>NC_088645.1:29393573-29488573 GCF_964019385.1 Sycon ciliatum
TGTTCGGATGGTGAATCGGTGGTTCCATGCCGTGTGGCACAGGCAGAACACCAAAAAATCAAGTTAGAAGGTAAGCGCCAATTTTAACTGGGCGGACCAAGTATAATTATTAAAGTGTAACTAGGCTCTATTAGCCGTGCAAAATACTAGTCATCAGAATACAACTCAAGTCCCTCGTGGAACTCCAATAGTTATTTTTTGTGCCATGTTTTGAAGGGGCGTTTGGGCCCGTTGTTATTGGCAATGTACACACTATAGTATGAGTAGTACAGGAACATTGACGGTTGTAATGATCTGTAGTGCATTTTTTAGTACACATTTTTTGTGAGGCCCGTGCGTTGTGTGTGTGTGTGTTTTTCTCGTTCAGTCATTTTTTTAATCTTTTTCTTTCTTTTTTTTCTCTCCGCGAGGACTCGGGATTTTTTTCATGGAGAGGTGGTATGTTAGGTACCTCCTCCCGTACCTTTTCTAGCTGGCCTGCATGAACTTGCGTACTCACCTTTTGTCTCCTTTTGTTCCGTTGGCCTGGGTAGCTACTTGCGCGCCCATATTTGCCATAGCTACCCAGGCCCTTTATCTTGCCGTTCAGACATGATCTCTTTTTCACTCTTCAATGTAGTCGTTTCGTTCGTCTTGGTCTCTTGTCTCATCGTCTATAATAGATGTCGTTCCCCCAACCTACCTGTTCCCGTTGTAATGTCTGGATAATGTGTCGTCAGTCGCCCTGTTTCGAACTCAACAAACGGATGGGGGGTAGTTTCACTGGCCTACTCAAGTTCAACGGATGAGGGGTAGTTTCACTAGCCTACTCAAGTTCAACGGATGAGGGGTTAGTGTCTTGAAACGTTATGCTTGGAGCAAGAAGTGGTGCTTTACTGCAAGTTTGCCAAGTAAAATGTCCCATGAACTTCTTGTGTGATCTAGATGGCAGTGGCGAGTCAGTCAAATGAGATTCAAGTAATAATGTCGTATGTTTTGATATTTTGGCTGAACATTTCTCAGAAGAGATGGAGAATACTCAGCATCTTCTCCTAGTCTAGAGAAACCATCTCGTAGGCTACATTTCGCCTTGGGAAATCGTGACAGTGGTGGTGAGGTTTAAGGAGCTCCGCCGACCTAGAGTCTCGACTTCATAGCCACCTAGACGCACCAAGAGTGGGTGGGGGAGGGAGAGCAAGAGAGAGAGTGGGAGAGAAAGCGAGCGAGCGAGCGAGAGAGAGAGAGAGAGAGAGAGAGAGAGAGAGAGAGAGAGAGAGAGAGAGAGAGAGAGAGAGAGAGAGAGAGAGAGAGAGAGAGAGAGAGAGAGAGAGAGAGAGAGAGAGAGAGAGAGGAGAGGGAGGGAGAGAGGGAGAGGGAGGGAGAGAGAGGTTGCGAAATTGTTAAAGTAAAATAAAGGGAGCATTGAAAATATGAGATGATTAGTGAAGTGACTGCAGCCTCAGCTATTTGGCAGGAGTGTGTGGTGAAAATGTCACTCAGATCCATCAAGAGACACCAAAGTTTCGGTCAAGTGAATGCCATATGAAATTAACCACCAAGCTGGTGAATACGTCAGTGTACCCGGACCCCTATTTATTTATTTATTTTATTTTATTGGGAATACAGCCCTACAAAGAGACATGTGGAGACAAACACAAAAACAAGACACAGGGGATGTAGAGACGACCTGCCGATGTACAGGGAGCAACTCGACCGACCAGGGGCCTCGGCGCGAGCGTTGCAGCCTGTTGTTGTAGACGTTTATTTAACGTCGCACCACAAACAGGCGATTCCTTTGAAACATGTGGACGACAGAAGGAATGAGAGAGAGGGGGGGGGGGACAGAAGTACGGAAAGAGGAAGGGTAGAAATAAATAAGCAATCAACCTCAGGGCTACACCAAAGCAAAAACGGAATGGGAACATACGATATACAAAATAGCTTCATACATATTGCAAAACACGTTTACTATTCTTCAGTCCGCTAAACCACAGAAACACACTAGCCGAAAAGCATTTAAACGGAGCCATGATGCGCTTTCAGCAGGGCACAGAACTGAAGGTGGCTGGGCTCGGAACGGAGATCAGGCGGGAGCTGGTTACACAGGACTGCGCCGATAACCTGCATGGTCGCTCGACCCGCGTGACCGGGCCAAAATGGTACTCGAACGAGGTGATGTGCTACTCCCCGAGTACGGTCACCAGTAACTCTCACGAAGAACCTGGTGAAGAGGGAGCTAGCTCGGGAGAAGAGGCTCGGTAGAAGAGCTTAATGTTAAACATGTCCTCCAGGGTGGTGAGGCGGAGCTGTTCAAAGATCGAGCTCGTGCGCAACCATGGTGGCAGACCGAGGAAGCCGCGGATAGCGCACAACCTGGCATCGAAAAAAGGGGGTTGCATGGTCCAGTAGCAAAAATAATACTTTGGTGCGAGAAAGGGGTTCTAATCCCCTGTAAGGTGATAACGTCACTGTACCCGCTTATAAGGTGATTACGTCATTGTACCCGGATGCCTATAAGGTGATTATGTCATTGTACCTGCACGCCTGTAAGGTAAGTACGTTATTGTACCCTTACGTCTATAAGGTAAATACGGCACCAGGGAGTCCCAAGCCATATGCCGTGTGCAACCCGCAGTCTAAACATCTAATGAACACATTTACTATCCCCCCCCCCCCCCTCCACCCATGCAAGAACAAGAGTGGACCACGGGACTCTCGGTTTTGACCAATGGCACTCAACCACACAGGCTTTGTGTTTCAGTGGATGTGTGCTTGATTTACAGGCAAATCACCTACCGATGGCAGTCCGGTTGTAACCTTCAGTTGTTCGGTGAGCTGAACACATGTTTACAGGCACGCACGCATAGAACACTGTAATGTAATGAGGAATACGTTTGGGAGCAAAGAGATGGGGACCATGAAGGATGTAATTTGTATATGGGCCACAACCAGCTAAACATGTCTTAGAGTGAAATTTTTCAAATTTAGTTTTCAATTTGACGTTACGGAATGGCAAATAAATAAGGCGGCCACACATCTGACTGCAAATCTCCATGACGCAGCTCACCAGATCAAGGTGTGGGTCGTCCTCACTCAGTAGATGCAGAGTCGAGCTAGTTGTATTCCCGGTGCCGAAGGACGCGCTCAACACCCCTGTATGGCAACTTCCCAATGTCTAACCCCGAGGCGAAGTAGATACTGTGGTAATTATACTGGCAGAAGTTAAGAAGTTAAAAAGTAAGATAAAAAAGAAGTTGTCATCATGTTCCCAAACCTTGACAAGTTGGTAGTGTAGTCCATGTTCCATCAGCTTGGCAAATCACTGTACTTGGCATTGAGATATTGCCATAACCAGACATACATGATGCAGTGATGCGGGTGGCAGTAGTGCTCCTGGGTATAGTCGTCACTGTTGTCGAGTTCAACTCTGGACAATGTGTTGCTGTGCACAGAACAAAAATATAACACAGAAAGTAGATCATTGCATACTGACAGACAACACTGAAGATGAACTCCTATGTTAACTGAGTGAGCTGTATGTTGATCCACATTCTTATGATCGTATAACAACTCAGATACCATATTGCCGGCCCTCTGTGAAAGTAAAACACCTGAACAGGATAGCGTACATTCGAATGGGTATATGTATATAGCTATATAACCTACTTAGGATCTGCATGACTGAAGTAAGTTCACAGTAGTAAAGTGGTGTTTAGTCACAAAATGGGAAGATAAATCTACTTCCAGGCATGCCATGAGGCAATCCGCGATATTCATGTTAAAACAAAATGGCGTCACGATTTATTGAAAGTGGTATAGTTGGTGGTACGAGTGTTCAAAACCATTTGAACTTCATACTGTTCGTCTTCTTTTTGACATGCTCTCTTTCCATCGTCCTTAGCTTTTGTTTGTTGAGAGCTGTTTTGGCTTTCTCCTATACCTCTGGGGGATGCCAAGTGATGGTTTTGAGAGGCTGGTGATGGCTGTGAGCGAGAGTTTGCCGATCGGCGTCGTCCTCGCTATAGCGATGAAAATACTAGTTACTGCGCACCTGGCAGATATCACAACACGTCGGAGCGTCCAGGAGCAAAGGAATCTTGGGTTTTCACTGGAATCTAGTTTCTCCAGCATCGTGTAGCCCACCGTCGGTGAATGGCCGTCCAGAAAGGTCGAACCTGGTCTTCTGCAGCATCTCGCAGTCCTGCGAGGCACACTGAATACGCCTGTCATGTATTCTACAAATACAAATCACGAAGTAGTGGACTTTACAGTGATGAGTCTATCCTGTATGCTTCCAAAGACGCAGGAAATGTGACTGGTGTCTGTACACTCAGTGACCGGACGCCAACACCCCAGTCTTCTCCTGCAGGATCTGTTTGACATTGACATTATGCAGTAGATCGGCATTGACCTGGTTTGGCAGCTATCGTAATAGTATCTGCCTGGTTGGATGTAGCAGGTTGGTGTTTGCTCGTCGTCCAGTCCGGAATTTTCTTGTAACTCACGGTGGAGTACGCGCAGGGTTCGTGATCATCCCTGTTCACTTCAATATTATCAAACACAACGTTCCCTTTGTCACTCATCTTATCCTGAGTACTGAATTTGCTGACAATATTGCACCACACTTGTCACAACCTACCGCCACTGCTGGTGGTGGCGACTGGTTCGTCAATGGCGGTGACCAGGCTGACTGACTAGCTCCGAGACAGCGGCCTCGTTGTCAACCCCGCGGCAGCCTAAAGGTTGATTTTTCGATCCAGCCTCAGCGCCATGTTGATTTTTCGATCCAGCCTCAGCGCCATGTTGACGATGCCCTAGTGACTGTGTGTCATGGATTGCCTTGCCATCAGCGGTCATTGCCGTACACCTTGGTGCAGCCCTCAACAACTGGCTCAGCCCATGGGAGTCTCAAGTGGACAAAGTTGTTGCCAAAGTAGCTCAGAAGATTGTTGCATCGTGGTGTAGGTGAGCACATAACTAGGACTTCCCAGCGCCTATTTGTCCAGCCTGCGATACTATGTGACATGCTGTGCTGCACATTCTTTTCAGCACTGCAAGGCCGGCAGCTGGACCGACTGCAGGGGCCACGCACATGCAGGCCGCCTGTTGCCAGTGCAGCATTCTGGAACGTTCCTTCCTTCTGAGATCCGTGGAATAATAACTTTCTTTGCTTCAAAACAAGTTGCTTACCTTTCTGTTTTGCTCCCAGTGTCCTTACAACAATAACCTACAGCAATGTTTTATTTTCCTTTCCATTCTCCTACCAATGAATACTACGATGTCGATTCTATTTCTGAATAATTTAGTGTGTGCCCGCGCACGCACGTGTGTGTGTGTGTGTATACCTCACTCGCCACTCGAAGTTCTGTTCCCCATCACTGGAACACTGCCTGTTCTTTCAGGACCTGCCATCATCTGCGGATGGGCATTCAATGATTGCATTGTGTGTGTGTTTCATTCAGAATCAGATCCGCTATCGTTGCTATAAGAGAAAATCTGTGGGTTCACATCCAGTGCATTTGTAGATTTGCGTGCTTTTCTCGCCACGGGCGCATACATAGGACATTGTGTGTGTGTGTGTGTGTGTGTGTGTGTGTGTGCGTCTGTGTGTATGGGGATATTGTCGGTATCGGCTTTTGGTACTAATGTTCAGGTCTGTGCTTGCATGTGTGAACATTAAATTGTTCGGTTCTGTGCATGCTATTGCTATGTTGTATATTATTGTATGTATGTGTGCATTTCCACGAACAGTGTAGATGAGCGTGGAGAGTGCATTCATCCCTCATTAACCACTTCCCCTTGAGCTTACGAGAGTTTTTTCTGCGTACTTCTCATTTTTGTTTGTTTCTCTCTGATACTGTATTGATGCCGGTACCTGTACCTCGATGTGTTCCTCTATCTGCAGTCACCTTTAACCTTCGGTCAAGTTAACGTTTATTGTGCTCTATTTATCGTGCGAATCAAAATAAACAATAATAACACAAGTCGTGCTAGAGTGACGACATGTGCGTGTAGTAGGGTTGATGCGATGGGACGTTATAATTAGGTGGAACAGAACACACATTGGGCAGATTGATTAGGCATCATTGATTGTGCTCAGTCTAAACAGTAATTATCTCCAGTGACAGACTGTAGCGGCTAGCCTCCAATAGGTAGCTGGCACTAGTCGCTACTGCTTGTTTGACAGGTGCCGCCAGAACCCCTGTCGTGTCATGCTATAGATGCACATGCCCTATTCTGGGGCATACTGAGGTACTTTGATTTTGTTGATTGCATGTAGACAGCATCCAATAGACTGAATAGTAGTACTCGTAGACCTTGGCTCTTTGTAGGTCAACCACCATCGCATGGATCGATCGGTGACTATGCACTTGGAGGTTGGAATAGCCCGCGCTGAACAGATCTTGCCATGGCCCAGGGAATGAACTCGCTTACTCGACTATCCCGGTTTTAGTTAACCAGCATGAGTGGTGCGATTTGTCCATACCATGTTGCGAGCTCACAGTTGTTTGGGCAGGTTTTGGGCTGCACCACGAAACAAAGCGAAATAACGGGCGTGACTGTAGAGCAAGGAAGCGGCGAGACGGCACTTCCAGGACTAGACAGGCAGTAGAGATGTGTTCACAGCACGAGCAACCTCTCAAACCCTGCCGGTACTCCACAGTTACAAGAAAATGTCGGACTGGACGACGCGCCAATGCAAACCTGCTACATCCACCCAGGCAGATAGCTGCCAAACCAGGCCAATGTCGACCCACTGCATACCGGTATGTCAATGTCAAACAGATCCTGCAGGAGAAGACTGGGATGAAATTGGCGTCCAGTGTACGGACACCAGTCACATTTCCTGCGTCTTTTGCAGCATACAGGATAGACTCGTCACTGTAAAGTCCACTACTTCGTGATTTTTATTTGTAGAATACATGACAGGCGTATTCAGTGTGCCTCGCAGGACTGCGAGATGCTGCAGAAGACCAGTTTCGACCTTTCTGGACCGCCATTCACCGACGGTGGGCGACACGATGCTGGAGGAACTAGATTCCAGTGAAAACCCAAGATTCCTTTGCTCCTGGACGCTCCGACGTGTTGTGATATCTGCCAGGTGCGCAGTAACTAGTATTTTCATCGCTATAGCGAGGACGACGCCGATCGGCAAACTCTCGCTCACAGCCATCACCAGCCTCTCAAAACCATCACTTGGCATCCCCCAGAGGTATAGGAGAAAGCCAAAACAGCTCTCAACAAACAAAAGCTAAGGACGATGGAAAGAGAGCATGTCAAAAAGAAGACGAACAGTATGAAGTTCAAATGGTTTTGAACACTCGTACCACCAACTATACCACTTTCAATAAATCGTGACGCCATTTTGTTTTAACACGCATACGGTCCATTGGCTTCCGCTACTCCACAACAAACGTCAACATCGACATCCGTGGACGCCAGCTTTCTGTAAACACCGTAGCATGTGCTGTAGCATATTTTTTAGAAGGAAGACTTTGAACCTAGAAGTAGCAACTTCGGCGTTATTAGTCAGGAAGTTGGTTATTCCAACTAGGAACTAGGTTTGCCGAGTGGAAAGTGCGACTTGCTCCTCTTGTGCTCCGGATGGCAGTCGTGAGTCAGTCAAGTTTCAAGTTCGGCAAGAAGCGTGTGTTCCTAGTTGGAGCAACCAACTTCAGGAAGAATCCGGGTTACGTTATATCCAGCAATGCACTTACGTTGACATTTGCCCATGGTCCATTGGAAGTTTTGTCCGCAAGTACAGTTGACAGTTGCCATTGCCATTCCCATTGCTGGTACATGATTGCAATCCACCACAATAGTGTCATTGCATACCAACATGCAACCTGGAGTGGAGATATGAAAAAAAGTCTTATAATACCTTCGACCCTTGTGAGGATGGGCTTCGGCTTGAGGTGATATCCTCCGTTAAATTCTCCAACCCCACCAGGACTTGAACCCGGGACCTGAGCAGCACTCCTTCCCTCTTAAGCCTTCACCAGGCGATGTGTACATTAATGCGTCGAATTCGACGCTTTCGACGCACCCACGTGGGGAACTTCAAATGATCGTAACTCTGTCCAAAATCGCTCTATTTCAACGATACAAATATCCCGGTTGAAGAGAGAACTCTCAGCCATCAATAGAAAAATAAGCGACGAGCTACGACCAGCAGATTCAGAGATAAATCACTCGCAAAACAACCCGCGATAGCGGCAATTGGCACGCATTGAGGATGACTCCAAACAATATCAGTTATTCATTCTTTAGACTTTTCGCTGACTGGATCAACTATAATTTTATTGGTTGAGTAGAACTGATCTATCAACAATCTAAAGAAAGTGAAATATGCAGATTTTGGAAATTTTCTTTGTGGCTGGTACAAGGACCATGGGTCCAAGCCTAACCTAGAAGGCGCGGACAGGTTTCCAATCCAAGGCCAAGTGTGAGTGTTTCTTTGCATGTAAGAAACACTGGGTATTCCTTTAATATTGAGACGTGCACGCATAACTGGTATGCATTGAGATACAGACTTACTCTCACACATTGGTGGACTTGGTTGCCATCTTCCATTGCCCTGGCATGTAGACAGGGTTATTTCCATACTATTGTTGGACAGAAAACCTGTTCTGCACTCGATGGACAATGGAGTACCTGGTTGTTTGTCGAATTTGGCAATAGGTTTGTAATTGAAGTTACTGTTATTGAGATCTGGACATAGCGCTAGACACGAAGAAGCATAATTCAGGGCGGTTACTCAGAGTTGGTGAAAATCTCAACGATACAAGTTCTGCAATGTTTCAATACCATTAGAAGCAGACAATATCTAGTTACCCCGGGCTCACAAGTGCACACCGGAGTTGTGTAGCTTGTCTTCTGCTGAAAACCAATTATTCACATTATATCAACAGGTCAAAGAATGTAACTCGGAGTCATAACTCGTAACATTTATCCTTCTTCTTTTCACAACTAGGACAAAGAATGGGTGACATTTGATGCAAGCAGGAATAAGAACAACAACCATCCCCGACATGACTGTGAACAATATTTGGAATGGGAGAGCTTGCGTTCATGTACTGGAAAGCATGCATATTTGGAAAGAAGTGTGTAGTCTACTTGGGTACAGGCCATAGAGAGGTGATCACCACAATCATGGTAAGTAAGTGCATAGCGCCGTATGGTCTTTTGGCTAGGCAGATTAGCCTCAAAGTGTAGCTCAAGTGCTGTAGAATTTGATGCAAGGTGATGATACTGAGTTGCTGCAGGAGCACACCATGGCAAACGAAATTGCAATATTATTGGCAGTTGGTGCAGTGCCAGAGGTCGCCCCAGTGTCCTCCTTGTATACTTGGGTTAATTATTGGCCTGGCGATATGTGCTATGGGTCATAGTAAATGTCTCCAAAAGAGTTTGTAAATTTGTCAAGTGTTGATTTTTGTGTATTGATTTTCTATACAACTATCCACTGCGCAAGCTACTGGCTCTGTACTTACCACACAACACTTGAGCACCTCAGTATATACTGTGTATAGCTAACCACTACACTTGACTTGAAATTCATTTTTTCAAGAATTTAACGATTCATTTTACTAATAATTTACTCCAGGAACTTCAGGACATGAGATGTAGCTCATAATCGATGTCACCTGGTTCGAGTCCTGGTGGTGATAGTCAACTTTGTTTTCCGACTTTCCCTTTTGCATTTCCCTGAAACCAATGGATAATGTATTCTTTGTATAATCGACGGCGTTAGTGAGGCAGATGCACAGGTAATAGCGTAAATTACACGTCTTTAGTTGTGAAAGGCTTTAATTAAACTAAAACATTGTGGGTCTCATCTGAAATGGCAACGAAAAGACACGAAAACGTTCAAGGAACAATGTACTATGCATGAAAACAAGTGTTGCTAAGGGCGCGTTCAGACTACTGATAAAAAGTGACCGATTGGGAAAGTCGCCAAGGTGATTTGATCACGTGACGTTACTGGCACGTTACCGGTGGGAAAGTTTTACTGCGGCGGCTGCTGCGGCAGTAAACTTTTACCGGCAGGAAAAAAGTGCTCAGGCTGCATGCGCGCTGGGAAAAAAGGGAAAATCCCTTGTCAGTGCCGCGGTGAGACCTGAAAACTTCACGGTAACGTTAGTTTGTTATCGGTAGTGTGAATGTCCTTCACGGTTTATCGGCATTCACGGTTTGATGGGGTTCACGGTAGTCTGAGACTAATGGTGTTTGTACTCAGTGCGCAGCTTACTCTATGTATTGCGCTAATTACATTTTTATCTCCACGTAAGCTTTTTAAGTATGATTATTATTATTGTCGTTTGATTGCCGATCATACCGTAGGTTCTACCTTACTAATATTGAAAAGCATGCCCTCACTGAAGAGCTATTGGAGACAGGATTATGACGAGCTCAAACTCATCAAGAAGATCGATAGTTGTCAACCTCAGTAAGCTTAGAAAACAGTTTCAACACGATACTGAGATGCTAGACATCGGTCACACCCCTATTTCATTGTTCTTCGCTCAACAGATACCAAATGTTTTGGAGAGGTTTAATTCTTACCAATTACAGGAACCGTTCTTGTTTGTGAGCTAGTCATGATGGAAGTATTACACTGTGCCTGTACAGTTGGATTCTGAGCAGCAGTACAGGTGAATGGTGGTTGGTTGATATCCAATGTACAGGTGATATTGATGGACTGGCCATGTGTGTAGTTACTCCCGTCTAGTGATGCCGTGTGTGTCTTTGTACAAACACCACCAGTACAATTGTTGGTATCAGTGCCAATCACTACCACATTCTCGATCATTAGTGTCACTTTAGGTTCGGGGTATCCCTGACCTTTACAACTGATTGGGTGCACAGTGTTGCTGTTGTTCACATAATCCGATGTGTTCAATGACAGTATGGTAGGTGGAACTGTGCATAACAGAGGTACAAATACATTGACAAATAAAATATGTACATGTACTACTTTGAAGTACGATGATCAGAACGTGTTTTACCCGTTTCCAGCTTTGTCGCCGCTTGATCACCAGACTAAAGTAGAGGGTAGAGAAGAGTTTATTATTGTGTGCAAGTAATGTCACATGCAAAGATCAGCACAAGCTTCTTCTAAGCAAAATCTAGCTCCAGATACTAGTAGATTACGTCATACAATACTGAGCACACCCTCAAAACATGCAGGTGTCTAACAGCTTGCCAATTTTGCAAACATGGAGTAAGATGGCGGCCAGCCCGGCCCCGACTTAACCGGTATATCCTAAAATTATCGGTTCTCAATTTGAAATAATATAGGAACTCGCGGCGAGGTGGCAGCAGGTTTAGGATGTCAATAATCAGAGTCAGCTGACGCGACATGTTACGCAGGTTTTATTGAGATGTAAAGTGTGTTGAGCGTTGTGCGAAAGCTATTTCGATGCATTTTTATATTTCGCGTCGTTCCTATTGTTGTTCTTCACATTAAATTTACATCACAATTATTTCTTTGTCCACCACTTTACATCTCAATAAAACCATCGCAACATGTCGCTTCAGCTGATTCTGTTTATGGCCATCTTTTTACCGGTTCTAGTCAGATTTTTCATGTGAAATTGTGCCTGGCCGTGCCCCAGACCTTCTGATTACAAGGAAGTGAAAATCAGATTTTCTCAAATGTGGCGCTAATCGGATTTTGCATCTCAGATTTTGGTTTGTACAGCGCTGAACAGTGAAATATGGCCACGGACACACTTTCTGTGGACCGCAACAAGTAGCTCTGGACAACCTGCAGCTGGTATCGTCTGCGTGTGTCGGGGAACTGCACCCACACTACAAATCCACGGACACCACAACTTGCACAAGGAGTTCTAAAATAGACTATATTAAATATTTACGAGAGCATGTCTGAGAATACCAAAGTATGTGTGCAAGTGGATCTCTCCGATTTCGCTCAAAATTTGCAGGTAGGTTCCCTTTGGGGTGTGGATCGATTGGCCAAAGCCCTTGAAAAAGTTTCTGAAGGGAACGTTGAAATTTGCATACCCCTCAAAAATGGCCGAAATATTTTATGGGTCTAGAAACGAGTCACGCCACAGCGTATACGAACAAGCTATGAACAAAACTCCATCAAGCCAACATTGCCTCACCTTAGAAGAGTTCCTGGAGCAGTACCGCTTAGCCACGCCAGCATCCCAGAAGACGAGGTCCATCACCCCCTGACGCCACAAATGATCGTCTTGAAAATAGCCAATTTACAAGCGCTAGCAAAACAGCCAGCTACGTCCTCAATTGGCCAGAACTATACACCGGCAGATAGTAGAACACCTCTTCTAGCGCTGAGGACATGTCCCCCATCTTCCTTTTGGGGTTTTCTTGAAATAAACTTTTTTGAATTTTTCCACTCGACCATGCTGAAATACGGCCAAAGTCATACCTGCGCAGGAAAGCTCGCCCCTCCGCGACGTCTCCTCAGCAATTTCTACTCCAACACTACTCCCAAGGCCGCAGAACAAAGTTTAGTGTTGACTCTGACAAGGAAAAGCAGCGGTGATCACTTGTCACTCCAAACGACAAGCTTCTCCTTGCGCCACCGATAATTTTTTGTGCGACTGTTGATGCAAAAGTGACTGAGCTGAAGGCCTGAGCGCAGTTTTTGAATTTTATTGCAAGATGCACGGTGAGATCGCGTGCTCTGTGACGTAGGATGACGCTTCCTGCATCACGATACGCAGCCATCGATCGCGAACGTGTCTGGAACGCTACTCGGAACAGACCATGATGGCAGAGGTGAGATGAGCTGCATTTCCTGCTTGATCTGCTGAGAACCCCCACAAACTGTCCTAGGAGTGTTGCAATGGCAGCAAGCCGTTGAAATATGCCCCGTACATCATGGAGAGTTATTCGTCTTTCACACTTACCTCCTGCAATCCCGAACATAGTCCAACAGTAAAAGTCCCTAGTTTTCATGTCGATGCTCGACAAAAGCGGCTAGATCGGTCCCTTTGTGTTGACTGGCACGCGAGCAGCACTGGCTGCACGCACTTGTCGCGTGAACTGCATGAGAGATTTCTTACGTCATAAAGAATGTGATTTCATCATCATTTTTACCTGGTCTTCGACCTACATGGTCAGGGAAAGTCCCGGTTCGTAGGCCTACAACACGTCGGTCAGCGTGTTCTTGAGCGCAGTAACAACAAAAGTGTGATCACTTCCAGACCAATGCCACAGCCACGGGCGTTCAAGGCGAGTAACAAGCGCACTTGACAAAGGTCACTCTGAAATTTCGTGAGCCGTGGGCCACGCGACTTGGCATTCTTGCGTCACAAGGCACGTGATTTCACCGTGCATCTTGCAATAAAATTCAAAAACTGCGCTCAGGCCTTCAGTCACTTTTGCATCAACAGTCGCACAAAAAATTATTGGTGGCGCAAGGAGAAGCTTGTCGTTTGGAGTGACAAGTGATCACCGCTGCTTTTCCTTGTCAGGGTCAACACTACACTTTGTTCTGCGGCCTTGGGAGTAGTGTTGGAGTAGGAATTGCTGAGGAGACGTCGCGGAGGGGCGAGCTTTCCTGCGCAGGTATGACTTCGGCCGTATTTCAGCATGGTCGAGTGGAAAAATTCAAAAAAGTTTATTTCAAGAAAACCCCAAAAGGAAGATGGGGGACATGTCCTCAGCGCTAGAAGAGGTGTTCTACTATCTGACGGTGTGTAGTTCTGGCCAATTGAGGACGTAGCTGGCTGTTTTGCCAGCGCTTGTAAATTGGCTATTTTCAAGACGATCATTTGTGGCGTCAGGGGGTGATGGACCTCGTCTTCTGGGATGCTGGCGTGGCTAAGCGGTACTGCTCCAGGAACTCTTCTAAGGTGAGGCAATGTTGGCTTGATGGAGTTTTGTTCATAGCTTGTTCGTATACGCTGTGGCGTGACTCGTTTCTAGACCCATAAATAATGTGATATTTCGGCCATTTTTGAGGGGTATGCAAATTTCAAGGTTCCCTTCAGAAACTTTTTCAAGGGCTTTGCCCAATCGATCCACACCCCAAAGGGAACGTACCTGCAAATTTTGAGCGAAATCGGAGAGATCCACTTGCACACATACTTTGGTATTCTCAGACATGCTCTCTTACATGGTTTTGAGAGTGAAAGCAAAGTTAAGCGCAAGACACAACTCCTTGCAAACTTCCTCAAGACGCAACAAGAACACAAGAGCAAATCTGCATGCGTGCAGAACGGCCTGGGTCCCGGAAGCATGTCGGGACACAGGAGCACAAAGTGCATGCATGAGTGCATACACGGAACAGCATACACGTGCGCACGCACGTGACAATGATTACTAGCCAGCGCACATAAGGAATGCTTGCAGCACAAGGGTACAACGGGACACTCCATTTCACCCCTCCCCCTGGTGGCCACATGATGGACACCACAGCAATGAAGAGCACTAAAGAAAGAAAAAGAAATAGAAGGGAAAAGCAAAACACAAAAAAAACCCTGCTCAGAACGAGCTGCAACAAAAGCAAACTCAGGCAGAACCAGTGTCTCGAAAACGCACAGGAGGCTGTAAGGCAGATCGGTCACGCAGCGCTCGCTGAACAACCGGGACAGCATTCAGAGCAGCAGCATCAGGAATGAGCAAATCATCCCCAGGAGGAGCAGCATGATAGATATGGACCTTTGGCAGCATTGGCAGCTGCGCATTGGGGACACTGCTGCACAAACTGCTGACAAGCCTCAGCCATACACGGGAAGTAACAGGTAGACCGGAGAAACTGGTAAGTAGTCTCCCAACTGCTGTGACAAGTGGACTCATGAGCAGAGCTGACGACCTGATCACACAAGGAAACAGGTACCACCGGAACACACTTGACATCGTTGGGCGGGAGCTTGACAGTACGGAACAAGATGCCGTCACAAGTCGTGAGCTGCGACTTCACCCTGGCGAATTCCGTAGCGGACACATCTCCACTAGCAGACAGTTCAGCAATAGTCGCATGGATCACCGAATCTAGCTGGTATTGTGCTGCGATTTCTGGCAAGGGCACACAGCGAGGTACTGCAGGAGCGACAGCACTTACGGACGGAGTCTTGGACTTCTGTACTGTCTTCCAGTACTGCACAAATTGGCTGGGAACACGGGTAAGACGGTCAGCAAGATTCTTAGCCGACGGCAACCATTGGACAGACACGCTCATACCTGTGGCCTCCACCATGTCGCCTAAGATCTGCAGGCGGCGCTGAACCACGACCTCCTGCAATCCACCAACTTTGACGCGATGAGATGCCTCCAGCTTGCCAGAGAGCCAACCGTAGACAGTCTTGGAATCAGTGTACAGCGTTACACGTGACAAGTTCCACTTGACTGCAAGAGAGAGACCGTTCACAGCAGCGTCCAGTTCTGCCACATTGATATGTCGGCGGTCGTCCTCCTTCCGTAGCCAAGCCTGGTCCTCCACCACATGACCGTTCGCAGTCAGCACGCAGCCGTAAGTCGGATGCGTCACACCAGACAGACCAATCATCTCCAGCAGGGGCAGACCACACACCGTGTACAGGGTCTTCCTGCAGGGCACGCTTGCGAGCGTCCTCGCAGAGACGTTGCAAGTCATCAGGCAACGGTTGATCCCAGGCTGCAGCGGTAGCACATGCCAAGCGCTTCATCCACGAACACAGTGGACACAGCCATGATGCTACGGGGTAGTGACTGGTTGCCTTCCCACACCACTTGAACACATCACGTTTGGTCATCAATGGTGATTCGCTCAGATCGACATCTTGTCGTCTCCTCCAGGACAGCTTGCCACTACTGTCCGCAGAGAGTTGCAGACCGAGAATTGTGGCAACAGGGAACGGCACGGCAGGTTTTGTAGGCAGGCCATAGGAAGCGAGACAATCAGCTACTGCATCCGCTTGGTCACAAGGTACGACAATGTCGTCGATGAAGTTGTCAGCCGAACCGAAGTCTCGGAGTGAATACTTCACGATAGCATCCATGAGTTTGGGCGCTACTGAAAGCCCAAAGCCCATGCGCTCCATCACGTACGTCTTCCCCTTTCCAAAGGACGGTCTGGTATGGCAGCAAACTGGGATGGACACGGATGTTGAGATATGCTTTCCGAATGTTGAGAACAGTGGACTCACTGGGACGTTGACGCCACCCACGGATTTTCTCGGGACAGACCGGCACATCATTGCCGGGGTTTGACACAATGAGCTGGTTGAGAGCACGGTAGTCAAGGCAAGGCCTTACGGGAGTCGGCAGTTTGTGCTCCCCACAATTAGCAAGCAGTGGCAAGACTGCAATGGGTGAACCATGCACCTCAGCATCGTGTGGTACTAGCCATCCTTGGTCAATCCACATCTGCACTTCAGCTCGAAACAGCTGCTCTTGTTCCTCAGAGAGCTTCTTGCGTGAGTATTCACCGAGACCACTACCGACTCGGTCTTTGGGGGGACTACCAGCGGACCACCTTCATGCGATTTCCCAGTAGCCGTCTGCTGGATTGAAGGTAGCGGTGCCATCACTCATATCAAGGCGCACCACACCATTCTCCTCAGATATTGTCACATGACGAGACAAATTCTTGCTACTGCTGCTGTCTGGTGGCGGCACGCTAGGTGTCTCAGGCAGACTCCCGAACTGAGCCCTGCACAGCTGGCCGGTCAATTCATCATACTGCAAGACGACACCACCATGGCCCGAGATAATGTCCACACCAAGAAGAACATCTGCGTCGACTGACGCTAGATCGTCCACGACGAGAAATGCCGATTCCGTGTCCGGTAGCTGGACGGCATCGCTGTGGCGACCAAGCCGCATGGATACGGAGCCGAGAACCGGTATCGGATCGCCAGTGACACTCACTATGGAGCTGGAACACGGGGACACGTCCAGGTTGAGGGCTGACACTACGTGGGCAGCGACAAACGACTGGGTTGAGCAGCTGTCGATAGCAGCACCGTACTCATGTGTCATCTCACCAGACACCACGTCAACAATGATGCGCGGCAGAGGCGAAACTGCGCGGGGTACCGGTGAAACAGTAGCGGCCAGACAACCAGTCAATGTTGGCTTGTTAGAGCCCTTTTTCACAGCGGAGGCAGACACATTCTGCGGGCAATTCGGTTGGATGTGGCCAAACTCGTGGCACTTGAAACACTTCAGGCCTTTCCGACCACTACCAGCAGACTGACCACCATTGCCACTGCCACTAGCGCCAGAACTTCCATTGCCACCCTTGTGTGACGATGGCCGTTGACGTTGGGGACAATCCGGTTTCCTGTGACCTGGCTGCTTACAGTGATAGCACGTCACTGTTGAACGACTTCCCGATGCGGTGGCCACAACGCTGCCAGCAGGTCTCGGCAAACTCTGAGAGGCACACAGGGTCCGCACCTGGCTGACACACTGGGCCAGGGTCAGGTCGTTGATCGCCAGCTGCATTCTCAGCTGGAGAGCAAAATCTGGTGGCAAACCAGCGAGGAACTGCTCGAGCAGCAAAGGGTCCCTGCCATCGTAAGTTTCCATGTGTCCACTGGTGGCCAGAAGCCGGCGCAAATCCGACACATAGACGTCGACACTCTCATCCACACGTAGGATACGCTTCACAAATTGAGAATACGCCTGTGCCGGCGTCAGGCCAAAGGCCGATCTCAATGCCGAAGCAATAGTCTTGTCATCCTTTTTGTCCCTGTCCGTCAGCTGGTTCCAAACGACAAACGCTTGGCCCTCAAGGAACATGGGGAGCTGCGCGGCACGTTGGGCTTTGTTGGTCCAACCATGATGACCTGCCGTGAGCTGAAACTTTGTCAGAAAGACTTCCAAGTCCTCTCCTCGACCACCCGTGAAACATTTCACTCGAGGCAACGAACTCGCCGATCCAGACATACTCGACGCTCGTACAACAGCAAATCAAACTAGGCCGGGTTTCGGTACCACTTGTTGGGGAACTGCACCCACACTACAAACCCACGGACACCACAACTCGCACAAGAAGTTCTAAAATAGACTATATTAAATATTTACATGGTTGTGAGAGTGAAAGCAAAGCTAAGCGCAAGACACAACTCCTTGCAAACTTCCTCAAGACACAACAAGAACACAAGAGCAAATCTGCATGCGTGCAGAACGGCCTGGGTCCCGGAAGCATGTTGGGACACAGGAACACAAAGTGCATGCATGAGTGCATACACGGAAAAGCATACACGTGCGCACGCACGTGACAATGATTACTAGGCAGCGCACATAAGGAATTCTTGCAGCACAAGGGTACAACGGGATACTCCATTTCACGTGGTTCAAACATTCCGAAATATTATTCGCAGCGCAATTTTTGAGAAAGTGGTCTGAGTCCAATGGCCAACACTGTAAGAGAAATACCGCAGATTGAGTAAGAGAAATACATGTAGCTCCAAATCCTAACTTGTTGTGGTAAGTCCCAGTCGACTAGTTCATTCTTTGAATAAGTTTGATAGCTTTTTTTCTTTTTTCCTATTGACACAGCCTTACTTGGAAAACAGGTGGAGAACAAAAAGAAACGAGGAAAATGACAAAACATAGGGGATGTAGGGACGACGTGCTGATGTGCAGGGAGCAACTCAATCGACCAGAGGTCTCGGCGTCAGCGTTGCCACTAGGCATCGAAAAATGGGAGGGGGTTGCACAAGAACCACTGCAAAACAAACAGAAGCTAGAGACTACCACAAAAGTAATAACTTGGTGCGAAATAAAGAGAAGAAAATAATGACGCCCAAAAGCGCTAAATACGAAATTAAGAAAAAGAAAAATCATAAACCACATAGCGCTAAAGCTGCACCAAATAATAATTTCAATTATAACTAAACCAGGTGGAAAACAAAGAATTCATAACAAACAAAACAAACTAATAATAAAAGGTAAATGAAGCCCAACATCATCAGCATAGCCGAACCAAGGAACATGACCCGTGCCACAGTCAAGATTTCATCCGTAGAAGTCGGTAGCCATCAGCCAGTGTTGGTGCGTGAGGTACTTATGGACATCTTCTTTGAACGTGTGGAGCCGCTTCAAGCTGATTGGAGCCATTACAATTTTGCTTGGCAAGCTGTTCCATACTGAGATGACAGAAAACGGGAAGGAGCGAGAAGCATAGGCATGTGGTCTTCTGTCCAGGACTTGCTGCAGCTGCACATGGTGCTGCTGGCCAGGAGGGGGTTGACTCCGGGTGCGCCGAGCTTCTACATGGTTGGCTAGAGGGGGGGGGGGGATCATGGCGATGAGCTGGGGTGGTCCTGGGATGCACTGGAGCTTGTACAGGTATACTAGCCCAGATACAATTCGGGGGTGGCACAGGCTTTGGAGAAGGGCACCAGGGCAAATAATGGCCATTAGCCGTCAACGAATTTGTTTCACTTGGGAGTGCACACACCATGCAGCAAACAAACTTTTCATGGTCGGAAGCAAGTGTCCTTGGCTCTGTATGAGCAGCATGGCGGCTTGTTGGTTCAGTGTTCATGCTCGTCTTAGGGCAGAGACAGTGAGTACAAGGCCGAACACTACTTGTACCAAACAGCCCGTAATACTTGGTTTAAAAGGCTTAGTCGCAAAAGAAAATACCCGCAGTCGTTGGCCGTTCCATTGCGTCTGCTGCAGCTGCACTATCTGCTCCTTGTATCTTCTCAGTGCTGTTTCAATGTTCGCAGGTTTGTTAACGGCTTCGAGAACACAAACGGGAGTGGTGTTGTGCACCGAACGTGGGTGCTCAAGATTGGCCACCTGCATTGCACGAACGAGTGGCCACCATGGTCGCAACCCAGTTCGATCCAAACCTCTGTTGCCGGAATTGTTCCAAAGCGCCAGGTCAGCTGCGTAGCAGCATTATACGTTTTTTTAGTTTTTTGTTCAACATAACACAGTCCCACTGGAAAACAGGTGGAGAACGAACAGAAACGAGGAAAAGGACAAAACATAGGGAGTTCCAGGAAATTCACAACACCGCCAACAATCCGAAAATTACACCATCCTGGCCATGATGATCTCAGCACTGGACCCCTTGTCGCCATCGGTTCTTCACCACACGTGTATTTTGGCACGTTGTCTGCAATACATGACCTTGCTGTCCACTCAGACTCCAGGTGTAAGCCGCTCGCCCTCAAACACCGATTTAGCTTTCTTACTTGGCTCCAGGGCCCCTTCCTGTCGGCCTTAACTGCCAGTAGCGAACCGCCAGCAGGCGGGGATGGCTTCACAGCAGCCTCTTGAAGGAGCTTGTCTCATTCAGAGGAACTCAACCTGCATTTTCCAGAAACCTCCTGAGCCCGCACACTATCAGCACTGACACACATTGCTGTCTCTCTTCTGGTCAGCTCTTCATTTCTTTGTCTGATTGTTGCGGCACTTGCAACAGGAGATGACACAGATCCCACTGTGGTACGCTAGAATAACTGGGCCTTTCCACGTGGACCAGTCCTGATCTGCAGCTTGTCCTCCTCCACACGGGCTTGAACAAGATGCTCGACCAATTTATCACCAACATCCCTGCAACTTGCATTGTGAGGCCCACAGGATTTCTGCTTCTGTGCTGTATGTTCGTGTTGTGCGCATATTTGCCAGTGCGGGAACCGTCCGGATGGTGCACACATTCGCGCACATGTTGACGTGACGACTTCAGGGACACAGTTACAGGGCATCCACGCAACCCATCTGCATAATTGTGGCAGTGTATAGTGCTGAAGGTGACTATTCTGGTGATGTGGGTGCAGCAATGGTGATACCAACACGGCAGCTTGGCATGTTGGACATGTTTTTTTGCTCATTCAGCCCCTGGCAACCGCATTTGCAGCGGTGGAGTTCATTGCAGCAAGCTATTTCCACTGCACCATCCATCCATAAAATTTACACTTCTCCACAATGTTCTGGTCTATATATCTTTCTTTTGCAAGGTCCGCTGGAGCATTATATGATGGCACAGACTTCTCATACACATGTTCTTCTGGAATATGCAAACCACTTGCGTTTTGCCCTGCTGACTCTGAAATTGCCGTGGTTGTGGTAGCTGGGTGGCGGTGTGCATGCCGTGTGTGAGACGCAGGCTCTTTTGTTGCTGCGCTTTAGTTTTGGGGGTCGCCCAGGCATTCTTGGAGCTTGGTACACATTGTAGACTTGGCAATTTACCCGCCTATTTGGTATGACCACAGCCACCACCACACCGCATGGAACCTGAGGTGCATTTTCCAATAACACGTTCACAAACTCGTCGAATGTATTCTGGGCGCATGGCGGACTTAACCTCGGATATATCAATGTTGAATACATTTTCAACTGTTCAGAATAGGTTTCAACACTTTACCGCATTGTATGGCTGCACTGGTGAAATTGCCTGCCTCCAACTCGGCACACTGACTCCAGAATGGTGGCATGCGTGTCCACGATAGCTCTGTTACAAGTTAAACAAACACATTTCGAAGCCGCCGGACAATTGTTTCCTTGTCTCGCCCAGGATCGATTTTTTCCTTGTTTTTTTTGGGACTCAGACTCTTGCGATATTTCATTACTTACCTCGCAAAAAATCAACAACCCTTAGTTTGGGGCCCAGTTTGCTTCGCGAAGAAATGACTGATCATAGCTCGCAAAGTCAAGAAAGAAACCATGCCAGTCCATGGATTCTCAACGGAAGAAGGAAAATGAGATATCGACAGAAAGCTGTGCGCATGGGGATTTCAGAAATTGCTACTATTTTCGAAATCGCTGTGAAGTAACACCGTGGATTTCTCGAAACGAAGGGGAACCATGTCATGGTGATCCACATTGCAGCATCACAATCCCGGTCAAATATTTAAAAAACTGCAAAATCACGACGCCATATTTGGCACCGTAGCTCGTACAGTTCAACAGCCATGACATGGAGACAATTGACTATTCACATTATTCTGGTGAGCGGGCTACCCGTATTGTTCATTTTACTATTTACCTTATTTGTGTGATTGCACCACTGTCTGTATTGTAGCAATATTTCGTACGCATTCTTGCAGCTGCATTTCATATCGCATATTGTATCGTATAATTATATGGAGTTGTTTTGCTAGCCTTCATCCTCGATTCTAGGGGAGTTCACTCTCTGATTCTCTGATGCTCTCTCTCTCTCTCTCTCTCCCTGGGAGTCTCACTGACTCTCTCATGCTTTGGATCTCTGACTCTTCACTCTTGATTATTCGATGTAGCTTGCAATTTTTCCAGTAAACACTGTTTAAAGTGGAATTAGAAGCCTGTTGCTCAGTCTGAACTATCTAACTTGGATGGCAGATATCTTTAATTTTTTGTCTACCAAGGTAGCCACTAGATGGATCGATCTCTCTTGTCACTGACCTGCGACAAGGCTAGGTACACCTGCTAAGTATGGAACAAAGAGAAGAGGTCGAGATGCTGTCACCATCTTGGGTTCATGCACGAAGTAACAAGCGTTCAGTTGTATACCGAGAATACCTATGCCAAATTTCTCGCCATGTTAACTAACAACACACACTGTCCTTGAGTACATACCTACAACATTGAGTTGATAAGTCTCCGGCGCATCTCCTACATCTGAAGTACACCTGTATAGTCCAGTGTAGGTTGGGTCCAGATCGTAATGTGATAATGTGTTCCAGAGTAGTGTTGTAGTGCCGAAAGGTGTAAGCACAAATATTCCCTGTTCAGCTACAGTTGTACTGGTATCAGTATTGGTCAGTCGTAAATACTGACCACTACCACCAGTAACCAGTGCTGTAGCCTGACAATATGGTAAATAGAACTGTCCAACCTGTGCTGTACTTGATCCATTCAGGTAGTAGACTGTGTATGCTGTACTGGTACCAAGTGATGGAGCTCTCAATGTCTCAGTAACCTGACCTGTACATACATCATCACAGCAGATCAACACAATAGCACATATCACCCAGGAACCAAGTATGTCCACAAAAGACATAAACCATCCCTCTCACATAATTACCTTCCCTCTTTTGCCCGTATTCTCCATGAACTTCACTGTATTCGAAGTTACAACCTTGTAATCTTCTCAACATGAACTCATGCATACTGACCCAATGCTGCTAAAAGGTCCAGCTTGTTTGGTCCTTCGAGGTGAAAGGTGTTATCACGACTCTGATCTTCTCCTTTTTACTTGTAAATATAAAAGGACGTTTGCCCCAGCTGCAAACACGTCATGTTCAAGTGCTTATAAGGCTTGAAAGTGATGACGTCAAAAACGGCCAGAGAGTATTTTAATAAGTTGACATCAGATTTCAATTTTGGATCCACTAAGGTTTGACTTTGCTATTGCCTCAGTGTTTGGATGCATAACAACCCGAGCATGTCGTATGCAGGTTTGAGTTTTCCTTTGTCTCCAGTTGTCACCCCACTGCATTAGCCAACCCAGTCAGTTTCACTGTTACTGTCACCTTGCTGTGAGTAAGACCACTTGAAATGTGCTTGGATCCATACAAAAACTGGATCCAAGTGGATCCTGCTTTTTGAATTTTTGAAATTGTTACTATGCTGTGACGTAGCACCTTCCAGCCCTATTGGGTGGCCTCGCGTTCGCCTTGTGTGCAGCTTGTATCTGTCCACCACCAAGTCTGAGTGGAGTTTTGTGTTCTGACACTTGTTCAGAATGGATGCTTTTTCCATTTTCCTTCCATCGTGTAATAATGGATGTGCAAAAAGAGACTCATTCGGTAGCTAGCTCTACTAATGTCTGTGCATTGCCAAAGCAATCAAAAGATTCTGTAGGGGCAGTGATGGGAATTTTTTTGCGTTTGAAGAAATGGTCGTCACGGTGAGTGTACGAGATGAAATTGTTTCTGTCCCACAAGGCAAGTCCGACAAGGGAAAGAAGGAGAAACTGATCGAGCGGAACATACTATCACGTTTGCTAACAATTTTCTGTTTTCATGTGCTGAATTTGCATTCTGATTAAAGTGTTATGATCTGCAGCTCTTGTGAAATCGGTACGATCTGAAGCCTTTATTGTTGACAATATATTTTCAAATATTGAGTCGATCTCGTAGCTCTTCATTTTCTTTTTTCTCTTCTTCCGTGGTTGGTCTCACCCTCTCCTCAATTCAATTGGCTGTCTTGACATGCCACGAGGTGCAGCGATAAATAAATAAACGAGAGAGCTTGGAAGCTCAGGGCCCTACGCTATGCTTTTTTGCCTTGATGACCTAGACAAAAAAAGCATAGAGATGTTACTTATTTATTCTTATAAATTTCTCTTTTTTTTAGACATAACCTGAGATTCTAACCCGCACTATCGCCCTGCATGCACCCCCCGATACACTTCGCATACATACTAATTCTTTCAAGTTGCTTTCCGTTATGATCTCAGCGTGCATTTGAAAGCCTTATTTGAATATGCATTGTGGCCAGCCGTCTTTGATGGTACGGTACGGGACAGGTACGGGACAGGTACGGTCGGTGGTAATACGACACCGTCTACTGCCTTGATGACCTAGGCAAAAAAGGCATAAGGATGTTATAAAATTTTCGATTCTCCTATTTGTTTTTCAGGCATAACCTGGGATTCGAAACTGCACCATCGCCCTACATGCATTCCCCCATACACTTCGCACTCATACTCATTCTTCCAAGTTGCTTCACGCTATGATCTTGCCTTTGAAAACGCTGCTCTCTCATCTCAGCATTGTTAGTCTACCACATACATATACACACAAAATTGCCGTATTTGTTCATTGATGCATTAACTTCTCCTGTAGCCCCCTTCTTCAACAATTATTCACCCGAACGGCCCCAGAGACTGTTAAGGAGTATCAGCGCACCACACGGGGAGAAGTGGCGAACTTCCTTCAAGTTCCCTTTCTTCGTGGGCCTTGTCTAACACTGTGAGGCAGTTGGAGCCTCGTGGAGTAGGAAGGAAAAAGATAATTTAACAATACGATACACCTAGATAGGGAGAGATAAACGCAGTTTCGGTTGGTACACACTGGCGTAAACCAATCAAGCGACTGTAAAAGAGCAGGGTCCCTGGTTCGAGTCCCGGTGGTTCGACTGATGATTTTTTTCTTTCTTTCATATCTGGCTTGCAAGTGTTGAGTTTCGGAGAGGAAAGAGCAGTACGTGGCATGTGGCCTCTAATTTCCTAAAACTTGAAATTCTCCGTGAAGTCCAAATTTGAAATTGGTCTTGAAAGTACTTAGCAAAACCACAAGCGCTGATAAAACAACGAGCTAAGTCCTCAATTACGAACAACTATACACGTGCAGATTGGAGAACACCTCTACTAACACTGAGAACAAGTCTTCCATCATCATTTTGGGGTTTTTGAAATATGGAATTTAGAATTTTTCCTTTCTACCAGCTGAAATACTTCCAAACGGAAGCAGTCCACTGGGATTATGTTTGTCGATATGTCAAAAGTGTTTGATAAGGTTCGCCACCAAACGCTGCTAGATGATTTTTCACGGAAAGGCTGTATGTGGCACTGCTCTGGACTGGTTTGTCAGCTACTTGTCGGGTCGTAAACAACGCGTTAAAGTTTGTTCGTCATCGTCATGCTACTCGAAGTGTTCAAGTGGTGTACCGCAAGTTAGCGTTCTCGGCCCGTTTCTTTTTTGTGTTTCTATTCAGGTCCATCGACTCTCATCTACCGCCTGGTATTTGTCACCAAGAATTCGCCGATGATATCATCTTAGATACATTCTCTTCCAGCCGTGCAGACATCAGCTCTAAGCTTAGTGTCTCATGTACGCGTCTCGCCGTATGGCTCAACGGACGGAGTTTGAGCCTGAACACCACCAATACCTGTTTGTTAAACATTGCTCCTCGGAACACCCTTGATCCTTTGCTGCCTGTGATATGCGTTGGCGCTGTGTCCACTGTTGTGTCGCAGACCAAGTACCTACAGTCCATTCAGAAAAAGATGGACTTCTAGCTTTTGGCCATAAATGGGTAAAACTATGAGTTTTTTAGAATTTTTTCTGCAATCCCCTATGGAATCCTCTTCCAATTATGTTTCTGACGTTTTTTGTCCAAAAAGCAAGCCATAACAAGAATAGGATTTCGGCCAGGTTTTGCCCCAAAAGCACTGAATTGGGGAAAAACTATAAAAATCCAGGCCGTGTGACCACGCCTGCAGCAGTGCATTGTGCGGTTCGAACCCCAGTTCAGGTACCCTCAAGCTGGCTAACATCCAAGCCACTTGCAGTTTTCGGCTTCAAGTTGCACAAGGGGGCGTTTCGAGACTCCTTATGCCTCCGATATGGATGGACGCCGGATCATCTCCCGACAACGTGTGCATGTGGAAAGTCGTTCACGACCACCCATGCCCTGTCCTGCTCGCTGGGCGGCTACCCCTCTCTCCGCCACAACGAGATTCGGGACATCACGGCCCACCTTCTCCGGGAAGTTGCCCGATGTAACAGTTTTCCCCTGTTCTCTATAACTTTACACTCCCTCGCACCTCATGCGTCTTACGCCTGTCTATTAGCACCTTCATTGGCGCCATTGCCACATGTATATTATCACATTTTGCATATAACTGGTCGAGGCACGCTCAACCAGGCCTCTTACTTTTCAAGTTTGATTAAACCTGTTACACTGGTAGCAGAGGATGGTTACTACTCTGCTTTTGGCGGGTGTTCTGGTCGCTCTGCTTACGCTCCTCGTACTCGTCGTTCGGCTGATAAACGATATCAAGACCGCTCAGCGCGTTAGCCAAGGAAACCGAACGATACATCCGAACTCGGAACCGTGGGAGCCAACACCCCGCCTTACGAAAGAGCCGCCTGTGTTTGGAGGAGATTCCGCTACATTCAAAGAATGGACGTTTGCAATGGACATGGCCCTACGGTCGTTGGCACTCCCAAATGCGGCACAGAGGATCGACTACGCGGCAGGATTTTTGACTGGAAACGCTCGTCTTTGGTTGATAGCGGCATTGGAAGCTAACCAAGTGTTTTCCGACTGGCCTGCTCTGAAAGCGGCACTTGGCGATGTGTACGGACCACGGCACAACGAGGAAACATCGCGTATGGGACTAATTTCCGCAGCGCAGCGCGGGTCGCTGGACGCATACATTGCTGCTTTCACTCGCCTCAGCCTGCAAGTGCCGGAAATCGACCACCACACCAGAGCGCTGCTGTTCGTCAGGGGTCTAGTGCCGCACATCCAGCGACAGGTCATGCGTGAGCATCCACGTACCCTGGAGCAAGCTGTCATGGCAGCAAACACCGTGGAGCAGTCGTCAGGGCCACCGGCGTCGGGGCCACCAGCCAGTAGAGAGTCGCGTTCCGTGCCCAGCTTCCGTGGTCAGGGCCTCCGCAAGCTGACGGACCAAGAGCGTGTCCAACTGCGAGCAATGGGACACTGCTTTGCTTGCAGGAAGCCAGGCCACCTCGCTAAAGACTGTACTGAGGGTGGACAGCGCTACCCAAACGCTGGTCGCCAGTAAGAAAGGGGGTGCGCTTACTGGCGACGACCCAAGCGCCCACGCCGGTACCAGTCGCTAACCGGTTCGGAGCTCTGGAGGTTGAAGACGTTGCTCTCCAGGAACCTACGGAGCCGGAGACACCCATAGCTGTAGGAAATAATTGTCCCGTTGCAGAAAGGTGTCATGTCAGCAACGTCAGCGTCGGCAATGAACCTGAACACGACCTACTGCGCATACAGGGAAAGATCGGCGGTGGCCGTGCAGTGATGCTGATAGATTCCGGTTCGACGCATGACTTCATTGCAGACAGTTTTGTTCGAAAGCATCATCTTGACACGGATGCAAGCTCAGCAGTGCTGAGCGTAACATTGGCGGACGGCTCGACCAGCGAGGTCCCGCAGATTTCCACACGCACGCTAAGGGTGACAGTCGGGGGCTTCAGTGAGGAACAGCACTTTACTGTGTATCCCCTGACTCGCTACGACGCTATTCTTGGCAAGCCGTGGCTTACAAGGAACAACCCCAGCATCAACTTCCGTACGAACGAAGTTCAGTTGGACGGTGAGCCCTTTGTTGCCAAATTGCCTTCAGCTAACCCGCCGACAGCCGACCGGCCATCTGTGGAAAGCATGTTTATCAGTGGCCGACAAGCTCGTCATGCCCTGAGGAGTGGAGCCGAGGGGTTTCTTGCATGGGTCACTGCTGCAAACGAGGAGAATCGTTCCGGGCCACAACTCCAGGAATCAGAGCAACAAGACATCCAGAACCTGCTCAAGAGGTACCAGGATTTATTTCCAGACGAGCTGCCGAATGAGCTTCCACCGAAGAGACCAGTCGACCATGAAATCCAGATAGAAGATGGAGCCAGACCACCGTCTCGACCCGCCTACCGCCTGCCGAAACCAGAGATGGACGAGCTCCAGTCACAGCTATCAGAATTACTTGAGAAGGGATTCATTGAGCCAAGTAAGTCGCCATACGGTGCACCTGTGTTTTTTGTGAAAAAGTCGGATGGTACTCTGAGAATGGTGTGCGATTGGCGAGAATTGAATAGAATTACGATCAAAAACAAAGCTTGTCTTCCTAATATTGATGACTTATTCGACACGATCCAGGGCAGTGCATATTTCTCCAAGTTGGACTTGCGGTCAGGCTACAATCAAATCAGAATTCAAGACTCGGATGTTTCTAAGACGGCCATTAATACGCCGTTCGGCCACTTCCAATTTAGAGTCATGGGATTCGGGCTGACTAATGCCCCGGCCACCTTTCAGTCACTCATGAACTCTATTCTGCAACCGCATCTCCGAAAATTCGTTGTAGTATTCTTGGATGACATTCTAGTTTTCAGCAAGACCTGGGAAGATCATCAGCATCATCTTCAAACAGTTCTAGAAACACTTAGAAATAGTGAGCTGTATTGCAAACAGTCTAAATGCGAATTCGGCGTGAGAGAAGTTCTCTTCTTGGGGCATAAAATCAACGGCACAAAAAGAGTAGCAAACTCCGACTCGCGCTGCTTCAAGAATACCATGACTGTGTGACTGCGGGGCATCCCGGTCGAGATCGCACCTATTTCAGACTCTCTAGATATTTCTATTGGCCCAGAATGGGACTGGATGTAAAGGCGTTTGTCAAGTCATGTGACGTCTGCCAACGAGTTAAAGGCGGCCAGCTAAAAACTGGTCTCTTGCAGAATTTACCAGTGCCCAGTCAGCCGTGGGCGGATATCTCGATGGATTTTATCATGGGTTTGCCTAGAACCGATACAGGTCATGATGCTATATATGTATTTGTAGACCGCTTGACAAAGTGTGTACATTTAGCACCTACTTCCTCTACTATTGACGCTAAAGGAAGTGCTGATCTGTATATTCAACATGTATTTCGACTTCATGGTTTGAGTTCTAGTATTGTATGTGATCGTGATCCAAGATTTACGGCAGCATTTTTTCAGGAATTGTTTGATCGCTTAGGAACGAAACTAGCATTTAGTACTGCCAATCACCCTCAGACAGATGGCCTAACTGAACGAGTAAACAGAATAGTAGAGGATGTGCTGAGGGCTTTTGTAAATCATAAACAAGATAACTGGGATATGCTCCTACCTCTCTGTGAGTTTTCTATCAACAGCGCTACTCAATCATCTACAGGAAACACACCGTTCTTCTTAAATTACGGTCTAAATCCCAGAGCGCCACCCGACTTCCTCAACCCTATTCAGGGAGGCAGAGATTCAGCTGATTGGTTGCAAGCAAGACAAGACGCGGTCAAGATCTCACAAGATGCGCTAGTGGCAGCTCAAGCTCGTCAGGCCTTCTATGCAGATCGGACAAGGGTCGAGGGAAAGCTGAAGGTGGGAGATTTGGTAATGGTCTACCGGGATTTCCTCCTGACTCCTGAAGCTCGGGACCGACCATCCCATAAATTACGCCCCAAGTGGTTTGGCCCCTTTCCTATAACCCATGTGGTCGGCCCGAATGCCTACAAGCTCAAGTTGCCTCATACCAGCCGCTGTCACCCGGTATTTAATGTGTCGGCACTCCGTGCCTACGAGAAGAACGCTATTCCTAATAGGAGACAGCCTACGCCTCCGCCTATCACGGACCTTGATGGTCATGCCCGCTATGTGGTGGAGAACATTCTCAGTCACCGCCGCCGGCAGAATCAGCTTCAGTACCTAGTCAAGTGGCAAGGCTACTCTGATGCCACTTGGGAGCCTGAACATTATTTGTTGGATGAATCTGGTAATGACATTGTTCCACTTCAGAAGTACAAAACCTTGGCTTCTGCCCGCTGAGTTTTGCAGTTGAACTTCTAGTTTCACCTTACACATTTGTTGAGCTTATTACACTTTATTTGCATGGAGTTTCAGTCGTCTTATTGTGTTACTTCAGTGCGAAGCCTTTTTTCGTCTCGCACGTGTTTGCGCTTATTGTACTCTATTCCACTTGAGCATTTGGGTTATAAGCTCCTTCCTCTCCATAGGAGGGGGATGATGTAACAGTTTTCCCCTGTTCTCTATAACTTTACACTCCCTCGCACCTCATGCGTCTTACGCCTGTCTATTAGCACCTTCATTGGCGCCATTGCCACATGTATATTATCACATTTTGCATATAACTGGTCGAGGCACGCTCAACCAGGCCTCTTACTTTTCAAGTTTGATTAAACCTGTTACAATGATGTAGCCGTCGAACCCCATCTCCAGCCTCTCTCGGGGGAACACTTCCCCTTGAGATCTACCATCACCGACGACAACGCACGCCTTGATATCGCAGTCAGTGGATTGTATGGTGGACGGTTTGAGAGGACATTCCTTGATGTCCGGGTTTTCAACCCATTTGCCCCCTCAAACCAGAAGTCATCAATCCCGGCAGTGTACCGCAAGCACGAAAAGGAAAAGAGAAGAAGTTATGAGAGAAGAGTCGTTGAGGTAGAGCATGGATCATTCATCCCGGTCGTGCTCAGCACTACAGGTGGTCATGGCAAGGCAGCTGGCAATCTCTACGCTCGGATTGCATCCATGTTGGCCGATAAGAGGTCCGAGCCTTTCTCTATCGTCATGGCATACATCCGCACTCAACTGTCTTTTGGACTGGTCAATGCCGCAGTCACAGCCCTGAGAGATCATCGGCACAAAGCGTCAAGAATCAACGGCTGCCCTTCGATTACGTTAGCAGTGGCAGAATGCAGCATGTAATGGTCAATCCTTGACTTAATTTGGTAATCGTTTTAGTACCTCGAACCCCGTGCTGAGTTTGATACGGTTTCTGGTATCTTGGCCGTAGACTACTACGCATACTGCTTCTTGCGGTTTCTTTGGATTTTACTGATTGATTACTAGTATACTGTATTTATTTATCTAATAGAGTTCAGGTACCCTTTTCGGACCCTTTTTCAAATTTCAAAATTTGCAGTACTACACTGTGTACGATGAAATCACGAAAAACCGCCAAATACGGGAGCTCGCCAGAGCCAGGGCCCATCTTTTTATGAATGGACTGTAGGTTTGATTGTAGACGATCGCCTGACTTGGAATAGCCACGTTACGCATATCTGTAAAACGTCTCGACAGGTTATAGGAGCACTGTGGAGAAATCGGAAGTGTCTCTCTCTGTAGACGAAGCGAATGGCCTACGCATCCATGGTAGAGTCCAGGATCCGCTAGGGATGCTCAGCTTTCTTTCGCTCTCTCTCCAAGGCTAACGAGGAGAGACTTCAACGCCTATGCAACCCAGCCCTGCGAGCCGTGTACAACCGGAGCTCCCGTACCCGTATGACTCCCTTCTATGCGGAACGGTACGCTTTCCAACGGCCAAAGAGAGTTGGAAAGCTGGTGTCTTTGTGGGTAACTTGAACATTTGGGCTCATGTAAAATCGCACTGATTTTGGGATTTCCCTGCAACCTTTTGCTTCAGCAAAAATATTGTGCTTGACCGCATTCCTGTCAATTCGCAGTGGCTTTTCGTTGGTGAAGTAACATCCCACCCTCCCACCCCTGACTTCTGGGTGTGTGTTTATCGATATATTACGGTTATATTATAATCTTATTAGCTTTCGTATTGGCCGTGTGGCTGTGGCAGTTACAACTGCTTTTCATTTTTTATTTAAAAAACGTAGGGGTGGTGTGCGCGTCGGGGGCCTTTGTATTGTTACGTAAAGCTTCAGATTGTATGGCTAGTGCCAGGGGAGTTGAATCTGCATGGGAAGAAGAGTATTGTGATTGAACTGAAGCTGGATGAGGCCGGGGAGTGAGTGTGTGTGTGTGTGGGGGGGGGGGGGGGGGGTTCAAGATACCGTCGTGGGGCAGGGATGTAGGTCCTTTAGCTTGGACGGGTGTTGTTACATTCATTGCAACATCTTGTCGCTTTCTGTGTGCTTTGCGCAGAGACTTATGCGTGTGTTATTGTCGTGAAAGAGGACCATAAAGACACAACCTTCTTCGTGTACACCAACTCTTGCGTGAGACAATGTGCTCGCTGGTCCACGCGTGCCTACATTCCACCATGGAGCAGCCGCTGAACAGCGCATTATTTGGAGATTTTGTCACTCCGGCTAGGCCAAACGTGCGGCTCCCAACAACATCTGCTGCAGCTTCCAGCCAGAACTCATCCCTCGTCTCTTTCTGCTGCACGCGTTTGTAAGAGTCTTCCACCTGAGCCTAGAAAAATCACGTCCACCCTCCCCCCCCCTCCAGTTCAAAGGGGGGTAGCACGCCTATAGTCTTACTGTAGCGTGAACAGCAACTTCCTCCCCTGTTTTGAGTACTAGCAATCCTGATGTTCTGATACATGCCGAGGCTAGCTGTATGCTCAGTCTCCGGCTAGCTGTACCCTCAGTCTATTGATTCTTGATCTTATCTTTTTTCTCTCTCTCTTTTCCTTTTTTAAATGTTTTACTGCAGGAAGTCGTCTTCATAATAAGGAGTCAGATATGCCTGTTTGTTGTACGACTTTAAATATATGTAGCACTCAGCAGTCCACCAGCTCTCTATATGTGTTCATTCCTCTATATGTCATCACTTGTTAACTTCGTGCCTATATGGCTTCACTGCGACTTTCTCTATATAACTCCAGGTCATTCTCTACATAACTCCACACGCGACTTTCCCTGTATATCTCCACTCAGGTTGAGACTTCCTCTGTATGACTCCAACTCAGATCAAGTTGCAAACTTCTCCACACAAAATCAACTCTTATAATCTTTCTTTCCACATGCAGCAACCACTTAGCCTCGAGGCAGAATTACACCCACTTAGGCTCAAGGCAGAATTAATCAGCGCAAGTCCTCCCAGCACTTAGCATAATGCACGACTACGCTCACATAATCTCTATCGAAATCACACACATGGCATGAGCTGCAAGGCAGAAAGAAATACCGCATACTAGATACGAACATCAACAGAATAAATACCTTAATTTAACCAGTAAGAGGAAACTACGTCAAGAGGCTGACATGAAAAACAAAATCCTGACTGAATGCAAGATAGAAATCATTATATCAACATAATCAGTACATATTCATTGAAGCAGCATAGCGCGCGCACCATATCAATCGCTACATCTACATAATCATTACATCATCATCATTGAAGCAGCATAACAAAATATAATAATAACTGTATTACTACAGTAACATAATCAGATATCGCCATTGAAGCAGCATCATTTTCTGTGGATTGCAGGGTGCAGTCAATAACGACGACGATAGCGACGGTTATCAACTATTGGCTGATACCAACCTTCAGGTGGACTGCTGAACATTTCATCTTCTCCTGAGGCATTGGCAGCTGCTGGAGATGATCGATCACCGAGCAGACGCGCAGGATACTTGCCTTGGGCTGCACCGCTGGCATCGTCTACACTGTACAGGAGGAAGTTGCCAGGTGCTGTGTGGTGACCAACAACTACGCCCTCGTGCCACTGTTTCTGAAGGGCTGCAACACCTGCAGCTCCACCAAGATTGGCATGCTTGACATAGTAGACTGCCTGACAAATCCGATATTCAGGCATTGTAGATTGCCACTGGACCTCCAAAGGAACGTCCTCAGGCTTGTCGACCGAAGTAGCAGCAGCTTCAAAGCTAGGCCCTGTACAATGTGGCCTGGACACTGGGTCGCACCCAGATGTAATAGCTGATGCCGTTTCTGCTGTAAAGATGGGGTCTGCATCATGTGGAGTGGCATCAAGATGAGCCGGTGTCATTTCTGGTGTGTCCGTGCTAGAAGTAGAAGTTGCATCAGCATCTTCACCGCCGCAGTCTATGTCAACACCGTCATCCAGTGGAATGTGCTCAGAATCCAGGAAATCTCTCTCCTCACTGGTCAGATCATTGCGCGTTGGGGTGTTGTAGAGGCTGAAGTTAGGACGCCGCAGGAATAACTCAAACGTAGTCTTCTTCTTCAGACTGCGGTGAGCTCTGCTGTTGTACATACAGTAAAGGTACTGCAGTCTGCTCGGCCAGTCTGGTTGCTCCTGCAGGTCCCGACGCAAGAAATTCGCCAGTGTTTGATTGAATCGCTCCACGCGTCCTTGACTCTGAGGGTGATATGGCCGTCCATTGACTTTCAAGGTCTTCAGTTCATTGATCACCTCAGCAAGCTTTGAGATATTGAACTCCTTGCCGTTATTAGTTTGCAGGGTTCTGGGGGAGGGGGGGGGGGGCACAACGGTACACACACTCCATGAAGACAGCAACTACATCTTTAGCTGATTTGCTTTTTATTGCTCCTTCCATGCCAAATGTTGAAAAGCAGTGAACAATATTTCACGCGTACTGGAAGCCACGAAATGCAGGCAACTTCTTCAGATCCATTTGCCAGCGGCTGTTGGGGTACGTGACCAGGATCGTCTTCCGTGTGAGGCTTGTTTTTGGTAGAGGTTGCTGCTTCCTGCAAAGCACACAGTTGACGTGTTGCTTGAACAAAACTTTGACATTCTCACGTACAACAGAATAATATGAACAACGAAGACTTTCGTAAATGGTCTCAGCCTGTCGTTGGTCACGCGCGTGATCAGCAAAGATCAGGTTCGCCAGCGTATCCTTTGTCACACACGTCCGATGGGAAACATTGAGTTCTGTCGATTTCATGTACAGTCGGTTGCTCTCCAACTCGTACAGAAACTTGTCTACATACTGTTGCACTTTACGATCGCTGACGGTGAGTTCCATTGTTGCAATATGCTGGCTGATTCGACGCTTTCCCCACTTGGGATTTTCAGCCTTCGCTTTGCAAGCCAGCGTAGTCTCCTCCATTGACACCCAAAAACTCTCCGCATTTCTGTCCTTCGTTTTCGAGGAGCTCCTTGCGCCCTTTGCCACTCTAATGGCATCTGTAGGGCCTCGGTCGTCCTCCATTTCCTAACTGCAACATCACAACGCTACTAATAAAACATGGCCTACAGCTCATCCATCGTAGTGAAACCTAACTCGTCATGACAAAGAAAATTCCTCAACTAACCGAAAAGCACCATGCACCAACAGGCAACAAGGAGAATGTAACCGTTTGAAGGTATTCTTGGAAAAGACAATGCTTGCTCAAGGCAACACAACTGATATAGGGCACGAAGTGCCCTAAGGTGATAACGCGCGTGCTGACAGGATAGGGAAAGGTGCAAGATACAGAGCTAGAGGGCAGATAAGGTTAGCGCTAACAGGGAACTGTTACACCATCCCTCCCTCCTAAGCGAGGCACAGGTGCCTCCAGGGAGTCGAGGAATATGTGGAAAGGGAATAATCAAAATGAAATCGTGTCAACCCAACAACGCTCATCTAATTGAAGCACCGTGCAAAGTAACCAAGGACAGTCAGGCGAGTGAAGATAACGGAAATGGGGAAAATCTAAAACAGGAGGGGAATGGATTGCTTAACACAACAAGGATCAAGTGGGAATTCTCAAGGTACACGTGCAATTGAATTTGAGCGAGTAACATTTCGCGGTAACCATAGTGTCACTAACATGCCCTGGACGCCCTGTAACGCCTCAGAGCAACTATCGGCCTACCGGCCTCGTCCAGCAAGTTCCCTTCTGGCTCCCAGGTGGCTTCGTCGTCTGGGTACCCTTGCCACTTGACAAGGTACTGAGTTTGATGCCTTCGCTGGCGATCGTCAAGAATCTTCTCCACCATGTATCTGGTCTGACCGTGCAAGTCAGTGAACGGTGGCGGGGGTGGCTGCCGCCTGCCGGGAATAGTATTCTGCTCATACCGGCGCAGAGCAGTGACATTGAAGACAGGGTGGCACCGAATAGCGCTGGGGAGATCCAGCTGATAGGCGTTGGGTCCGATCTTCTTGATGATTGGGTAGGGCCCGAACCACTTAGGGCGTAGCTTCTGTGAAGGCTGATCCCGGGCTTCTGCGGTTGTTAGGAAATCCTTGTACACCAGCACCATGTCGCCAACCTTCAGGTTGCTGGGCACCCTTCCCCTGTCTGCATACTGAGCTTGTCTAGCCTGAGCGGCAATCATGGCGTCCTTTGCCAACTTGACGGCATCCGCCCGATCCTGGATCCAGTCTGGGGCACTCCCTCCTCCCCTCCGTGCCAGGAAATCTGGTGGGGACTTGGGATTAAGTCCATAATTTAGATAAAACGGCGTGCTAGAAGTGGAAGACTGATATGAACTATTAATTGCAAATTCGCAAAGAGGCAGAAGCTTGTCCCAATTATCTTGTTTGTGGTTAACAAACGCTCTAAGCACATCCTCAATTACTCTATTCATTCTCTCAGTCTGCCCATCGGTCTGTGGGTGATTGGCAGTACTAAACGACAAGGTGGTACCTAATTGATGAAACAATTCCCGGAAAAATTCAGAAGTAAATCTTGGGTCCCGATCACAAACAATAGTGGAACTCAAACCGTGTAATCTAAACACATTCTGGAGATACAAATCAGCAGAACCCTTAGCGTCAATTTTGGAAGTCGTGGGGACTAAATGGACACATTTTGTAAGCCGGTCAACAAATGTATAAATTGCATCAAAGCCCTGAGGGGTCTGGGGTAAGCCAACGATAAAGTCCATGGAAATATCTTTCCAGGGGGTGTCTGGTACTGGGAGCGATTGCAGCAAACCGGATCTAGGCAACCCACCCTTAGTGCGCTGACATATGCCGCAAGACTTAACAAATTTCTTCACGTCAAGGCCCATCTTGGGCCAATAGAAGAATTGACGAAGCCGGAAATATGTACGATCCCGTCCCTGATGGCCTGCCGTAACACAGTCGTGGTACTCCTGCAGGAGCTGAAGCCTTACTGCACACTTGGGTACACACAAGCGATTGTTTGGTGCTGCACGGAGGTATAGGTACCTGGATTCTTCATCCCAATAGTACCGCTCGTGTAGATTATCAGAGGAATCGCCGCGCAGCCGCTGAATTATTGGGGAAAGCTGCTCGTCATTCTGATATGCTTCCGAAATCATCTCAGCAACCCTATCACTCAGTTCCAAAGCAAACTCAATCGCATTCAAATGGGGTGCTGGTAGGACGGGTGGGCAATCCTTTTCCTCAACTACATTGCCAATTGCTGACCCGCGCAGATCAGGGCGGCGGGATAACGCATCAGCCATATTTTCCTTGCCGGGTTTGTGATTAACTGTGAAGTCATAATCTGCAAGAAATTCAACCCATCTAGCTTCGCGCTTAGTGAGATTGGCTTTTGTGCTCAAGTAGACTACGGCCATGCTGTCACTGAACACTTCAAAATGCTGGAATAGATAAATTCTCCAGGATCGCAGTGCAAACACCACCGCCAGGGTTTCGCGTTCTGCAGCAGTGTAATTTCGCTCCGCTTGTGACAGCTTACGACTGGCATATGCCACAGGATGCCAAGCACTATCGCTCTCCCCCTGTTGGAGAAGGACGCCTGCTATTGCAAAATCACTTGCGTCTGTTGCAACTCTGAAAGGCTTCTGCACGTTTGCTAGTTTCAACAGCGGTGCACTCAACAAGGCCTGTCTCAGGGATTCGAATGCATGCTGACGGGGGCCACTCCATTCGAACCTGGCATGTTTGCCAGTGATCTCCTCTAATGGCCGCGATATAGTAGAGTAGTGCTCAATAAATCTTCTAAAGTAGTTCGCAAAACCAAGGAACTGTCTCACCTCCGTAACTGTCGTCGGTGGCTGCCATTCCCTCACTGCTTTAAGCTTCTTTGGATCTGGAGCGATACATTCACCGTCGATGCGATGCCCTAGAAACAGAACATCCTTGACACCAAACTCACATTTCGACTGCTTACAGAATAGCCTATTTTTCCGGAGCGTCTCAAGAACTGTCTGGATATGTTCAAGATGATCTTGCCAGGATTTGCTGAAGATAAGAATATCATCCAGAAACACTACCACAAACCGCCGTAAGTACGGTTGGAGAATACTGTTCATCAGTGACTGAAACGTGGCAGGGGCGTTAGTTAATCCAAAGCCCATGACCCGGAACTGGAAATGACCGAAGGGAGTATTGATAGCCGTCTTAGGTACATCTTCCTGACGGATCCTAAGCTGATTGTATCCCGAGCGTAAATCCAGCTTACTGAAGTATGAGCTACCTTGAATGGTATCAAACAGGTCATCAATGTTTGGGAGGCAAGCCTTGTTTTTGATGGTGATCCTGTTCAAATTCCGCCAATCACAAACCATGCGCAATGAGCCATCAGACTTTTTAACGAAAAAGACTGGGGCACCGTATGGTGACTTGCTGGGTTCAATGAAGCCCTTGCGGAGGAGTTCCGTGAGCTGGGCTTGCAATTCGTCCATCTCGGGTTTGGGGAGACGGTAGGCAGCCCGTGATGGAGGAACGGCACCCTCCTCAGTCACAATCTCATGGTCGACATCCCTCTCTGGCGGAAGCTCGGTCGGCAGGTCGTCTGGAAAGATGTCCGAGTACCGCCGCAGAAGGTTAGCCAGCTGCTCTTGATGATCTGGGTGTTGTCTGGCGGCTGATGGCTTGCTGTCCTCCTCCTCGTCGTCAGTAGCGTTGACCCACGCCAGGATTCCCTGCGCGCCTTTCCTCAACTCGCGGCGAGCCTGAGAACCAGATATGAGCATGCTCTCAATTGGCGGCGACTCCTGACGCTCCGTATCACTATTTTGGTCGGAAGGGTGTTTAGCAACGAGCGGCTCTCCGTTCAGTTTGACTTCGTTGGTCTGAAAGTTGATATCCGGATTGTGTCTGGTCAGCCATGGCTTGCCCAGGATAGCATCATAGCGGCTCAACGGAAAAACTGTGAAAGATTGGGTGTCGCTGAAGTCTTTCACGATAACCTTTACCGGACCGGTCCTCTGCAGTCCCGATGATGTCGATGAGCCATCAGCCAGGGTTACCTTCAGTGTTTCGTCCTTGCTCTCCGTAACAAGGCCGTTTCTTTGCACGAAAGCTTCCGATATGAAGTCGTGCGTCGATCCCGAGTCAATAAGCATAATTGCCCGGCGGCCGTTGATCCTGCCCTCAACACGGAGAAGGTCATGCTCCAAAGGAAGCTCCGTGTCCTGTACTGCGATATCAACGTTGCTGACATGGGATTCCTGTTCGGCAACAGCTTCCGAATCAGCTTGCAGTGTCGGTTCTTCCAGCTCTAGTACGCTGTAACGGTTGCGTATGTCAACCGGGTAACCGTTGGGTGCTTTCCGCTTGGTCGCCAGCGAGCGCACGCCATTTTTCACTGGCGACCAGCGTTTGGGTGTTGATTGCTGGGACAATCCCGAGCTAGGTGACCTGGCTTCCGACAAGCGAAGCATCCACCCTCCCGACTCAGGTGACGCCTCTCCTCCGGTGTTAGCCTTTGGGGTCGTACGGGCTGACTTCGGTGCTGAATCGGGTTCGGCTGTTGGTCCGCCGTTTGCGCTGACCTGATCGCTTGGCTCAGATCAGTGGGGTGCTCTCGCAGCACCCGGGTCTTGACAGATGGGTGCAGTCCATTTACGAACAGCAGTCCTCGGGTCAGCTCGTCGATCTCAGGCACTTGTAGGCTTAGGCGCGAGAACTCGGTGACATAGCTCTCCAAGCTTGAGTGCTGCCTGACAGCGGAGAGATCCAGTCGCACCCGCTCTTGATGATGCAACGGACCGTACACCTTGGCGAGGGCTTCACGCAGCGCTGGCCACGTCGAGAACTCCACACCCGTATCCAACGATGCAATGAGCCATAGCTTGGCGTTGCCGCTCAGGAAGCCCGCTGCGTAATCCACCATCACCGATGAGTCGGTGATTCCCAGTGACCGAATCGCCAGCTCAATGGAGAAAGCCCACTCCTTGAACTGCGAGGGCTTGCCATCGAAGATCGGCGGCTCCTTAGCGTGCCGAGGCTTCCCGGACGAATGAGCGGGCGGCACAGGGAGCGGTTGTTGTCGGTTGCTCAGACGGGTGCTGACTTGGCGACTGGCTTCACGGACCTCGCTGGCCAACCTGAATAGCAACACAGAAAGAACAAGGATCGCCACGACAATGGCGAGCTCCAAGAACACCATGTTAACCATCCTCCGCTACCAGTGTAACCGTTTGAAGGTATTCTTGGAAAAGACAATGCTTGCTCAAGGCAACACAACTGATATAGGGCACGAAGTGCCCTAAGGTGATAACGCGCGTGCTGACAGGATAGGGAAAGGTGCAAGATACAGAGCTAGAGGGCAGATAAGGTTAGCGCTAACAGGGAACTGTTACAGAGAACTTTATGCAGCGCCGAGTTGCAAAAGTCGCTACTGGAGCTATATAGAGAAAGAACTGGAGTTATGTAGAGAAATTCGCGACTGCACGGGAGCTATATAGAGAAGGACCTGGAGAGAAAGTCGCAGTGCAAATTTTTGGAGCCATAATTATAGCGAAGTTGCGTACGAAAAAGCCATATAGAGGCAGTGACGGCAAATAGAGAAATGAAGCCATACTGAGTGTAACATATATCTAACCAACCAACCAGCCAACCAACTCGTACTTGCACAGGAAACCTCGCCCTCGGTGACGTCTAATCTGCAATTTCTACTCCAAACTACTCCCCATGCTGAAAACAAAATGTGTCGTTTACTCTGATAAGGAAGAGCAGCCCTGAGCACTTGTCACCCCAAACGACAAAGTTCTCTTTGCACCACCAATACTTTTTTTCGGATGTAAAAGTGACCAAACGTTTGCGTGCAGGTTTTGAATTTACGGCAAGAGTAATGGTGAAATCACGTGCCCACATTTTACCTTTGGTTGGTTGGTTTTTATTTCACTTCGCACATTCAAACGGGATGACGACCCAATAAAATGACGGCGAAGGCTTAGCTTAGAAGTGGCTATGGAAGAACATAGTAAAAGCTATGGAAGCACGTAGTAAGCGAATAGGATACTAATAACTGCGAGTAAACGGGGGAGAGAGAGAATACGATGTATCTGTGATACTACGTGAGGATTACTGAACTCCACGGGGAGGGAGAGCAGAGCGATCAGCAGCAACTGTAACCGTTTTACACCTACTTTCACCACTCCCACCTTATCGCCTTGTGTCACTCCTACGCTCATATACATAACCAGGATATTGAGTAATACACGCTCTCTTCTCCCTTCGCTCAATGAAGAACTATTACATTGGTAGCAAGAGGATGGTTCTCCATCCCCTGTGGTCGTTCGTGGGCCTAGTTTTGGCCTCGGCTGTCAGCTCTATCGTCGTCAGCATCTGGATCGTCAGCCCAAAGCTGTTGACGGAGACTCCCTCGATTTAGGCTAAGGCCTGTGAAGAATCCATTAATAAAAATACAAATACAAACCGTCTCCGGAAGGAAGCTCTACCCTCTACTCAGTCGTCACCCCAGTGCGTTCCTGAGTCTCGTGCTTCAGCTTCCCAGCCTGCACCGCGTGATAGCCCACACGTCAAGGAGCCGCCCGTGTTCACCGGAGATCCCACCACGTTACGGGAATGGGCAATTGCCGTCGAGTTGGCCTTGGCTTCGTGGCGCTTCGCGGATCCTAAACGTGAAGCTGAGTTTGCAGCCAGTTATATCGCTGGAAATCCGCGTCTGTGGTTGATGACTTCCCTGGAAGCCGGCGCTGCATACTCAGACTGGATCCAAGACAGATCTGATGCGCTTAAGAAAGCGCAGGATAGTATTGTCGCGGCTCAAGCCCGCCAGGCCCTGTATGCCGACAGGGGTAGGAATCCTAGCCGTCTTAAGGTGAGAGACCTGGCCCTAGTCTATAGAGACTTTCTGATATCGCCGGAGGCTCGACAACAGCCAGTGAGGAAGCTACAACCAATTGGGCCGATCCGCGGCGTTCGGGAGGTGTGCTCGAACGCCTACGAATAGGAGCTGCCGTCCGTTTCCCGCGGTCATCCTGTATTCAACGTCACTGCTCTGCGACACTACGAACAGAATACCATTTCCAACAGACGCCAGCCAGTGCCCGCTCCGTTTATGGATCTGGACGGAAACACCCGCTATATGGTGGAGGCCATCCTGAAGCACAGAGATGACCGAGGTGAGCGCCAGTACTTGGTGCATTGGAAGGGTTACCCCGTTGGCGAAGCAACATGGGAGCCCATTAGTAACTTGGTTGACGAGTCAGGTAAAAACATTGTCCAGCTGCGAAACTATCTATCTAGTCTACGCAAGTGATAGCATGGTCTGCAGCTCCTCCATGTTGTGGTTATTTGCGTGCAGTTCCTGACAGTATTGAGTTTTTTAGTTACACAGGCTTCCGTTCCTGACAATTGGGTATTCTGTTGCTCCATGCCACTTGCTGCATTGCTACACCATTATGATATTACTGTATTCCATGCTCTTTGGTTTCGTGATTAACAATTGGTTAAAGCCACGGACCTTTCCGTTGGGGAGGGGATGGTGTAACAGTTTTACACCTACTTTCACCACTCACACCTTATCACCTTGTGTCACACCTACTCTCATATACATAACCAGTATATTGAGTATTAAACGCTCTCTTCTTCCTTCGCTCAATGAAGAACTATTGCAGCAACTCGAACTACTCCCTACAGGCATATGGTACACATGCATGCTTAAACTCAGGTAGCCAAGTAATTGTGCGGACCTCACCAAGGAGAGTGTTTCACAGCAGAGCACCAGCAACAGACAATCTCCGCTGACCGCGGCGGCTACGGTTTGCCTGGCTTAGTAGGCCATTTGACTGATGGGGGGGGGGGGCGGGGGGTAGGGGTGCCTTGTGCCGGGATCAGAAGCTGGGCGAGCACAGGGCTGGTGCGGGCGTGGATGCACCGCTAGATGGTGATCAATATTTTCTGCGTGTAGAGCTCACTGAAACGGTACAGGGAGTGAGCAGTGAGCAGCGGCTGCATGGCTGTCCGGGCCGGGTTGCCATCGATACAGCGGATGGCTATGTTTTGCGCGGTTTCAACTCGTTCCAGTTGACCCTCTCGCATTGCGGCTGAAAAGCAGCAGGAGCCATAAAGCAGGTCGGGCATTATGACCGCCTTCATATACACCTGACGAGAGCGTTTTGATAGGCTTCGACGTGCCCGCCACAAGGCGCCAATATTCTTGGCAACCTTGGTGACCACATAGTTTACATGGGTGTTCCAATCTAGGCGATTGTCAAGGTGAACGCCGAGGTAGCGCGCAGAAGACGCTGAGGGGAGGAGACAGTCGCCGCTTTTGACTGTTACTTCCTGTACATGCTACTGGGGAGAGATAGTCAGAACGTGGCTCTTGGTGGCGTTCAAGATGAGGCCTTGGGACTTCAGCTAACCGGCCAGAGCAGTTGCCGCTGTGGTGAGGATTCTGGACGCTTCCGTCGCTGAGGCCTGGGCTATGTAATCTGCAAATTGTACACTTGGCACAGGCGAGGAAACCAAAGGGACATCTCGTGTGTATATACTGAAGAGGACAGTGCCGCGAACAGAGCCTTGGGGCATTCCTCAGGTGCAAGCCAGAGCAGGGGTGGTTGAAGGTAAGATGAGGATCTGCTGCTTGCGGCCGGACAAGTAGTCGACGAGCCAACTAAGGGCTTTTCCAGAAATTCCAACCGCAAGGAAGTCTTGAATTAGCTTGCGGTGATGCACTTTATCAAAAGCCTTCGACATGTCTAGTAGGCACACCCCTATGGTCTTGCCACTGTCTCTCGCTTTCTGCAGATTATCAGTCAGCAGTCTTCCGTGGAACATTTCTTGCGGAAGGCAAATTGTGTTTCGGGTAATGCCTTGGTCAAGTCCAAATGACGAACTAACTGGTGTTGCACTTCCCTCTCCAGCAAGTTGGAAACTATTGGGAGAAGAGATACAGGTCTGTAATTGGTGGAGACTGATGGGTCACCGGCCTTGTACAGTGGCACGACAGACGCCAATTTAAATGCGGATGGAGTGGTTCCAGTCCTCAGCGAGGTGCAGACCAGCACAGCAAGAGAATGTGAAAGCAAGTCAGCACACTGTTGTAGCAGAGATCCCGGTATGCCGTCACTTCCTGTGGCTTTCCGTGCATCCAACTTCTCAAGGAGACGTCGGACATCAGCAGGAGTCACAGGATCAAGTTCGGTCAAGGAGACGGGTCCAGCGGGACCATGCGGTATACAGAGTTGTTCAGGACGGTTAAGATCGGTGACAATGGAGTGGAACGTGTCGGCCACCTCACTGATGCTACAAATAGGATCTTGGCGGCGACGTGAACGCCCAGTGACTGCATTTAGAATGGCCCAACACTTTCTAAGGTTGGCCACATTTTTTTCCCACTGACGGGAGAAGTACTCGTTTCGCATTCGCCGATACGCGTTCCGAGCAGTGCTACGTGCTTGTTTGAACTCGGCATACAGTGTGCCGTTTGTCCTATCCTTCCGCCAACGGCAGTGCAGCCGCCGTTTACGCTGTTCGAGCTCGTGCAGCTCTCTGTCACCAGGGAGGTATCGCCCTCCGGTTAGGCTTAGAGTTGTGCAGTGGGGAATGCTTGTCCAAAACGCACCAGAACTTAGTGTGCTACTCTTTCCACATGCGATTTACATCATTGTGATCCGAGAGACCTTTCACGCTATCTTCGACCGTACGTCGGCCTGTACCGTTTTTGTGTGTTTTCAAGACATGATTAGCATTTCGGTTTCTGACACAACGATCGACTTGTGACGTAGCCCAGTTGAAATCTTACCATATTTTTCTCCAGCTAAACAGAGTTTTCTATCGTCGAAACGGTACCAAAAAGACGATATTTTGGGTGTTGGGTACGAGTACTGTTGGATTTAGCCGTATCATCTTCCGAAACCACACGTTGCAAAGAGATCCATCAATCTTGGAGTCTACTCACTTTGCGCACTTTCTCTCGCATCCTTAACTATGTTACTAGTACATACACAAATAGGAGATCCCCCAGACAGGCGTTAGCCTTTGGGTAATCCTGAAATATAGATTATTATTAACTTGCTGTGCAATCTGCTGGTGGTACTCCTTTTAGGAAAAAACGGTCCTGCACCGTGACTGCTTGTTGAATGGTCTGCCTGCTGAGGATTTCGCTCGACATGCTTCAGACTTCTCCTTCTTGTATTTTGATCTTTTCACTGCTTTCAGGTGTCTCTTCCATGCGTGGCTTTGTCTGTACTCCTGCTTCCTCTTCTTGGCATACGGCTATGGCCTCCTCCAGAGTGCTGTTTGCTTTTGCCAACAACCTTTGTCCTGTTTCTTCATGCCGTACTGTAAAACAGGAAAGTCTAACGGCCAAAAACGTTTAAGGTTTTTGTAATTTTGGCATGATTACGTGCAGAAAGTTTAACGATTGCAAGCTGGCCACCCATCTGTATGCGCATCTTTACACAGACATCTAGAGAAAACGTGTTTTCAAATAACGAAAAATAATTGGTCGGTAAAACGTTAGACTTTGTGACTCGCTAGACTTTCTGGTTTTACATTATTCCCACCAGTATTCTGTGCCTCATTGTCTCAGATTGCGCCTGATTCACGAGAACCTTGCAGTGGCTGCAAGGCTCTATCTTGGCAACACCGGCAACTCATCTTCAAGTGGGTCTGAAAATTTTACGCAGCGTGCAACTCCTTCAGTGCAGTATGAAAAGTTTTGAAGGGTTCTCGTTCCGCTTGGAAAGCTCGGTAAAACTCTATTCTGTCAAGCAGCACATTCCGTTTTTTCCTAATGAACGCCTCATCAGGTCCGTCGTCGTAGCTCCATCAATTTCATGCATGTTGATGATTAATTAATAAGGCGATGATTCCTTGCACTTCCTGGATGCCTTGACATACTCCAAAGTCATACCCCCAGCTTGTGAAGTCTGCGATTGTAGTGTTAGACCTGAGCACTGTCTTTGCGCTGACATTGCTGGCTTCTGCTGACGAGACCTGTCCTCGTGCCGATCTTGGCCGGTCTGGATTGTTTGCTCTACAGGAGCTGCCAGTCCCTCCTTCCGTCTTGCGACAACCTTCAGTTTTTGTTTCTTTCTTTTATTTGAATTCGTTTAGAGCACAGGCAATTCTGCCTTCTCACCAAAGGAAAACCTCCGGTTTCTGCTTAGAACGAATAATATTATGAGAGAACTAGCTGAACCGACATTTGTGTACTTCATTCATGCAATGTAAAAAACGGTGGAGACGATGTGCAATAAAACGATGAAAATATGAAGAAATGGTGTAGGGAAAAAAATATGGATTCAAACAAGTTTTCGTACAACACTCATCAGGAATCGTCGTTGTACTAAAGGACACTGAAACAAAAATTGAACTAGTTTTATTGATTGCGGTTATAAAATTGTTGTCTCCTCGCCGTGTGTTTAAATTATGAGAGAAGGAAATATTTAAAAAGAATCATTACATTATAATTCCAAAGCACAACGTTTGTATATAATTCAAATGGGTGTGCATTTGTAAGCATGCAGTGAAGAAAACACAGAGAAAACATGCAGTAACGTGTAGTGATGCCGAGCAAGGTGGTTACAAATTACAATAAATTCTGTTCAGAGCCAGTTTAAAGGCAAACGCCGCACTGTGGAGGCGAATATCGCTGGGGGGCATTCCAAAGAGTGCTTCCCACAAATGTCAATGACTGACGACCGGAAGGTCCAGGAAGGAAAAGAGAGAAAGGCACTTGGAGTAGCCGCTGTTCCTGTCCTCGAGTAATTCGGCGATCATCCCGGGATGCTTGGCCTGTATTAGCCATCAACTGAAAGTAGGTGCAGGAAAGAGGACTTGCAAGATCATGTAGGCAACGGAAAACAAAAAACAAAACCTTGTAGTTAAAAATGTGAGTTAGGGATCGAATAGATAAGCGCACGAGGAGGGGGGCTGTGGATGCACGGCTGGAGAATCGGAAAATTGCACAAATTCCGGATTTGCTGGATTTGACTAAACGACTCTGCAGCTGCTGTGTCAGCGACGGGAAGAATGCATTGGATGCGTACGTTAGTCGTGCTTGCACAATGCCAATGTACCAAAGTCTGTGGGCTCTTATGGGCAGAGATCGCCCATGGCGCCATAGGTGGCTGATGGCGACTGACGCCTTCTGCACAACACTGGAGATATGTGGCTTACAGGATAGCTGGTCATCAACGGTTACGCCAAGGTATTTGGCAGTGGAGGTAACAGTCAAGGCTTGATCCTTACATTTCACGACTGGTATGTCGCCAGTGAGTCCCCGAGGTTGAATTACCATGACTTGGGTTTTGCCGGTATTCAGCGGAAGCCCAATTTCGGAGAGCCAGTCAGACAGCCGTGTTCCAGCCGTAGTCAACGTCTTGCAAACAGTGTCCAGATCTGAATCAGAATAATCTTGGATGATGTCGTCCGCGAACTCCTGATGAACAACAGTGCAGGGTATGACATCGGAAATGTCACTCGTGTAAAGGACAAAGAGAAGCGGCCCAAGAACACTGCCTTGGGGCAAACCTCTTGAGCATGGGACTGCATCAGAGAGAGCATCACACACCTTGACAAGCTGAGAACGACCAGACAGATAGCTAGCCAACCATAACAATGCTCTGCCATTGACTCCCAGGGTGAATAGTTTATCAATCAGACGTTGATGTTGGACACGGTCAAACGCTTTTGACATGTCAACCATCACAATACCTGTGTATTATCGCTCTTGTTTGGCCAGAAGCCAACAATTGGCGGTTAGAACTAATGCATCTTCGGTAGAGTGCATTTTCTTGTAGGCCAACTGACCGCTAGGTAATATGCTATGTTGCTAGAGGTATGCTGTGAGTTGCTTCCTTACAAAGAACTCCAAATCCGGGACAGAATAGGGAGCAATGACACTGGTCTATAGTTAGTAGGGGATATTGCATCGCCACTCTTGAACAGTTGACTAATGTGTGATGTTTTAAAACACACTGGCACAGTACCTAATGTCAAGGATGCATTGACTAGGGTGGTAAATGGAGGTGCCAGGACGTCTGAACACTGCTGCAGTACAATTCCAGGAATGTTGTCACTCCCAGATGCTTTGTGAGGACTCACAGTTTGCAAGCATTGTGCACCATCAGACACGCTTACCGGCTGAAATGTTGAGAAGCTAGATGCAGAGGCTGGACCATGTGGTATATGCAGCTCAGGTGGCCGCATAGGGTCATGCACAATGTCTCCTAACAATTTACTGAGTGACTCAAGCGGCGCTTCAGGTTCTTTCCGTGTCTTCTGTCGGCCTGTGACATCGTTCATGACAGCCCAAAGTTGCCGTTGATCTGATGTATCACATCTCTTAATGAAGTACAAGTTCCACAGACTCCTATCCAACTTCCGTGCTTTGGAGCGAGCTGATCGGTGTGCTTCTTAAAGGTTCTGATCGGTTATGTCTCGGAGCCAGAGACGATGCGCCCGGTTCTGTTCACGAACACTTGCCACTAACTCATCTGAAATCCAGGGGCAAGGACGTCGAGATTTGGGGCGATGTTCCCGAAGTGGAGCATGTTTGACTAGAGTGGTCTGGATTCCCGCAGTGAGTGAAGACGCAGGCACATCCACACAGACAGGGTAACAATTAGTTAGCGTCTTCTCCAGGTCACATGTAAACATATTCCAATCCACTTTGTGCAAACAGCGAGTCTTGCGCAGATGCTGTCCCTTCAAGTGGTGACTTGCTGAAATTGGCAGCCTGGCAAGTATTGCAGAGTGGTCACTGATATCTAAATGTATAGTCTCGCAAACACCCTGGATCGGGGTGGTAGACAAGAATAGATTCAGTAGTGTGGCAGTACTGCTGGTCACTCGGGTAGGAGATGTGACGTGTTGCGAAGGTTAAACTGGTTGAGTACATGATGCAAAGGAGTCACAGCATGGGCATCATTAAAGTTTACGTTGAAGTCTTCTACTAGCACAGTTGTGGTCTGCGGTCCACTGCAGCCAGTCTCTAGGTTTGACTCCAGCCCATCCCAGTAGCCCGCAGATTCACTAGGTGGTCGATAGCAGCAGCCCAGTAAGACCATCTTATTGCCTGGTCGACCTGGGGCTAGAATCTCCAGCCACAGCATCTCCAGCTCACACTCGAGGTCACGTCTTCGACGGACTTGCAAGGACGTATGACAGTAGAAGGCAACACCGCTTCCTTGCCTGGCTTCCCGATCTTTGCGGAACACACTGAAATGAGGAGTGGTTACTTTACCGTCTGATACATTCGCTTACAGCCAAATTTCCGCAACGCATAGGATGTGTACTCCACGGGTTGAGATAAAATAATCAATTTCTGCTACTTTTCTCCTAAGGCTACAGACATTTAAGAAAGCTATACTGGTCATGGTCTAATACGATATGGTGAGTTCGCCAACTGTCATATGCCGGTTGTTGCTCTGGTTGTTACCCATATCCTCCTGTTCTATGTCCGAGTCGGTCAGTAGCTCATTTCCTGAAAAGTCAACAAGTTTTCTTGGCACCCTGAAGGTTTTCCGTCCCTTGGCCACAATAAAGCCTCCCTTATCATCTGGAGGGCAATGAGCAATTCCCAGCTCCTTGTTAAGGTGGCTCACGCCTATTTCAAAAAAATTAACGATTGCTCTGAAAATTTGGTGGGCGGTTGCTCTTAGGTAGTGTATGCAAATGGCGAGTTAAAAAAACGGGGTCTCAATGCTAACTTTTGAGATATAGGCGATGACAATTTCACTAAATTGTCTAATTTGTACAGGATTTGTGATGTATAGCGGACGGGTATTTCATCAAGAACCTGATTTACAATCTTCCTCATTTTTTGGTTATTGAATGGACTAACTGTGTACATGCCAATGAGAAAATAAAAAACATATGCTTCAATGCTCAATTTCGCCATATAGGCGCAGAATGCCTTTTTGATAAGTTAGCTTTGCTACATGTACATGCACACCTACATATCCCATGTACATGTCCATATACATCTGCTCTTCTCTACTAGCCCACCCCAACCCTGCAATACACATTGACACAAGTGTACACACACATACCACACACATACCACACACAAACACACACACGCATACATGCAAACACACACACGCATACATGCAAACACACACACACACACACACACACGCACACACACACACACCTGTCCTGTCGAGCCACTACCACTAGGGTCACGTGGGCCCGGAGGGGCAGCAGAGAGTGAGAAAGAGCACGCCACCCGGTGGCGCTCCAGACACACACACACACACACACACACACACACACACACACACACACACACACACACACACACACACACACACACTACTACTACTACTACTACTACTACTACTGCTACTGTAGCATGGTTGCCCAAGGGCCACACCATTCCGAAAGAAGCCGGAGTCATTATCAGGAGCAGAAACGGAGATGACGACTCAGGTCACTCTGTCGACGGAACTGACGGCTGCAGCGAGAACAGCGGACACAATATGATGCTCTGTCAGACTTGGTTGCCCGATGGCCACGGTCGCACATGTGACGTCTGAAACCAGGCACTGACTTGAATTGCCGATTGCATGTCAAACACAAGAGAGAAGCATGGACGCTGAGCGGAATAGATGATGCCGGCGCGGACACTTTCGATGGTTCCAGGGGCAAACAATGATGCACACGCAGGCCACCACGAGAGTGAAACCACCTTCTGCATGTAGCGCACTGCACAGCACCACGCTGATCCTGGATGGGGGGACTTGCTCTGCGCCACATTTGTGCCTTGTTTGTCACCTGGCTGGCGAAACGACCGATGGCAGATAAGACAGTCCACCCGCCAGGCAGACCTATCCTGAGCAACCTCATACCAGGCCAGACAGACAGACACACACACACACACCCACAAACGTGCGTGTAAACAGTGACTAAACACACACACACACACACACACAAGGCACACACAGGATCGCACGCCTGCAGACCATCGCTCCAATGAAGATAAGATTACTACTTCTTTGTGTAAATATGTTTGAGATAGAGTGTCACTCTTAGATGTGACTGACGCCATCAACCAATGTCAAGGAAAAAAATTCACGGTTCGCGTCAGACTCGGCTACAGGCCGAGTTTTCCGCATCTGTATGAACGCCATCATCCTTCAAGGATCAAGGCGCAGATGCAAGGAAAGAATGTGTTCAATCTTCTTCTGCACACGTAGAAATAGGTTTGGGCATTTTCGATGATTTAGAATGTACGTCGCGTGAATATGACAATGTGACAGAGGCAGCCACAATTTACTGATTACTGTGCATTGATCTAGCTATATACACTGCAAGTGCACTGTAAATATTGTGTTACATGCACGTAGTTGTGAAGGGAGACAGTATACATGTACATTCACCAATGACACACCTGTCAGACAGCAGGTTAGGGCTAGTCAAAGTTATGAAGGCACAATATACGATACGAAGGCATAATTTTGCGATGTACTTGAGTTTGTGAATATATAGTGGACTTTGTGTTCACACATACTCTACCAAATTGCCATGCACACCATTGTAACACACACACACACACACACACACACTTGAGCCTGGGGAGCATGATTGCTGTCAGCCAGTGTTGCTTTCAAATGCTTATTCTCGTCAGGAGTGATGTGAAACACATACTGGTAAATCAATCTCTAAAAAATGCATCCTAAATAAAACGCTCAAGCACTGAGTCTAGTCAGAGTGACAAGACAATAAATTGAAGGAATTTCTCAACAAAAACTCAGTGTACCGCTGTGATCAAGCCGTGGCAATAACTATAGTAGAGTTCTTCGTGGACAGCGATTACCATAAAGAAATGGTGAGATACTACAGTAGTACCCTCTACTGACACAATGCAACCACGCTGTCCAGTACATGTTCGAATCAAAAATACTTTCGTACATTCGTGACCATTTCAATATATTCAAGGGCGACCTCCACAATCCACTGGCTTCAGAGTCGATTGATCATTATAGAACGGCCATTCTTGACAAAATAGTCAGACAAATTTTGCGAAGGATGGCGTTCTACTGTGGAATGGACTCGCCAAGTCACTTGAACCAATTCAACGAAAATTCAAAATACTCAGGTTTTACATATTCACGTACCCGTCTGTGCCGTCCCCCATTCCTTCCAAGACATCCACATAGACTCCAACGCTTTGATTCTACTCTTTTTCCGAAGCCGACCATGGGCATGGGCAGTGCCTGCTGGAAGGGACATCCCAACACTTCTCTGACAGGTGACAATTTCCACAAGTAAAAAATGCACCTCAAAAAAAGTAGCCAAGTGAAGGAGTGACAAAAAAAGAAGAAAAAAACTCACACTCTAGACTCGAGTACGAGAGTTTCGTACTCAGGCCATGCTCAAGCTGGACCCTTCGAAACTGGAGTGCGCTACAAGCTTGCTAAGCCAACTCCGCATGCACTTTTCTCGAACGTAGGATGCGCGAGAACCTGCGCAGAAGACGAGTTTAGAAATAGGCGCGAGCCACCTTAAGCTGGTCTGGTTTGGCTGATTCTTGACTAGGTGAAGAAACTTGAGTTGTCCCAGTGTCAGGTGCTGAAGTTGTACTGCTTGCTGACTGGCTTGTACTCACTGTTGGTTCTGAATTTGCGCCCACTGTGTCATCCAGTGCCCCCTGGGCATGGCCCTGAGTACCCTTCAGCGCCCTGGCTGCTGCATCAGCGTACGCACTGGGCCTCCTCGCCTGGCTGTGGATGCAGAGTTTGGCGATATGAGTACTAGAGCCACACTTGTAGCACGTGGGAACTTGACCCCTGTGCCAAACGCGCAGTCCCTGACGGGACTCAGACAACATGATGGTGGAGGGTACGATAGCTGTGGGTACTAAGTTTACGGATGTGGTACCAGTTGTGAAGGTGCAGCCTTCCACAGCCTTTGTTTCCCGCTTCGGAACACCAATGACGGATCCAAATTTCCCCATCGCGGACGTAATGGCGGACAGTGGGGTGTCTTCCGCCTCACCAAATATATACATGGACACAACTGCTCCATCACCAACTACTAATACTTGTTGTTTTCCTTCAACTTCTAACCCTCTGGACAACACCTCATCCCTAACGGCAGTGCAGGAAAACGAAACTCTACAGAATCCGCGCCTTCCACTCAGATCCAGCAGCTTGATATCATCAGGTCTTACACCACCTGACAGAAGAAGTCTGATGAAAAAAGCATGATCCTTCCAGGACCACCCTTCATTCAGCTGAATAGAACAGATTCTAGACATCTTTACAACAATTCTACACGCACTCTAGCCAGTTTCTGCAGTAAATGATATCACTATCGGACCTCAAAAGTTTGCTTCCACTCCCCACGCGTACGTACTCACAGTTGACCATGTAATAGCCTAATGAGCTGTGGTATGGCTACCCTGCCATTTTCCGTCGGGCTTCATTCCATCGGATTTGAGTCCGTGGGGCGTGATTCCGTTGGGCTTCATCCCGTCGGACTTGATTCCCTCAAAATTACTTCTCCGAGTGCGCCCTCCAGATCGGTCGCCGCATGCGCCAAACTTAATTGTTTTTAATTCCCGTAGCTATGCAGAAGACGTTACTTCAGCAACGTCTGGCGCTTGCCAGGGTCCACACAGCTTTAATTTGGTGTTTGTGTGTTTGTTTGTTTGTGTCACGCCTGGCGCTATCCCGTATCTGACGTCAAAAAAATCATAGGGATGTTATAAATTATTCAATTCTCCTATTTTTCAGGCATATCCTGGGATTCGAACCCGCACTATCGCCCTGCATGCATTCCCCCATACACTTCGCATTCATACCCATTCTTCCAAGTTGCTTCACGTTATGATCTTGCGTTTGAAAACCCTAGTTGAATATTGCGGGCAGCTGAATGTGGCCAGCTGTGTTTGATGGTACGGTACGGGAGACGGCGTCGTATTACCCTCGATCGTACCTGTCCCGTACCTATCCCTACCGTACCGTACCATCAAAGACGGCTGGCCTCAATGGCTATTCCTATACATTTCGCCAGAACAATGCAAAACATGTCCGGTGGGTGTCTCTCTTGGAGAGATTCCACCTCACTTCACTTTAGTCTAGGTTGTAAATGCCTTACAAACAGCTACACAATTTTGTACACTATACAATTGAGAAACATTAAACCTCGTTGATCTGTTACATATTCTTCAGCAACTCCGTATCTGAACATCATGTGCTAGGTTTTACAGAAAATTTCCAAACCGTATCTTGGAGGGTGCGGATGATATAACACTCACCACTTGAAAGGTGGAGAAAATTCACGAGAATCAGTGCAACTGTAAGCGGATGGGTTACAGGAGTCCCTGAAAAACATCAAACCAAGAGATAATTAGTCGTTAAAATTAACCTCCTGTTTGGTTTTTACTCTGGGTAAGACCTTCGACTACTTCCTGTCAACATGCATTCCCTTTTGTAAGTGAGTCTCATTGTTTACATAATCTGTTAAGGCATAGCATCATGGCGGTGCGTTTGCTTGATGTGCAACTCAGAAGTAGCAACAAACTCGGCCACATGGAAATTATGCATCACACTCTCATGTAATATTTCTTTCCTTTATCCGTCTTTTTGTGAGAGCTTTGACAATCCACTTGTCCAGGCAAGAAGGCAGCAATGCCTGTTAATTCTGGCGAAGTAAACTTAAATATACCAACCAACCAACCATATGGAAATAATCTGAACCACTCCACACTGCGCTCTTGAGACACATTCACAACACCGCACCATAGCGAAGAAGATCGTTCTTGGGTAGATGTTCCTTATCCTTCAGACAGCTGCTTCGCTTCTTACGAAACTCACAGTTCTGTTGGAACATGCATACAGATGGCGCAAGAATTTAAACAAGCGCGCGAAGCAGACACTCTATTACCGTGAAGTAGACGTTCGAACTAACGTTGCCACACAACATGCATAATGTTAGATAGAAGTAACGGTCTCATAGTGGCGTCACGATGATGCGAGAAAAACAGAAGGCCAGACAATGCGACAGTCCCACAGGGGTGTAGGGAATTCACTGCACTGCCCGCTAGCCGTGTGAAGTCATTCCGTTGTCAATCCTGTCGTTGACGACAAAGTTGTTGTTGTAGGCCAACACGTAGCCAGTGGTGGTGCGTATAAGCAGCTCACCACCAGAGAGTCCAGTCAGGCAATCAATCGGCCAGGGCTGCGTGACCTCAAATGCGGCTGTTAAAAACATTCATTCCACAGATGAAGTACAAGAAGAACATCCCACTCGCTCATCCTGTCGCTGAACGGCGCAAATATCAATAACTCAGAAGCAGCGACAAACTTGGCCATTTAAAAATAAACTGAACCGTCCACCTCTTCACACTGCGCTCTTGGCACACTTTCATAAACTTGGCCTTTCCCAAATCGGCCATTTATTTTGGCCTATTCGGCTTTTCGATCGGCTGAAAAAATCGCCAGAATCGGCTGAAAATTTCTGTAAAATGGGGGAAATTCGGCTCTAGAAGTCGCAGCCACCTTTTATCATTCCTCCTGCAGTAAAATCCAAAAACTACACGCAAAAATTCAGTCACTTTTGCATCAACTGTTGCACCGAAAAATGTTGCTGGCGCAAGGAGAAGCTTGTCGTTTGGAGTGACAAGTGATCACCGCTGCTTTTCCTTGTCAGAGTCAACAATACACTCTGCTCTGCAGCGTTGGGAGTGGTGTTGGAGTAGAAATTGCTGACTAGACATCGCGGAGGGGCGAGCTTTCTTGCGCAGGTATGAGTTTGGACGTATTTCAGAATGGTCGAGTGGAAAAATTCAAAATTCTATTTTTCAAGAAAACCCAAAAAGGATGATGGGGACATGTCCTCAGTGCTAGAAGAGGTGTTCTACTATCTGCCGGTGTAAAGTGTTTGCTAATTGAGGACGTAGCTCGCTGTTTTATGAGCGCTTGTAATTTGGCTATTTTCAAGACGATCATTTGTGCCGTCAAGGGATGATTGCCCTCGTCTTCTGGGATGCTGGCGTGGCTAAGTGATGCTGCCCCAAGAACTCTTCTAAGGTGAGGTAATGTTGGCTTGATGGAGTTTTGTTCGTAGCTTGTTCTTGTACGCTGAGCCGTGGCTCGTTTGTAGACCCATAAATCCGAATATTGGGCCAATATTGAGGGGTATACCAATTTCATGGTTCCCTTCGAAAGATTTTGTGCGGGCTTTGGAATGTCGATCTACACCCCAAACCAAACCTACCTGCAAAATTTGAGCGAAATCTGATAGATCGACTTGCACGTATGTTCTGGTTTTCTCAGACATGCTCTCGTAAATCTGGCTTTCGAAAATTTCTTTTTCATTGCTACCAGGTTCGGCCTCATTTTCTCTATGCTTCGCTGATGAGTAGAAAAAGACGAAACACTTCGGGCAGGAGATCGAGGAAAATACTTTTACATGAAGTTGGTTGTTCCAACCAGTAGGGAACACACGCTTCCTGTGGAACACGACACTTGACTGACTCACGACTGCCATCCGGAGCACCCCAGGAGTACGGCGCACCTTCCATTCGGCAAACCTGCAAGAAAGCTCAACTCACACTGTGTTTCGAGGAAGTCACCCGTCATCAGTTGCACTTGAGTAGGTTGAGGAAGATTATGCCTGAGTAGTACAACCTATATAGTGCTCCCCAGGTACAAACATCACCAGGGATACAAACTTGCAGAAACTTGCAGAAACGCTTCGTTTCCGGCGCGACAAACACGTCGTGAAGCCCCAGGTAGCAGCGTGAGTCAGATTCGCTCATGGGGTTTGCCAAAAAAACGCTGACAGCCAGGAGCTATTCAAAACGCTGTTACTAACAACGACTAGTCGCACGTGCTCATGAATTCACCCCTCATCAGTCACACCCAACTTATGAGGGGTGAATTTGCTGGAACACTGTGTATTGAGCAGCTAGTGATGCTTTCTTGCAGGTTCTTGCAGTTCGGCAGGAAGCGTTTGTTCCTTCTTCGAACAACCAACTTCATCACTAGTACCGCCTTAGTCGCAACTTCTAACTTCATGTTGTTGTCCCTCACTCCTCAGGCGGGCGTGGGACTAGTTGTTAGAGGTAACAGCTTTGTGAATAGCTACTAGCTCTCAACGTCTGTTCAGCAAAACTCCAAGAGCGACTCTGACTCACGCGTCTACCTGGGCCCTCACGAGGTGTTTGTCGCGCTGGAAACGAAGAATCTCTGCAAGGTTGTATCCATGGTGATGGTTTGGCATGGAGAACAGTACATGTATATAAGTGGTGCTTTTCAGGCACAATCTTCCTCTGCCTACTTAAGCTCTACTGATGAGGGGTGAATTCCCCGAAACACTGTGTGTTGAGCAGGATTTGGTGCTTTCTTGCAGGTTTGCGGATTGGAAGGAGGGAAGTGCTCCTCGTGTGCTCCGGATGGCAGTTGTGAGTCAGCGAGTGTTAAGTTCGGCAGGAAGCCTGTGTTACTCGGCAGAACTACCAACTTCATCACTAATAAGGCCGATGTCGCAAATTAAGTTCATACTTTTACGTAATGTGATATTTAAATAAATTCTCACTTACACTTTCCGGCCATTCTAAATTGTGGCTTGCAATGTCGCCAAAAGGACTGATTCAGTAGAGAGCAATAGAATCCAAATCGAGCACCAAATACCTGCTCTGATTTTCACTAGGTCAAAGTTTGCGTCAACTTTGATCTACATCTGAGCTGTTGCATACACCAAGCCCACTAGTAAACTACTACATTATTTTTGTACTGGAGATGTGCATTAGGACAGTGGCAAAAGTAGCATCAAATCAACACTGGATAGTAGTAGCTAAATCTGCGTATCTCTGTAGTTGAACAAGTTGTTGTGGACAGTTGACAGCAGGATGGGTCTGTTGTCGTCTGTATACCAGCTGTTCACATCAGTAGATGCTATGACTGATCATCTTGTGTACTTTCCCACATACTAGTACATGTACTCGTACACTACACGAAATGCGCAAGTTGCAGCCTCCTGTTATGCTTTGTTCTGTATGCACATAGGTAGAAGAACTCTTCCATCGACATCTTGGAGAGAATGGAAACCGATATAATCTCTTCTACTTCTATTCTACATGACACTCAAAGTTGAACTCATGTAAATCTCTATCTTGAATGCTGTGCGCATGGGTACCATGGTTCACAATCTTGCTTCCGTAAGTTTTCTTGGATTGAGCAATGTGTTTATCCCGAAGTTGTGCAAAGGCGTAGCAGCACCCGCCGATCATGGTGCTGCGAGCTACTTCAATTTCAAGTCTGGCTTGTGCTTCAGCAAAAATCGTGTATTAGATCCTACCATATCGTTACAGTTTGGCCTTGATTGTCGATCGTCATTCTCAAATCTGCTCAAATCTGCATTCGGCTGTATATTCGGCTCAGAAACGCTTCCACGACGCAAAAAATACCTTGCTATGCTTTGAATTCCATGCGTTCAACATGTTTTCAAACCTCGCAGAGTCCTGCAGCTATTGACGTTCTAGTCGTTTCTAGGCACTGTCAATAATAGCAAGCGTTACTCAAGCAACTGTTGTATGGCGTTGCCTTAATAAGACACTTCCTTCGGACTCTGAAACTCACGCCTCCGGGGGAGACATCAGCTGGTGGACCTATGCCCTCGCTGTGCCCACACTTATCACACGTGCATTCTGGTTTGCCTTTCGTCATGCTACGAGTTCGATATTATTTTAATTTGGATGGTAGGAACGAGTTCGATATTATTTTAATTTGGATGGTAGGAATGGGGGTGATCCTTTTGTGTCCAGTCAGACCCTAAACCTCGTACCAATTCGAACATTCTGTCTCGGAAATAACAGTCATGCTGCCTACCTGAAAATGAATTAATCTTACTTCTCAAGTACAGCCGCAGGTCATTCCAGTTCCCTCCGAAATCCATTGTACATGTATGCCAAGAAGATGCTACCAAGTCAAGTGAAGTATATCTAGCACGGTGTGTCGGCCACAACAGCTACCTGGTGTCGCATTAACTACCTGGCGAATATCATTGACCATTGATAAAGGAGTCCTCCCATCGATGAACGCAGAAAACATTTGTATCATGTCCTATTGTTTGCATGTTTATGCACCTGGAATATACATGTACATGACTGGCCACATACAATCAAAAAGGCTCGAGCAGGCTCGGCAGCCGATTATTGTGGTAATGCAGTAATGCAGTCAGCTGTACTAGTGAATTATACATCAGAAGCCAGTCAAAGCCAGTGTTGCGCAGTACATGACTAACATGTATTATACATTCATGCGATTTTTGAGGTTTTCAGTCTCTAAATAGACAGAAGCAGGCAGTTGGCAATACCACATGAAAGGTAGCTGTTATCTTTGCTGTCAGATGATCTATTCATTTATCCCGCTAAGTAGGACTACCTGATAACTACTGGTTATGCTCTTTGTTGGCGAATACATGACCATCCTCGTTCTAAGTCAGCGCAACTCTCTGCAATGCGAACGCATGCTGTGGTTGTTCCGCTTATTTTATTTCGTGATTCAAACGGACGAGTACGCCCAATTACAAGAATGCGAACACCTGAGAGAGAGAGAGAGAGAGAGAGAGAGAGGGAAAGAAGAAAAGAAGAAGAGCAAAATGGCTACAGCGACCAGATGGCACCTGCTGTTAGCAAAAGGTATTGAACTCAAGCCTACCTGTGAGCACTAGGCTAGGAATAGATTTGATTAGCCAGGTGGGGGAACCATATGACAGGTAGTTGTCCTCCCTGTTTGCCCCAGGCCTCTTAGCATAAACACGTCCTGGATAACTACCGCTGATATGATTTTGGGCAAATCTTATGACTAGCACCATCGGACAACAGGCCAGAGAAGTGAGCACAGGCCGCGTACCAGATGTCTTCAAGAATGCCTTAGCCAACCTAGTGTTTCAAATCAGGTGATGCAGAATGCTCTACCAAATAGAGTCCAGTCTCATTATTGCCCATATGCAGCAAGATATTAGAACTAATTGTCTTGAAGCAGCTGCTTGCATTCTTTAAGTTACACAGCATCATGTACGTGTTTGACAATCAATTTGCTTATCGTACCAACAGTTCGTGTGAGGACTGATTAGTGCATGCTAGTGGTAGACGAATGTCTCAAATCCCTTGATAACAACGAGTACTGGGGCATAGTGTTTCCAGATATGAGCTAAGCATCAAGAGCTCGTTTACGATTGGAATATGCTTGGCATTGCCTACACTGCACTGCACTTGCTTGGTTTGCAAGCGACCTGACTAGACGCGTCCAGCGAGTAAGGATAGCATCAATTTAAACCTATGGTTTCCTGTGATAAGGCGTCATCGCCTGTTAACTCGAGTGCATGTGGTGTGCTTAGGAATGGTCCCACGGTGTTTTATCTGTACTGCCGATTACGTACCAGGTCAAGGCCCTTGGCATGGCCTGGTACATAATTGGCAGTGGACCAACATACGTAGTACTACTGAGGTCATTGCTAATGTGCATGGGTACACCGTACCCGGGCATTACCGACTGTATAATGTCCGGGTACGGTGTTGCGCTTATAGGCCGGATGCTAGTAACGACGGGACAACAGACACGTGACAAGTATGAACTATCTGTTAGCCATTCCACATCATCAACCTTCATTGACGAGATCCTGATGATCGACGCAGCAGCTGTCTGCAGGATCAAATTACCAACTGAAATGTCGTTTTTGCTGGTGTGCTGTGGCAACGTGTTGAGGTCGGCCGGAGTGCGCAACGGTGTGGTGTGGTGGTTGATAATAATCTGGATAAGGCTGACTGCTGCTTGCCAATCTTGGTTATACGTACTTGTGCCAGTCATGTACATGTAGCAGACGGTGATAGAGACAAGGAGACTGAAAAAGAATGACTTAAAATCGGCAGCGACATTTCATGTAGATTCGGAATAGCTGTGACGCCCTAATTTTAACTGCAGGCGTATGTCAATCCATGGCGCAGTTTCAAGAGCGAATGCCCAATGGGCCTGTCGGATGAGATTTTGTGAGCGTGTGGTCGGGACTGCATTATTAAGCTACTGCATTATCATTGAATTTAAAGGATGGCTGTGACCTGGCTATGGTTAGGTGCTGTGCTGTGTGGTGGGCGTATGGAAAGAGAGAAGGCCCCATGGGCCACTGGCGTCGCTACTAGCTATGCTGTGCCATCTATCGAAGTCACACATGGCTATCACTGCATGTACTCTCAATCACATTCTCCTCAATGTTGTCTATGGCATTAACACTTTTGCTTAGCCCTAATCTTCACGCCTACGATGCACCAGTGTGTTTCCCCTTTTTGCTACTGAAAGGTGAAGTTCACTATCTGTTAGCCTTTATACATTATCAACCTTCGCTGACGAGATTCCGGTGATCAAAACAGCTGCTGTCTGACAGAGCAATGTGCCAACTGAAGTTTCGCTTTACTGATGGTGTGCTGGGGCAACATTGAGGTCAGCCGGAGAGTGCAACGGGGTAATATGGTAGTTGCAAATAACAGACACCATTCCAGATTAAAGAGGGCATGACATGAGAATTGAACAGTGTTGTCTATTGACACACTTTTTTCTTTTGTGATATAGAATCTCATCACCATCACCACTTTCCAACATCAAATGGCAGAAGCAACCTCCAAAGTGGGTTTTTTTTCTTTAGGGGGGGGGGGGGGCATAGTTAATCTTACCTACAATATATTGGGGAAAGCCGGCAAAACGAATTCACTGCAGCCATAAGACCACAAGTTGTAAATTAACAGTGGTCAGAAATGTATCTTTCCACTTCCACACAGGTCTCGAACGTGGCACCTTTTCTTTGCTCAGGTGCCGGATCATACTACAGTGCCCGCCTGTTTCAATTCAAACCGTTCTCAAGTTTGCTGAACAATGCTGTCATGGTCCATCTTCCAATAGCCTACCATTGAGTATCGGCAATGAAGGCTATGAGTGCCATGATCTTCCTCCTACACCTCACTTCTGAATGAAAATAGTACTAGGAAAAAGACATCAGAGGCTCATGTGCAAGTGTCAACTCTTCATTCAAAAGATGGGAAACGTATGAAATGGAAATGGAGGTACTGGAAACACGCAAGGAATAATTTTGAAATTTACCTACTATCTGGACTTGAAGGCATGATTATAATGAAAATAGCCAAGACAAGAAAGTGAGGATTGATCCAAACATGGACCGAGAGCACGAATGCAAGAAGATTGAAGAAGAAGGAGAACAAAATATCCGTGAAGTTTGGGGCGTTAAAGAGAATTACTTTTCGAAGAGCTTTCTTGAAAGCGAAAGGTGTCACAGCACAGGTCAAGCGAAAAGCCCAATATGCCATAAACACAGGTGAGTTAAGAAGTCTGCTAAAACGAGAAGCAGGAAATGGTTATTGATTTTGAGTAGGTCTATCATGCTGGAACCAGTCATACTATGCAGGCGAAGAGGGTTCGAACTGTTCAATGATGAATTAGAACAAAGCGAACTAACAGGCATTTTGTACAGGTACCTGTATTTGAATATCCTAAGACACACTAAACGTTTGTGTGTACAACCTTCGAAAGGCACGGTGTGTAATCCACACGCGGCGCGGTTTAAAAGATTTCACTCGCAAGGAAATAAGACTAACATGGTGGCATGAAATCCTGGCAGTGAGAAGTTTGGACGATGCGATTTATTCGAGTGAAAGCAGTTTCATTAAACACAAGGAAGCAGTGGGTGGTGCGGTTACAAACAGCGATGGCGTGTGAATGTTGACAGCAAAAGTGTTGAACAGTAGAATCAGCTCACGTACATGTAAGCTTCAAGGCCTTACAAATTCATAATTGTGCGGGTCTGCAGTACCAGCGACTCCGTATGCTTCACTGCTAGTGAGCGTTGTTTCCACTATCTCTGCATCTTCATACGCCATGTTAGGTGTGGCACGTGTTGGGGTCTCGGGACCTATCTCCATTCTGTTAGTGTCCTGTTGTGTTGAGCGACGCTTTCGCTGTACAAACTGTGCAAACAGGAACATAATGAGTGCACCGAGTAGCAGGCTTGCTGCCAAACTTCCGATGAATACTCCTATAGTGATTCCTTGTGTAGCATCTGACATTTGTCCTGATATCTGAGCTGAACACATAGAGAGGCAAATGGAGGAACAAAGCATGTACCAAACATGAAAAGTGCCCAGATAGTTGCCTCTAGGTATGTTTTAAACCATTCACTAATCAAACATAATGTTGATTTCGAAACAGGACGACTGACGACATATCCAGACATTACAACGGGAACAGGTATGTTGGGGGAACTACATTTATTATAGACGACGAGACAAGAGACCAAGACGAACGAAACGACTACATGGTGATTATTGACGAGTGGGAAAAGAGAGCAAGTCTGAACGGAAAGATAAAGGGCCTGGGTAGCTATAGCAAATATGGGCGCGCAAGTAGCTACCCAGGCCAACGGAACAAAAGGAGACAAAAGGTGAGTACGCAAGTGCATGCAGGCCAGCTAGAAAAAGTACGGGAGGAGGTACTTAACATACCACCCCTCCATGAAAAAAAATCCCGCGTCCTCGCGGAGAGAAAAAAAAGAGAGAAAAAGATTTAAAAAATGACTGAAGGAGAAAAAACACACACACACAACGCAAGGGCCTCACAAAAGTGTGTACTAAAAAAATGCACTACAGATCATTACAACCGTCAACGTTCCTGTACTACTCATACTATAGTGTGTACATTGCCAATAACAACGGGCCCAAACGCCCCTTCAAAACCTGGCACAAAAAATCAAAAAAATAACTATTGGAGTTCGACGAGGGACTTGAATTGTATTCTGATGACTAGTATTTTGCACGGCTAATAGAGCCTAGTTACACTTTAATATACGACATAAATAAGAGAGCGTGGCTCACCATGATCGGACCCCTAGTATTAATGAAGGACATCCGCGCGCACACACACTACAAAAAATTCACGAAAATAAATTTGACGAAGAAGGAACGCATACAAAAAAAGAGAAAGGTAGCTGACGTGCATGGCTTGAACGACACGAGGTTGACGTAGACGAGACGAGGTTGGCGTAGGAGAGACGAGGTTGATAGAGACGAGACGAGGTTGGCGTAGGAGAGACGAGACTGACATGGACGAGACGAGGTTGACATAGACGAGACGAATGGCGGTTGAGGATGGCTGGGCATGGGATGATCTCACGGTCGTGGGCCGCTCAATAATCGGGCGCCAATGTTGATTTCGAAACAGGACGACTGACGACATATCAAGACATTACAACCGGAACAGGTAGGTTGGGGGAACGACATTTATTATAGACGACGAGACAAGAGACCAAGACAAATGAAACGACTACATGGTGATTATTGACGAGTGGGAAAAGAGCGCAAGTCTGAACGGCAAGATAAAGGGCCTGGGTAGCTATGGCAAATATGGGCGCGCAAGTAGCTACCCAGGCCAACGGAACAAAAGGAGACAAAAGATGAGTACGCAAGTGCATGCAGGCCAGCTAGAAAAGGTACGGGAGGAGGTACCTAACAATAATAATAATACTCCTTGTTCTTACTCGAACATGCCTCCGGATAGCACACGACTCGTTGTTTTAGAAGACTGTATTATAATGTTTTACTCTGACTCTGCTCGAAATCATCTCGCAGTACAAAGGCAAGTTCTGCCTCTCTCGAAGCAGAAGCGGAGATTCAAAAACATTCAAATCAAAAGATCGCGCGAAAGCAGTGTACGCGACTACGCGCATCAGACGTGAATACAACATGAGAAGTGAAAGCAGTGTACGCGACTACGCGCATCAGACGTGAATACAACATGAAGAATGAAAGCAGTGTACGCGACTACGCGCATCAGACGTCAGCTGACGTGAATACAACATGAGGAACGAATGCGTAGTAGTATGATAATGCACAACAGTACAACAAGCAGTACTGATAGACACATAAAACGGAGTGGCTCTGCACCATTATCAGTGGGCTGGATATAGACTGTACATATCCCCCTTCCTGCTCGAATGGCATGGTGGAAGGAGAATGATCAATGAGAGCAGAACTAAGATTAGAGAGATCATTGATGTAAACAGGAGAAAGAGAGAGAGAGAGAGAGGGAGAGAGAGAGAGAGAGAGAGAGAGAGAGAGAGAGAGAGAGAGAGAGTTTACTTGGCAGGCACCTCCGGCTCTACCTCAAGTGGAACCAGCAAGTTGGTCGGACGCCGATACGTTTTGCCTTTGACGAGGATGTCCACCACACGCACGAGACCGTCTGCTCCGGGGAAAACGTCCACCACTTTGCCGAGAGGCCACATTCCACGGGGCGTGTCCTGTGCCATGTACAATACCATGTCGCCAACCGTTATGTTGCGACTGCGCGTTCTCCAACGTTGTCGGATATTAAGTGTGGGCACAAATTCCTTCAGCCAGCGTTGCCAGATGTGGTCCACAGCAACCTGCACAGCTTTCCACCGTCTCTGCGGGTGTGCTGGTGTCATAGAAGCTTGTGCCGCTTCTATGGCCGTTTCCACCTGAATGTGGCCAATGAGGAACTGCTGAGGTGTCAACGGGGCGAGATCATCAGCATCTGATCCAACTGTAGTCAGTGGCCGGCTGTTTAACAGGGCCTCTGCCTGAACAAAGGCAGTTTGCAGTTCTTCATCAGTGAAGTTAGCAGAATGCAGTATAGCAAACACTGCTCGCTTGGCTGACCGGACAAGCGCTTCGAAGAAGCCGCCATGGTGTGGTGCCCGGGGCGGGTTGAACGTCCACGACGTGTGCTGTGTCGCTGTACGGGTGACCACTTGACCTCGGTCAATAGCTTGAAGGGCATCACGCAGCTCACGTTCTGCACCCACAAAGTTTCTGCCGTTGTCTGACACTACCAGACGTGGTGCTCCGCGGCGCTTACAAAATCGGTCAAAACACATCAGGAAGCCTTCAGTGGAGAGGTCATAGGCCATCTCTAAATGGCATGCTCGTGTCTCCTGACATGTGAAGAGGCAGAGATAGCGCTTCAATTGTGAGCGTCCACGACCTTGACGGGTTAGGAATGGGCCTGCGAAGTCCACTCCAACATGCTGGAAGGCCTGCTTCGTCATAGCAACTCGAGCGGCAGGAAGTTGGCCCATGAGCTGGTCTGCAGGCTTCCTCCACTGCCGAATGCAGCCATTACATCGTAGGCGATGCGATTTGATCGCTTGTTTGCCTTTGATCAGCCAATACGAAGTTGTCAGGTTGGCCCACAGATGATTCGTGCCGACGGCATGGTGGGTTTTGCGATCCTCATTGGCAATGATGAGGTCAGATACTGGATGCCGATACGGCAGTATCAGTGGCTGCCTCGTACCTTCCGACATTGCTGATGCCTGCTCCAGCCTGCCTCCAACGCGTAGTACAAATGGCCGTTCAGCGGTGTCTAGGACTGGATTGAGCCGGAGCAAAGGGTCTGAGGGCTTAACACTTTTCTCCCGCTGTAAGGTCGAAATAGTGGCCGAGTAACACTCCTGCTGGGCAACGCTGATCCAGTGCCGTTCTGCTCGCTGTATTTCAGTTGCCGACAGTTCGGGAACTGCTACATTCTCTGCCGACGACACAGCTACACGAGAGACCGCATCACTGCCTTCAGGTTCTTCCCCCTTCTTGGCACCTCGGCAGTTTGAGGAGAACCGGATTATCCAAGCCGTGACACGCTTCAGTCGGTTCCAGGATGAAAAGTTCTCGGGACGCAGTCTAGATGCCGTGGCTTCGGCGACAAACGTCAACGCTTGGTGTCGCTTAGTTTCTCCTAGAAGCTTGCTTGGGACGGTGATATCGCGTTGCGGCCACTCGGTCGATGGCTTGGACAGAAACTCTGGTCCTGTCCACCATGTGCTGCTCGTTGCTAGCGAGGTGGCTGGCATTCCTCGTGTGGGTAGGTCTGCCGGGTTGATCTTACCGGGCACATGTTGCCATTGCAGGGGTGATGTGGCACGTTGAATCTCCGAGATTTTTACACCGATATCTGTGCTGAATCGTCGGCTGTGGGATCTCAGCCAGTACAACACATTGAGGCTGTCCGTCCAGAAACGATGCTCCGTCAATGGTATCTTCAGCGCTGCTTCCAGCTCTTTACTTAGCTGTACTCCAAGGACTGCTCCTTTCAGCTCGAGCTTCGGGATACTTAGCTTCTTGATAGGAGTTGGCCGTGACTTAGCGAATGCCAGTGTCACCTTCACGCGTCCGTCTGGATATTCAGTACGGACGTAGCAGGCTGCTGCTGTAGCTGCATCCGATGCATCGACGAACGTGTGAACTTCCGTCTTCACGCAGGTTGGATCCGCATCGGTGTACTTGAAACATCGGTCAGCGTGGATCTGTGCCAGGTCGGGTAACTCTGATAGCCAGCGCTTCCAACGAGCCGTGTCGTCGTCATTCAGCGGCTCGTCCCAACCATATCCAGCGACACATGCCTCCTGAAACAGTACTCGTGCACGCATCGTGAACGGTGTGAGCTGACCTCTTGGATCGAAGATCATTGCCATCTGTCGTAGAACGTATCGCTTGGTTAATTGCTGGGACGCCTCTGGTGCCTTATATCGGAAGGTAAATACGTCCTTGTCAGCAAGCCACATGACGCCCAGGGTCTTAGACGACGGTAGAGTGCAGTGCTGGTTACTGTTGACATCCAGGGACACCTGCGGGGCTCTGTCGGCTTCTGGCACGGACTCAATCACCTCAGTAGAGTTGCTTAGCCACTTGCGAAGCTTGAAACCACCAGACTGTAGTAGCTGTGTCAGTTGTTGCTGGGCATCTATTGCCACAGAAGCTGACTGGAAGGAGTCCAGAAGATCGTCAACATAGAAGCTCTCCTCGACCACTTGGACAAGGTCGTTGCTGCGCATCGAGTCGGTCGCGAAATCTTGTGCTGTTTGCAGTAGAGCCTTGCCGGCGAGATAGGGCGATGCTCTTAGGCCGAAGACCAACCGGTTAAACTCATACACTTGCATATCATCGTCTGGGCTGGCACGCCACAGAAACCGAGTGAATCGCCGATCTTCTTCTTTGAGCCCTACTTGCATAAACATCTCACTGATGTCGGCAACGAGAGCTACTGGTTCAGCAGAGAACCGCAACAGGATGCGAACGATGTCGTTCTGTAGGCGTGGTCCCGTGTGCATTTCTGCGTTGATGCTGCGACCTTTCCAGACGGCAGCGGCGTCAAACACAACACGAACCTTGCTGGTGCTCTTGTCCTCCCGGACGATTGGGAAGTGTGGCAGGTACCACTGGTGCTGGCAGTCTGCTGCGGCGATGGCTTCAGGCACAATCCGGATGTACCCTTTCTCCAGATGTGCTGCAAGGACGCGGTGATATTCTGCCTGGATCGCTGGCTTGGCTGACAGGGTCTTTTCTAGACCTCTCAAGCGCTGTTCAGCTTGAGCGCGGTTTGATGTGATGTTCGGACCAGTTGGGCGGATCCAGGGAAGACCGATTTCGTACCGCTGCCCATCATGGCGCATGGTAGCCGTGGCCAGTTCCTCCGCTTCACGTTCTGCTGGTGTGCGGTATCGCTGGTCAGCGTTCACAACACCAATGGACTCAGTGTCCCATAGGTTGAGGACGAGCTCATCCAGACGCGGTTCTGTGCCAGAGGAGGTCATCTCTGATCGTACAGCGGCAGTGGCACAGTTCGTGATGATAGGCTGGGACCTCTCGGTGCTTGTACCTGTGGGGCCATAGCAAACCCAACCGAGCGGGGTCCGACGGGCAATCGGCGCATCATCGGGGCCACGTCGCTCTTCCAGCGCTGTGTGGAGTGGCGCAGCATCCACGCCAATCAGCAGACCAATGTCGCCGGTGTCCATAGTTGGGAATGGTATGTCGTGCAGATGTGTCCAGGCATCTTGGTGTTGACTCCAGTCGACGGCCACTGTGTCGGCTGTGACACATGGCAGAACCCAAGCGCTGATCTGGTGGGTCAAGCTGCTGTCTGTACTTTGAATGGTCACCGGTGCGCGTCGGCGCATGGCCTCCATCTGGCTGCCACCAAGTGTGGTCACTTGGAGCGGTTCCGGATCTCCAGTCAAGCCGATAGCTTCAGCCACTGCGGCTTTGATATATGTGCTGGTGGATGCAGGATCAAGTAGTGCTCTGCATACGGTTTCTTGACTCCCGTTGCGAACTGTGACCGGGACTGTCATGAATGATATGGCAGGGAGAGACGTTCGTCGTGGTTGCGAGCGGCACACATGCAGAACTTGCTCCTTGACAGGTACCTTGCCCTGACTGTTACTGCTATTAGACTGCTTCTGCTGAAGCTTGTTGCTGCTGAACTTGTCGAAATGCAGCAGTGCATGGTGCTTGCCGTTGCACTTTGCGCAGGTGGACCCGCTACAGGACATGCTACGGTGGCCAGGTCGCAAGCAGCAAATACAGAGAGGTGTGGGTTTCACTAAATCCCAGCGTTCTCGTACCGACATTGCTGTGAAGGCGGGGCACTGGCTCAGGAGATGATTACCGTCACACTTGAAACATGCATTGGGAGTCTCCGCTGGCTTACCCCTCGAGGCATGGAATGCATGTTGGGTTTGACCTGAGCTGGGCGCTCTGCTGCTGTGGGCGTCGTACGGCTTGCGGGTAGATGCTGTGGCGGCCTCTCTGGGAAGTGCGAGGCGCGCATCCACCTGCTGCGCTCTGTGCACCTGCTTCAGCAGCCAGGTAGACAACACCTCCGCATCACAGCTCTGGTCATCATACCGATCCAGGAATCGGGACAGCATCCGTCTTGGGAGCTTCTGAGACACTGCTATGTACAGTTCGCGTCCGGGTACGACGTTGGCCGTTTTCAGGTTAAGCAGAACGTTTCTCAGCTTCACTGCAAGTCGTTGCAAAGCTGTTGTGTCATCTTCCCGAGAGATCCGGGGACTGGCCAATAGTTCCTGCTGTTGCCGTTCCAGCTCCCGGTTGTCGCCGCCAAACCACTGGTCGAGCTCCTTCAGCACGGCACTGTATGCCCCAGGGCCGTCCAGAATACCACTGACAAGTTCTTCAGCCTTCCCACCATCCAGCGCCTCACGCAGCCGTGCCATCTTATAATCCTCCGTTGACATGAGGTCGTCGTCTACGAGACGCATGAATCGCTGGCGCCATCGAAGATAGCTCTCCTGTTGGCCATTGAATTTGGGCAGTTCCAGCGGCTTTATCTGGAACTGCGGAATACCAACATACCCAGCACTGTGTGGCACGCTGTTTACCCAGTTCTGAACGTATCGTGCAGATGCAGTGGGATCCTCTGGACCATGTGGACGGGTGGCTGGATTCTGTGCGCTCACAGACCGGTGTGGCGCATCAGAGTCAAGGTGCGTTCTACTGGCTGCACCAGCCTTTGCTGGCTTGAAGCTCCTGGCTGCAGCATTCATGATAGGTGGACGCTTGGCCTGTACACGGTGTACAGGAGGCTGTGGCGGTGGTCTGGCAGGTCTGGTAGGTCTTGTCAGCTCAGACTGGGGTGCGACAGTTACTGCAGGTCGGACACAATCTCCTCTGTCAGTGTCACTGTGATTGCTCAAACTAACGTTGCTGCGTCTTTGGCTGTCAGACTCCACTTCCTGCACTGACTGCTCATCCGCAGCGTTCATATATCCAGAACTGCAGTTGGAGATCGAGAGAGCACCGCTACGATTTGAGCGCACACTTGCAGTTGAGGAGCGATGTGAGCTACGTTGGCTACTGTCGTCCGGAATACTTTCCTCATCGGAGAGCCTAGCTAGGTCCTCGGCCAACTCCAGCTCCACTAGTCTTTTGTCTTGTTCGAATTTCTTTGCCAGAAATTCCTGTTCAAGACGTAACGTCTTCGCAGCGGCCTGAATCTTCGCTTGTCGTCGTGAGGACGATGTTGCTCTGGACGTACTACTAGTACCTGACCTACTTGATTCTGCGCTTCCTACAGACCTGGCATCTGCCATTGCCGTTTTCCTGGCTGCCAACGAAGGAAATTCGAAGCCTTCTGCCTCATCCCTTGCTGGTGGAATGCCTTTTAATCTTCTGCTTTTTCGAACTCGCTGTTCGCTCTCAGCTCGCTCTGTCTCTAAGTCCGCCATCCGGCTCGAAGGACCATTATGTTCTTACTCGAACATGCCTCCGGATAGCACACGACTCGTTGTTTTAGAAGACTGTATTATAATGTTTTACTCTGACTCTGCTCGAAATCATCTCGCAGTACAAAGGCAAGTTCTGCCTCTCTCGAAGCAGAAGCGGAGATTCAAAAACATTCAAATCAAAAGATCGCGCGAAAGCAGTGTACGCGACTACGCGCATCAGACGTGAATACAACATGAGAAGTGAAAGCAGTGTACGCGACTACGCGCATCAGACGTGAATACAACATGAAGAATGAAAGCAGTGTACGCGACTACGCGCATCAGACGTCAGCTGACGTGAATACAACATGAGGAACGAATGCGTAGTAGTATGATAATGCACAACAGTACAACAAGCAGTACTGATAGACACATAAAACGGAGTGGCTCTGCACCATTATCAGTGGGCTGGATATAGACTGTACACTCCTTTTTCTTTATTATAAATGTATCCTTGAGTCTCCATCTGAATTCATAATAGTAAGAAAAAGAAGAAGATAGTTGGTTGCTCCCCACAATGGAGTTCTTCCTTTCCCCGCCAACCTGCATTGACACTTGATGGACTGAGCATACGGGAATGTCATCGAACCTTCCACTTGTCAAACTTGCAAGAAAGCTATACTCGTTGCCCACTACACAGTGCTTTGGTAAATCATCCCTATCCACGTGAGCTGGAGTAGGCTGAGGAAGATGGTGCATGAGGAGCACGACTTTCATAGCAGTTTTCAAGTCAAACAATAATCAGGGAGTAAGGGTGCAGAGACGTTCCGTTTCAACAGCGGAAAACACCTCCCGAATTCCTGATGGCTGTCGGGTTTCAAAAACTTTATCCCAATACAATGTAGATGGCAACACAAGAAGAACAAAAGCGATAACTGACGAAGAGATTCTAACAGAAGAGAATCAGAGCTTTATGATCACCGTGAGTCGGTGTCGTTCGTGGATAGGTGGAACATAGTATCATAGTCTTTTCAAACTCGCTTTTAGGAATCTGTGCGTGATTGCTTTTATGTTTCTTACTAAGTCCACTGTGCTTCGTTTTTTTACTAGGTACACAACCTACTCGTCGGAGGGCGAGAAAACAACATTTAAACATACTCCAGTAATGCAAAAATAGCAGAGGGAGTAGGGGCTGCAAAGCAAGCCAGTGCTAGACAGGCAAGCCCACAACACCGACCTATAGTCTCGGAGTAAACGTGGACTTGCGTCTCGTAGCTTGAAAGAAGTGGGTGATTTAGTGCGATAAAGGACAAGAGAAGGTGATGGAGAATGGTGGAGGTGAAAGAGAGACAAAGAGAGAGACACAGAGAGAGAGACGGAGAAAGGGGGAGCGAAAAGAGAGAAAACAAGAAAAAGAGAGAGAGAGAGAGAGAGAGAGAGAGAGAGAGAGAGAGAGAGAGAGAGAGATTCAAAGGCAGATGGCTCTGAACATGATGCAATACTTGGGAGCGGGGAGCTTCAAGATAGACATCTGAAAAATCTGAACTGCTAGAGTGAGTCCGTGACCCAAAGCCACTGGCTGCAGCAAAGAGGGTAGTGGACATTCGTTTGGAAAGTTTGCAGACCCTTAGGAGATGGTGGCTTGGTGAAGAGGGAGGATGGCAGCGCGCTACAGGTGTTGATAATGTTGTATGGAAATGCGCGTCTTGGGTGGTTAGGATCACCTGGAGGGAAAATATTTTCCAGTCGGTAGGGGTGTAAAGCAGGCTGTTCGCATTGTCTCCGGGTTACAGGTGCGGTATGGTAGACAAGGAGAGGGGGGACAATGGATCTCCGCAGATGAGGACCTGGTTGGCAAAGTAGCTTGTAGACGAAAGTCGGCACTGCGACCTGTCCGTCGAGCCTCGAGGATCGGTAGCAAGATGTTGGGTCCTAGGATTTGGTGGGTTCGCCTCTCTGCTAAGATGTTCAAGGTTGGTTGGAGCAGCTCCCATCCAAACAAGGGGCCCGTGCTAAAGCAGGGGCCGGAAGAAGCCGTGCTACACGGCCAGCACGCCATGGCGTTCCAGAATGCTAGCAGCTCTACGTAGGAGGCCAAGACGTAAGTACGCCCTGGCAGTAACTGTCCGGAGATTCATGGATAATGAAGTCAACTATTATGCGGAGTAGTTTCTGGTGTGGCTGCTGTGGGATGACCTCTACTCCAAAGTTTATTGCAAGGATAGGCCAAGGCTATCTTTGGCAGGAGACTGGTAGAAACTGTGACTTCGATGGTTAAAACCCTACATGCCACTTTGTTCCCCATATATGTATAAACGCATTGACGGAAGCTTGGAGACTGTCAGCTTGGTGGAGGGCGTCCTCGCGTGTTTCGAGGCATGTTCATACAGACATGATCCCGCGTGCGAATGAGAAGGTGAGAGCCAATTTGGGACACGAGGAAAATCAAAGAGCGTCAGTGTTACGTACCTGTTGTCCTGGTTTTCTTGTGTGGTTTTCTTGTGAAACGCCCAAGTACAGGCCACCAGGAACCATGAGCAGTTGTGTGCCTATGGCTGGAGTTTGGGAGACAACCGCAGATGGCGTTATGGGCGATACCAGCCAGGCAAAACTTGAGCTGAACAACAACGCTGTGGCGGCCTGGCTGACGCCAGATAGAGGGACATTACTCATTGTGCAAGATTGCTCCAGTGGTCGTCACCTTTCACCACTGCTGTCATTTGCACTTTTAGATGTGCGCCATGATTTGTTTTTTGTATTTTATTATTTTACTTGGGCATTCCCAACAGACCCTAAGGTCTTCTTACAGGGTGCCTTGCGAAATGATTTGGGGATATGATTTGTGCGAAGGGATACGAGAAGCGCATTAAAGCGGTCAGCACCAAGGAGTTATTAACGCTTTGCACTGCCGTCATTCGCATCTTTTAAATTTGCTCCATGATGCACCCATTCACACTTTGCTTTGTGGGTATATAAAACGGTATTGATCCCGATGTACTCATTATTGCTTTCTAATTGTCAGTTAGTGCGTGAAACATTTTTCCGTCCTCTTATTGAGAACAGTACTATGATAGTGACAGGTATATTGATATGGAGCAAAGGCAATGAGTCCAACTACATTAAATTTTGCAAAGAACCTACAGAAAGCCTTACAACTGCTGCTTGAAGAAAAAAGTGATCAACTGAAATAACCAAAAAGAGGTTCATCGCACTTCATCATTGCTTCCTCATCACATGCGCTTCACGTCAAGCCTTACGTCGAGTTAAATAAAATAAATAATATTGATCATTTCCTTTCTGTACTTACCAAAGCAACCAAAGGTACCATTCAGACAGGTGCAGGTAAAACCGGGTGTGAAGTTGATGCAGTTGTCTACACATACTTTCTCTTCCATTTCACACTCGTTGATGTCTGTAACAACACATTACAGGAGTTTCCACTAAACCTTTTAAAGACCAATACCTGACAGAGAGATATTCTTGCACGCCTTGTATTGCACAGGCCGTTTTTTTGTTATGGCGCACCGCTTACGTGATAGCCCTTTACCAAAGATACTCGCAGCTTTTTCGCAACTTTTTTTGTTGTTTTGGAAGAAATCGCAACTTTCGAAACTTCCTTTTTTTATACAAACTGCTTCTCCACTTTTCCGCCTCTGTTTGAGGAGAATCGGATTGGTGGAGACCATTGAAATGTCCGTGATGCTTCGCTTCAACAAGAAGTGCTGAAACATTCCATAAAATAATAATGACAAGTGTTCTTCTCATTTGGCAGCTCTGAGCATGCAGGTATGTCATGAATGCTATGCAAAGGTTCAACAAAAAAGGACAATGACTCATTCCATGGCTGTTCATTTTTCTAAACATGTTTCACGCTGTGAACATTGGCATTCATTATACTTCAAAGTACGATTGGCTTTACTCAGGCAGTTGTGCTGCGCCGGTGTTTTCCATTTCCGCTCCTTTTTTTTGTTGCTTTTGGCTTCATTATGCACAATAACTTGCTCATTTGGAGTTTCGATATCAGCAACTATTGAGCCACCTTTTGAAAATATGAGCGAGATTTCAGCAACTTTCATTTGTTTTGGCATGGTTGCAAAAAGCATAAGCTGCGAAATATGTTGGCATCTTTGGGAAAGGGCTATTACGAGAAGGGCGGCCGTGCGTCACCTCCAGCTGATTAACACTGAAGATACAGACATTTATAGCATCCAATGTACGACGAAACTTCTGCGTCGTCCAGGTTCCTTTTGCCCACGAAATCCTATTACACTCTACCTGCCTACATGTCTACATGACTGGAAGCATTCACCCCATTCAAGCAGGAAAACCCTATTATTACTTCTCGTTTGTCACACCTCTGAAAGTCAGCTTAAGCACCGTAACCAACGGCCTTCCAACTTGGAACGTTCATGGATATTAGTGATAATTCCAAAGAGGGGAAGACGAACGCCATCGAGCCGAGCACAGGCTAAATTCCAAGGCTTCATGGAATGCTGGCCTTGCATGATGACGGGACGTTAAGACCAGACAGAACGGTCAAATCACAACTCCATAACGCAAAGCTACAACCACCCAACTTGTGAGGCTGAATATTATCAGAGATGAAAATGTGAAGGGGAAGATTCGTGAGGCCGAATTGTAACAAACCGAACGCCAGTATCCTATAGTACTGTACTTATTTGATGACAATGATGGACTAACTAATTGCAATAACATGTATAGCATCACGCTGGAATTAGCACTAATATCCTTGAACCTTGCAGGTGGGAAGGCTGTTGGTTAGCCCTATCGAGCAGTGCTCAAGCTGACTTTCATGCCGTGAAATGTCTCAGTACTTCTTGTCAGGTTTGTGTTAGATGGTGCACGTCTGACTGTCCAAAATCTGGTTTAGTTGGTGGACACGTTCGCATAACTTGTGACCACAAATTCCGGGTTACAATTTTTCTTTCGCTCACTATCTGAGTTCATTAATGCACACCCGAAGAGCTGTTATGAACAATACGGCGAAACGATCGTCGTGTTATACTACGCATGTTATTGCAGTTATGGAGTGCATGGGTCTAACATACATTACGTACGGCACGTCCATGTGCAAGTACTCACTCACCCTGACAATGTGGAAGTTCACTCCAATTTCCTTGGGGCCCACATTTAGCTGTGGCTGGTCCGAGTTTGTTGCTGTATCCACTGCGACACTTCACCGTGATAATTTGACCAACAGGACTTCTCTCAATGTAACTGGCTGTTGACTGGTTCACAGCTTCGCAATGAGTTACTGTTTGAATTAAGACAGAAAATGGTTTGTGTTGGAGGTCAGAAAAAATTAATGAACCTCCAAGCATTTTGCTGGTGCAAGGAAAGATTTGAACACACCAGATTGGGCACATGTCACAAACTACGCATTCCGCATGCAACAAGCAATGTCACTGCTAGAATGATAACGTTATTATCTTTGGGAAACGGCTTGGTTTTCCCTATGGATTGGTAATCGGTATTATAACATCGAAATCTAATAATGATATTGGGGATATCAGGTCACGTTTACCATTTTGTAGCCATATACCAGGCCATGGTTAACCTGTCAGAAACATGATAGACTGCGTCAATGTCAGGATGTCAGGCATGAATCACGTCACATATGCCAGGTCCTATGGTGGCTTCATCACAAGATCGGATCACCATCCTTTCATTACCGACTTTTATTCTGCTTCGCAAACTGACCTCTGCTTCACCCACTATCAGACACCTACCGAAACATCCAGCACCAAATTCCAAACCCTGCTCTCGGACAGCCTACTGGAGTTTCCAATGTGCAAAGCCGGGAGCAGCTGGAATCGATATGGAATGACTTTGTGTCGGTTATACATAGCTCAGCATCCCAGTGTTTCGGTGAAGTACAGCCATCATCGCGTACAATACGTAGCTCTAATCCAACTATGGCTGACCTTTCAAGGCATTAGAAGGACCTGCATTCTAGAATCCACGCTGAATCTGTGGAGGAGTTCCAGGTTAGGCTCGGGAAAGAGTGCTCAGAGATACTACATCACATTCGGTCTTTTTTACGACAAGAGGGTGACTAGTTTGGGCAGGACAACCCCAACTCTGTCGCCTCGGTACGGCCCGATGCACGTTCCTACTACACTGCCATACGTCGGCTTCAGCAACTCAAATCTGGAATAAAACAGTCTCCTAGTCATCTGAAGGATGACAGGGGCAGCATGATGTCAGGCAACGACTGGAATTCGAATAAATGTACGGAGTACTAATCCTTTTTTAAATTTGAATTTACGGAGTTCGTATCTGGCTTGCAGGTGTTGAGTCTCGGAGAGAAAAAGAGGAATACATTCCTCTATAATTTATCGCTCCGCCCTACCAGAGTCGTTGTCGTCGCAGCCTCCCAACAGTGTGCCCGTCACCATCTTTGATCCTGCCGAAGTCTCCAAAGCAAAACAGAAACAACTATCCAGTGGAGCAGTGGGTATTGATGGTGTCATTGCTAACCTGCTGAAAACAGGTGGCGAAGTGCTTGCCGGTTGGCTTTCTCCTTTCTTTAATACAATAAAACATATCGGCCACTGTCCTGATCACTTGCGGGGTGGCATTGTAGTTCCTTTGTTCAAGCCGAACAATCCTGCTGGGGTCCCGAAGAGCTACAGGCAGGTGGTGTTGCTACCAGTTGTCCGGAACGTTTTAACTTTCATCCTTACCGCTCCGTGCACCCCAGCCATACAGTCATAATGTAAGACAGTCCCAGCCCTGTTTCCAGCCATATTTTACACCTCCCTGAAGTTGTCAGTACTCCTTGTCAGGTTTGTGTTAGATGGTGCACATCTGACTGTCCAAAATCTGGTTTAGTTGGTGGACACGTTCGCATAACTTATGACCACAAATTCCGTGTTACAGTTTTTCTTTGGCTCACCATCTGAGTTCATTAATGCACACTCGAGGACCTGTTATGAACACTACGGCGAAACAATCGTCGTGTTATACTACGCATGTTATTGCAATTATGGAGTGCATGGTTTTAAGACACATAATATACGGCACGTCAATGTGCAAGTACTCACTCACCCTGACAATGTGGAAGTTCGCTCCAAATTCCTTGGGGCCCACATTTAGCTGTGATTGGTCCGAGTTTGTTGCTGTATCCACCGCGACACTTCACCGTGATAATTTGACCAACAGGACTTCTCCCAATGTAACTGACTGATGACTGGTTCACAGCTTCACAATGAGTTACTGTTTGAATTAAGAAAGAAAATGTTTTGTGTTGGAGGTAGGAGAATAATTGAACCTCCACGCATTTTGCCGGTGCAAGGACATGTTTGAACACACCAGATTGGGCACATGTCACAAACCACGCATCCTGCATGCAACAAGCTATGTCATTGCTAGAATGATAACGTTATTATCTTTGGGAAACGGCTTGGTTTTCGCAATGGATTGGTCATCGGTATTATAACATCGAATTCCAATAATGTTATTGGGGATATCAGGTAACGTTTACCATTTTGTAGCCATATACCAGGTCATGGTGAACCTGTCGGAAGCATGATAGACTGCGTCAAGGTCAAGAAGTCAGACATGGCTCACGTTACCGATGTCAGGTCCTATGGTGGCTTCATCACATGATCGGATCACCATCCTGTCATTGCCGACTTATATTCTGCTTCGCAAACTGACCTCTGCTTCAACCACCATCAGACACCTACCGAAACATCCAGCACTAAATTCCAAACCCTGCTCTCAGACAGCCTACCGGAGTTTCTAATGCGCAAAGCCCGGAGCAGCTGGAATCGATATGGAATGACTTTGTGTCGGTTATACATAGCTCAGCATCCCAGTGTTTCGGTTAAGAACAGCCATCATCGCGTACAATACATAGCTCTAATCCAACTATGGCTGACATTTCAAGGCAACAGAAGGACCTGCATTCTAGAATCCACGCTGAATCTGTGAAGGAGTTCCGGGTTAGGCTCAGGAAAGAGCTCTCAGAGATACTACATCGCATCCGGTCTATTTTACGACAAGAGGGTGACCAGTTTGGGCAGGACAACCCCAACTCTGTCGACTCGGTACCTCCCGACCCTCATTCCTACTACAGTGCCAAACGTCAGCTTCAGCAACTCAAATCTGAAATAAAACAGTCTCCTAGTCATCTAAAGGATGACAGGGGCAGCATGATGTCAGGAATTTACGGAATGCTAGTCCTATTTTAAATTTGGACTTCACAGAGTTCGTATCTCGCTTGCAGGTGTGGAGTTTCGGAGAGAAAAAGAGGAATACTATTCCTATAATTTATCGCTCCGCCCTACCAGAGTCGTTTTCGTCGCAGCCTCCCAACAGTGTGCCCGTCACCAGCTTTGATCCTGCCGAAGTCTCCAAAGCAATCCAGAAACAACTATCCAGTGGAGCGGTGGGTAACGTTGTTGTCAACGCCGACCTGTTGATATCAGGTGGTGAATTGCTTGCCGGTTGGCTTTCTGCTTTCTTTAATACAATAAAACATATCGGCCACTATCCTGATGACTTAAGGGGTTGGTTTGTAGTTCCTTTGTTCAAGCCGAACGAGCCTGCTGGGGTCCCGAAGAGCTACAGGCAGGTCTCGTTACTACCAGTTGTCTGGAACGTTTTACTTTTATCCTTACCGCTCGGTGCACCCCAGCCGTACAGTCATATGTAAGAAAGTCCCAGGCTTGTTTCCAGCCATATTTTACGGCTCCCTGAAGCAACTTCAGCGCAGGTGAGCCTGACAGCGTGTTTCCAGCGACAGAATCGGGGCTGGTTCGGACGCCCGCGCATCACCCTACCAGTGGTGATAGACAACGAATTAGCCAAGGCAACGTCCATGCGTCTCCGGAGTCTAAGGACCTGGAGACACTGCGATTGGTGGGTCGGAACAGGCAATCATTTAATGATTAATTTAATCGCGAAGATCACATTGTAGAGTGAAGATCACCTAGTGCTTTCAACAATAATTGTACTTTCATATCATGGGAATTTTGTATAACCCCACACTCGTCATGGTTGAATATTCGATAATAGCGTGGATTTCCCAAACAATTATACTATATATTTTTTGTTATCCTCTCCCATGCCGTTGTACATAAGCGGCTTGCTGCGGATATGTGAATACTACGTCAATACTACATTCAACAGCTGATGGTGTCTGTATCACCAGAATACTGTGTAAACGAGCCCTACTTGGCAGGTGGTCGTGTTCTGGCGCTTTACTCGATTTCAGTGGTGTTTTTGAACCATCATACGAGAAACTGCTCGAAGCAGAATGGCCGAGGCTAGCATTGACACTTCCATTATCACAAAGTTAATCTCCAACCCAACTGGTAGAGTCGAGCTCAACAGGCATCTCGAACAACCTTTCAACACCAACATCGGAGTTTTGCAGGGAAACCCCCTCTCCCCTCATGTACATAATGTGTGCAGAAGGGGCCATGAGGAAGATTGACGAACAGTACCCACCGAACTCGGCGCTTCCTTGCCCTTTCTCGCAATACGCTGATGACACCACGGTACATGCTGCCAATTTAAACTCGAAAACTTTACAAACTATCGTCAAATCGTGCGAATCCATTTTCGCTGAAGAGAACCTCCGTTTGAACGTTGATAAAATTGAGTATTTTGAAATGTCAAAAGATACTGGAAATGCATCACACTCCTTGAGTCAAGACTTGGAACAGCGCAAGACGTATAACAGAGAAATAGTGCAGCTAACCGTGTATTCTCAACCATCCTGTGGAAGCGACATTCACTTGTGTCCCGTTTCTGCATGTTCAATTATCTAATCACGTCCATTCTAACTTAGAAGTTGGGACTTCGGCGGCCGTATTCCTGAAGTTGATGGCTCCAATGTGGAACACACGCTTCTTGCCGACACTTGACACTTAAGTGACTCACGACTGCCATCTGGCGCACATGAGGAGCACGTCGCACTTTCCACTCGGCAAACCTACTAGAAACACCACTCCATGCTCAACACACAATGTTTCGGGGAATTCACCCCTCATGAGTACAGATTGAGTAGGCTGAGGCCCCACCTTATTCTTGGTCTACGTCAACGACCTTGAAGATCACCTCCCAATCGGCTCCAACCTTGCCTCATTCGCCGATGACACAACCCTATACGCCGAAATTGCAACGCTCGCTGCTGTTCCTGACAACGCTAGAGTACTCCAGGCTGCTGTCGACCTAGTATTCAGTTGGGGCTCGGATTGGAAAGTGCAGTTCGAGCCAGCCAAATCTCAGGCCCTTACAATTTCCCACCATCGTCGGGACTGGCCAATACCCCCCATTGTCTTCAATGGAACTCCTGTCGAGGAGCAGCCCTCCATCAAAGTACTCGGCGTCACGTTTGACCATCAGCTTAAATTCAGCCAACATATCCGAACTGTTGTAGTCCGAGCAACCCAGAGACTTGGAGCCTTGCGCAAGGCATTTCACTTGCTGACTATTCCTGCCCGGCTTCGAGCCTACAAAGCCTTTGTCCGGCCGGTTATGGAGTACTGCCCAATCGTCTGGATGGGGGCAGCTCCTTCCCACTTGAATCGGCTGGACTGGGTGCAGGAGCGAGCCATCAAGGCAATACATCCGCAATGCTGGCTTCCTAGCCTCGTAATTCGCCGCACCATCGCTGCCCTCTGCCTCCTGTATAAAGCCCTTTGCGATAATTCTCCCGCTCTTCTCTCGAGAATGGCTCCACCCCCGACACACCAACCCAGGACCACACGCCTCACCCGCCAGGCTGTACGACTGTCCACCGCGCATCCCCATCAGTTACAGAATGTTCTTCCTGCCAATTCCCGGAACAATGTGAGCTGAGCCTTTCCCCACTCCGTCATCCCAATTTGGAACCAGCTGCCTACCTCTATCATTCCCCACCCATTTCATCCAAAGAACATCCAAAAGTTCAAGACAGCAGCTTATCACCATCTCCTCAGAACGAACTGGCACTGGGTTACTCATAGCATACGCGAGTAAGAGGGTACAGTGTCCTACCCTGCTTGGACATACATGTAATCTCTCCTCACGGGCAGTCTCCTCTTGAATTTAAAAGTCTAACAGCGTTCACATCAATACTCAACTTATTCTTTTGCTCACTGAGCAATACAATCTTTCCATTTTCTTTCTTCTGTTTTCTTTTTCAATTTAATCCTCCCCACCCAATATCCCTTTGGTGCATCCATGGAGCTATGAAGCCGAGACCTCTGGTCGGCGGAGCTTAATGGGCCCCACCACCACACTCCATCATTCACCCCAGTGTCTGGAGATATGTGGATTTTGTAGAAGAAGAAAAAAGAAAAAGAAAAAAAAGGAAGATTGTGCCAGTAAAGCACCACTTACTAGTATATACTGCTCTCTAGGCCAAACCATCACCAGGAATACAAAATTACGGAGACGCTTTGTTTCCAGCGCGACAAACACCTCGTGAAGCCCCAGGTAGCAGCTGAGTCAGAGTCGCTCCTACTTCTATTTGCAGAGAACGTCGACTTCAATGGCTTCGCCACGCTGTCAGACAAAGCCTAAACTCTCCATCATACCAGGCACTGATGTTAGCCGCCGCCATCAAGAAGCCCCGCTGCTGCACCCCCCCCCTCCCCCATGCGTCGGATCGACACTGTCCGAAAGAATCTCAAGAGTGTCGAACTTACCATCAACAACGCCCAGACCCCAACTCCTGACCGTAAACAATGGCGATAAACTGTCAGTATATGCGAAATTGTATGTTATGATTATTATTAAAGTATTAATATTCAAGCCGGTATCACCCTGCGGAGTATGACCTCACCAAAGCAACCCGCCGTTCCATTGAAAAAAGTGCATACATATCCAGGTTGAGTGTTTGTACATATATCTAAGCAGTTATGCATTCATTGGGCGCTTTCGATTACACGTATCTCGGTCAATTCTAGAATATTAGGTATTGTAGGTATATCAGGTGTTGCACAGCTCGATTACATAAAAAGTGACAAATTCCGTCGTTAGAATGGATTTTATCCAATTCCGTCTAATCCGCCAATTCTGAAGAGAGGGCGGAATTTCTCTAATTGCACAGTCGGTCACAGTCTGGTCATGACTAAAGCGCGCGAAGAGCCTCCCTGGCCAGCGTGTGAGCGATGCTGGGTCCAAGTGCGCGCGAGGGTGTATGTGGTCTCTTTTTACGATTCATCAATTTTGTTTGTGACATGACATGACATGAATAAAATGCGTTGTGAGATCCAGTCGTTCGTTTACAAGGCCGGAATCTGCTCATTCTGGTCATTCCAGAATTTAAGAAAACCAGTTCCAGAATTGTGTAAACGTGCAATCGAAAGCGGCCATAGATGTGTAAGGGCACATAGAATTCAGAAGTAAATAATAAGGGGACAAGGAGACAATCACTTTCAAACGTATTAGTAAGGCCTGCCTATATTTTCTTGTTGAGACAGTATTCTCTGATGACTGTCTCAAGAAAATCGATGCAATGGGACCAGAGCTACGCTACACACACACGCATACGCACACACACACACACACAGCTCACACACACACACACACACACACAGCACACAGCACACACACACGCACAAACACACACACAGCACACACCCACACGCACACAACACACACACCATGTAACACACACCATGTACCAAACACACACGCACGCACAGAACACACACACACACACACAAACACATCACTCTGAAACTATTTTGAAGCTGCATTTTGTAAGAGATCCATCAGTCTCAGTGTGGCATAAGCTAAACCAGTAACCGTCTGAAGTGCAACTGAAAGCATTGTCTCTAGTTGCGGTCTCATACATAATTGAAAAATGACAGTAAAGTGAGCGCTCGTCACCTTTCTCTGAACAACACAGAATTTACTATGGCACATTTCACAACAAACCTATGTCAGAGTGGACTCGGATGGGAAGCCAAGGATAAATGTATAGAACAGAATAGAACCAAGGAACTAGATATTTCGCTGTGATGTCCACTAACACCATCAGTTACAAAACACTTAGTCCATGTGATAATATTGCGAGACACTGACCGAAGGTATAATTAGTAATAATTATAGCACATTAGACCTTCCGGTAATGGAGCACAAGCCACCACTTCAAACCCGCTCCAGGGGCTTCCAAAGAGCCCGCAGATCCCACGCTATTCATTGATGCATGTCAAGCAGCACGTACATGCACGCTGCGGTGGCATGTAATATGCGTACGCCGGAACGCAACCCAAACTCGACAGCCAACCAGCCATATGCGGCTGCAGCACACATCGGAGCTTTAACCCGTAACGCATACACCATACTTAGAGCTGGCCACATTGCTATAATACTACTTCATATTTGCTTTGCTTGGGTCGTGATAAGAACACCGGTTTGTTTCTTTCGCACCCACCCACCTCTTCCCATCTATGAATAATAATGATATCCTTGATTCAACACAGGTATCGTAATTCATAAATATTAAATATTAAAGTAAATAGGAGTGCTGGGCCAGCTATCTCCTCTCGTCTGGCAATTATCACGGTCTTCGACCATCGCACTCATACTTCAACACTCCTGCCTCCTAATGGGCATTGCACTTCGCGCGTGGGCAGTCCACACTCCGTCAATTTCAAGGGCGCCCTTCTCATGGGCTGCACTTTGTGTGTGGACATATATATACACTGTCAGACAGGCCGTCCACACTCCGCCCAGTTCATGGGTGCCCATTTCATCGGCTGCACATCTTGCGTGGACTATTCAACATGCTAGATGCGGTTGCCTAGCACTCTATGAATCCTCCATACGATGTGTGCTCTCCTCTGGTCTGTAATAGCGAGTGCATGCGTGTTAATGATAAGTATAACATAGGAGTGGAAGGTATAAATTATATAACTTAGAACCTTCAAAGTTGGAAGGCTGTTGGAGTGCGCATCCAAGCTGTGCTAGAGCTGATAGCCAGTAAGTTGTAGAACGTCAGTACCGTCGGTCAGTGTTGTGGAATGTTATCGGATGAGCTCATTGTTTAGAGATGGTGTTAGTGACTATTATAGCCTAACTTGTACTCAATCTTTGGACAGCATGCTGTTTCGTTCTTTGTGAACTCTTCATCGCAGCACAGAGAAAGTAGCGTGACTTGTATAAACTTATGTTACATTGTTTTAAATACAGCAAGGCACTTACGCGCGCACTTGCTCCCTGTCCAAGTGTAGTTAGTTGGACAAACGCAGTTGACGGCGAGTGTTCCCATCACGTGATTACAGGCTACAACTTTATTGTCATCGGCACACCTAATGCTGCAATCTGTAATGGAAATATAACGGAATGGATGTACACAGTGTGCTAATTAACGGTGTTTTATGGACCACCATTATGAATATTTGACTAAAACCCCTATCGTGCAAGGTAGATTTAATGCCATAACTTCCAAGCGCAAGTCATTGCTCTTATTAGCATCGCGAATCGGGTGATCCTCATTTTCTTTGGCTTCCCTCCCTCTGCCTCCATCCAACCCATCTTAGCTAGACAGCACCTAACAATGTTAAATATTCGCTATGCTGCCAACCTCTATGTGTTTCTACATAGATGCATAAATGCTCGTGCTAGTCCCCTACTTTGCCGACTTTTCACTCCTCGTGCTGTCTCATTATCCCGCACTGCTAGAATTACCCGTTCTCAGGAATCGCTCGGCCTGGTACTGTCCCATGCCAGATTGTATTTTGGCTATCACTCTGTATCTTATCTTGGAGCTGACCGATGGAACTCCATCCCTGCCGCGATTCGCACCATATCCCTACCTGCTGCATTTCGCTCTGCTATCTTCACGTGGCTAGGGCACCCTGTAAGAAGACCATAGGTCTGTGGGGACTGCCCTAGTAAAATATGAATAAATAATAATAATGATTGCGTCTGACAGGGATCCTCAGCTTGACGTTTTCGAACCATAATTGTGTTTCATCGATTTAGGTTTAGTATTTGACATTGAACAAAGATATCATCATCATCAACTGCTGTTCTCTCGACAGTACTGTAGAAAAACGTTAAGTTGTGCCAGAGCGCCAGAACCTTCACAGAAAACCCTTTTCCGTCAGAACTCCATTTTGGGTTGCCATTTTAGCCATTTTAAATCTTTACTCTTTGGAAGTCTCAAGAAGGTGCTGGACAGTCCTTTCTGTAACGACAATTACACCATAGCATATCGGCAGAGCACCGCATGAAATATGCGCGGGTCCCTGGTTATAGTCCTGGTAGTAAACGTATGTTTTTCTTACATTTCCCGTTTGTAACTTTGCCTCAAACTAAGGAGTAACCCGTTTTTGTTGAAAGTCACGTGACCTCTGCAGTGCACATAAGGAATATGCTCCAGCCAATACTCAGCCTCACACAGAGGAACTACGACAAGTCATAAAAAACATCAACAATGTGCTACGGTGCGTCAGTGGAATCAGGTTCAATACAAATAATCATACGCTCAAGGTGGACTAAAATAGCTCCTGACTTCAGCCTTACAGTGAGCTCGTAGTAAGTCGAGCACCATGCTTTGTATGAACGCATTTAATTGGTATATCGATTGGGAAAAGGTGCGATAGTTTTTACATGCCGAAGTTTCAACCTTCCGAAGGGAAGAATTCAATCTTTCCTGAGTATTTCCCTTGATGTGATGGAACCTTTCTGCCGACGTTCACTGTAGCTAGATTCTTTCGAATCTCTGAATTTGCATAGCGAGAGATGTGAAATTCATTTCAAATGGAGACTAGAGAGCACGTCTGGGAAAAACAGACAATATGGGTTAAGCATCATTCTGACATCTCTTACATTTTGCATTTAGGTTTCCTACAGGGTCTTACAATTACCTGACCAGGCGTTCAGTACGCACTTGTAAAAGGACACCTTGCCAGTTGTTAAAACAACCAAATTGGCCAAAACGCTGCATTCCGGAGCCAAAATCGAGCGTTGGTGCAGATAGAAATTAAAAAATACACCTCCAACGTGCACATTACCTCATTTGAGCAGTCTTGATATCGATACAGAACAGAACCACGCGAATATTCGCGGTGCCAACCACCTCCAAATGTAACCATTTTTCATCCAAAAGTAGCCAAATTTCAAGGGCCTTCACGGTAACTATTTATTTTTTCCTTTTTCTGGATCGTGCAATGCAGCACAGTGGGCTATCGCTACTACCACCGGAGACCTGTCCAATTAAGATTTTTTCTCCTCGTTCACTGGATGAAAGAAAAGAATATTCCCTTTACCACGTAACTGCAACTACGTAATCTCGCGATTAGTGCACTATTATTTCACTGTCCACCAAAGATGGGGCACTATTCAAGAGAGGGCACTATTCAAGAGAGGGCACTGTTCAAGACAGGGCACTATTCAAGAGAGAGCAATATTTTTCAATGCTTGCACAGTTACGTCATCCACCATAAAAAAGTAGTAGAGCACGGAGCCTAAAGTCTACTGTAAACAATCACGACTCAGCAGAAACGTCAATAAGAGCTGTGACTTTTATCCTAAAACCACAAGAGCAGCGGAATGGACAAGATTATTAGCAAAACAACTCCAAACGTGCACATGTGCTTGTTTACAAGCCCAGGGAGGGAGCACTATTCAAGAGAGGGCTTTTTTAATTTGCTCTTAGAGACAGGTCTTTATTTGAGGTAGGGCACTATTCAAGAGAGGGCTCTAATCGCGCGAGTAGGGTAGACGAAAAAAATCTCCTACCCGATTACGTCAAGGGCCTGTTCAACCTTCGAACACCAGTCACCACTCCAGACGCCAGTGCGCCAAACACACCCGCGTGGTCAACTATGTGCAGTCAAACTAATTGCACTGACAATCCCTTTCCTTCCAAGCGATAATCATCTCCTTCTCTGAAATTAATTTCACTACGTGTAGTTGAATGCTTTGCTATATATGCACACTTACTTTCACACCCTGGAGGACTTGGACTCCATACTCCACCACTTTGGCATGTAGTTGTGGTGGTACCGAGAGCGTTGGTGGACAGGTAACCTGTTCTGCACTGTATGGATATGTTGGTGCCAAACGTCCTGCTGAAACCGGTAATAGGTTTGTAATTGAAGCCGAGATCATCAAGATGTGGACATTGTGCTGGAGACATGGAAGCATAACTTCAGTCGATGTTCAAAATAGACCCAAATGCACTCTAGAATCATTACTTCGATGTTGTTTGGCTGGTATATTTTATTTTACTACTTCAGAATGAACAGACATCGCTGCCTACTTTTCTGAACAAGTGGATTGTCCAAACTTGAACAAAATGATGACGACGCATACTCCGACAAACACCTGTTTGTCGGTCATCTGCTCACTTTAATTTTAAATGCCGGTCCCACATATTTACATGGAATATAGCGCATAGACTAACGTTTTCCATGCCTGCTGTAAAGCATTGATTTAAGTCTTACCAACTACAGTTAACATTCTTGTTTGTGACCTGGACTTGGCAGCAGCATTACACTGTGTCTGTAAAGTTGAATTCTGAGCAGCAGTACAGGTGAATGGTGGTTGGTTGATATCCACAGTACAGGTAATGTTGATGGTATGACCAGGTGTGAAGTTACTCCCATCTAGTGATGCTGTGTGTGTCTTTGTACAAACCCCACCAGTACAACTGTTGGAATAACTTCTAATCATTACCACATTGTCGACCATTAGTGTGACTGTAGGTTCCGGGTATCCCTGACCTGTACAGTTGATGGGGTGCATAGTGTTGTTGTCAACAGTTGCAGGGGTGTTGAGTGACAGAATAATGGGTGGAACTGTGCATAACAGAGGCACATACAATGGCAAAGAAAAGATCTACTACTTTGAAGTACTATGATCAGCACGATATCTTTTTCAAACGTTGGAACAACTTGATCACCAGACTAAAATAGAGGGTAGAAAAGAGTTGATTATTGTGCACGGATACTGTAACATGCAAAACAATCAGCACAAGAATCTTCTAAGCAAAATCTAGCTACAAATACTAGTAGAATACTTCATACAATACTGAACACACCCTAAAAATATGAATGTCTTTAACAGCTTGCCAATTTTGCAAACATGGACAAGATGGCGGCCAGTCCGACCCCGACTTAACCTGTACAAGTATATCCAACCATTACCGATTCTAATAAGTAAACAGTTTCTTCTGAGACCAAAACTCTCAAGATGTTCGTAAAGAGCCTGAAGTGTGTCCCTTTCATGAGTATTATTACCGATTTTACTCAGATTTTTCATGTGAAATTTTGCCTGGTCGTGCCGAAGACCTCTTGATTACACTGAGGTGAAAATTTTCTTTTCTCAAATTTGACGCTAATCGGGTTTTGCAGCTCAGCTTATCATTGGTACAGAGTTGAATGTGAATTATGGCCACCGACATACTTCCTGTGCACCGCAACAGTTAGCTCTGGACGACCTGCAGCTGTGATAGCCTGCATGGTTCAAACATTCCGAAATATTATTCACAGCGTAATTTTTGAGAAAGTGGTCCGATTTCAATGGCCAACACGGTAAGAGAAATAGCTCCAAATTCCAACTTGTTGTGACAAGTCACAATCAACTAGTTCATCCATTGAATAGGTTTGATAGCCTTTAGCCGTCAACGAAATTTTGAATGAACCTCCACATGGGGCTCTGCATTTATCCCGTGTAGAATCGTCAGGCGAAATAGCACGTCATCGTACATTTGAGATCAGCGGGAAGAAGATGACGACGTCCACTAATTTAGTATCTGTGCACACGAATCTGCTGTGTGTGTGACTCTGTGTGTCAGCTATGATATCATCTTCTGTGGTTCCATGCCTAGCATGTACGTCTGAACCATCCTGCAAAGTTTGAATGACGTAGGTTGAGCGATCGCTCCGCGAAATATACTTTTTGAAATTCTCTTCATAGTATATCTTCCACCATTGAAATTTCGAATTTCTTCAAAAAAAGTGCTGAGAGGGGTGGCTTGCAACCTCGATATGGCTTGTTCCAGGCATGCTTTGGAGCCATCTTCTGTTGAAGTAGTGGCGGGGATCTGCCCTGCAACTGCTACAACAAAAAATGATTCGATCTGAGAAAGGGTGAGACCGCGAATCTCGGTTGAATATTGAGTATTTCAAGCCTTTTCACGACGAAGATGGAGTTCTTTTTGGAGATGGACGTCGCGGCAAAGGACATGGTGTCCGACGTCTGGCGTCTGGTGAAGCCAGGGATCATTTGTCCAGTCAGGTCGGCAGCCTAACCGTCGGTAAGCTTGTGTTTGGATCCCGTTATGCTCGATGTGGTAGATCACAAACAATTTGATATCGCACAAATTGATCTCAGCATCGTGCGTACGGTATTTTATATTCAGAAAATCATAAAGTGTCTCTGTGTGGGCGTCCTATGCCACGAGAAACTCCAATCAGGCTCCTATGTCCTCTGCCTTCATGATTGAATGTCCACTTCGTTTGAACAACGAACACAACAATCGAGGACGGCTTTGCAATGAAAAATACAGCTATACTGGAGCTGAAAAAAGAAGAAAAAAACGTGCTCAGGATGAGACTCAAAAAAAATGCGTGACGCCGACTGACCAGTAATTTCGCCTGACGATGCGTTGCAGGAACCAATTGTGCACGTCTGCATCCATTTTCGCGGCAATGTTGGCGACTTCCTCTCCCCTGCCATGTCCACGGCCAAGACCATGCTGAGAGAGAACTACGGTCTTTGATTGATTATTATCAGTAATGCAAGGAATATTTCAATAATTCAAATATTCTAGAACAGTAATGCCAGAAAGATTACTCGAATGCGGCAAACAAAATTCGAACATTTAATCCCGCTGAAACCAACAGTGTTGAGGATGATGGCGTGTCCCAGAAGTTTGACACATGGTGCCCAGAGCTGCAGACCCTCGCCAAACATGCGGCGTCTCAACCTCAGGCTGCGTACGCTGTCCTTACTCATGGTCTCTGCCATGAGTGGTCATTCCTTGCGAGGACAGTGCCAGCCATCGCAGTTCTCCTGCCACCGCTGGAAAACTCGATCAGCCCAGTTTTGCACCCTGCACTGACTGGTGGCCATGCCCCAGGCGAGGAAGAACGTGCCATCCCGGCGCTCCCCTGTCGTCGTGGGTGTTTGAGAATTCTAAACCCAAGGACCCTTGCCCGGCAGTACATCGCATCTACGTTCGTCACCAGACCTCTCGTGGAGTAGCTCCTTCCTCAGGATGAATCCATCGTGAAAGTTGCTGCAGCCACCAAGGCAGCCAAGGCGGTCCAACGCACGGCTAATCGCCAGGATCATGCAATGGCCCTCTCCTCTCTCAGGGATACCCTGAGTGGCGACCACAAGCGGACTCTTGATCTGGTCGCGGAGATGCGTGCCTCCAGTTGACTCACTAGCCGGACATCTGGCAGGTTCCAGCTCGCCATCCACAAGGTTAGCTTCCGGGATGCAATATGCCCGCGCTATGCTTGGATCCCTCCCAGGTTGCCGTCTAACTGCACCTGCGCAAAGCACTTTGACACCATCCATGCCCTGTCATGTGCCATATGAGGATTCACTGGGATGCGCCACAACGAGCTCCAAGATCTCATCGCTAATCTGTTGCGTGAGGTTGTGCATGACATCAGCGTGGAGCCAGAGTTGGAGTCTCTCTCTGGTGAAACATTCCCTCTCCGGTCGGCCAACACGGAGGCTCATGCTCGTCTGGATGTGGCAGCACGTGGAGTGCATGTGAGTAGGTTAGAGAGGACAATAAATTTGATGTTCCCGTCTGTCCAAGAAAGCACGAGCAGGAGAAGGGGCGCAAGTATGCACGGCGAGTCCTGGAAGGGGAGCATTCCTCGTTTGTTCCCGTGGTCTTCGCAACTACTGGTGGGCAGGTGAAAGCTGCTTCGGCCCTCTTCGCCAGGATTGCCAGCAAGCTGAGTGAAAAGCGCCTTCAGCCTTTCCCCGTCATGATGGCTTTTGTACGGGCGAAGATCTCCTTTTTTCTTGTTCGGGCAATGGTTGCCAGTCTACGTGGTCACCGTCGGAGCCCGCCTCGACATCTGTCTGGTTCGGCTGTGCTGATGGCTGCTGAATGTGCCCTGGCGCCATAGACTGTGTACATGTACATATCCAGTTTCTAAGGTTATAGTGTTCCCGTGAAAAATGGGTTTGATTTACCTTTGTATTATCAGTTTTTGTTGTTATTAGTTTTTGGGTTTTTCATGCGGCTTTGATTTCATTGAGAACTGCGTGATGTACAGAGTGCAAAAATGAGTTTAAAAAATGCTGGTGTAGAAGCAATGTTCTGAGAACTGTGAAGCTTGTGTTTTCGTCAATTGTGGTTTTCCCCCAGTGGCCATTGAGTATGTACATGGAAGTGCTCTATATGTAACATGTTGTTGTTGTTGTTGTATACTTTATTTATAGTGGAAATCAAAACAGGCAAAATGCCTAATAACATTGGACCCACTGTAACATGAGTGTTGGATCTAATGGAGTGAAGTGATTAAGCTACATCAGCAGAATTTAGGGTGTGTGTGTGTGTTTGTGGGGGCGTGTGTGTGTGTGTGCGTGGTTTGTGCGTGCGCGGCTGAACGGCATCAGTGCCATCGTTGGTTCCAGGGCAGCGATGGTTGTTGGGCTGTGCATCACTGCACCGCTTCTAGCTCATGCCTTATACCGATCTCCTCAGGTGCTGCTGCCACCGTTGATACTACCTCTCGGAGTTGCTGCAGTGCTCATTGTGACATCTGCAATCGTTGTTTCCGCTCAATGCACTGACCCTTCGCTGTTCAAGGCACTGCCACCGTTCAACTGCTAGAGAACGGGACAAGTTGCCGCATATTTCTATCTGCCCTAGCCGGTTCTCTCTAGGTTCTCATCTGGAGCGCCATAAGGTGACGCCCTCCTAGTCCGTGCGCCAAGGGGTGCTCAAGGGTTGATTTTATTTGCAACCGCGGGAAACGAAGTCACCAAGACACCTTCAATTGATGCTTTTGGAATTGGAAAAATGATTGAATTTAGGTACGGCTCTCCTCCCTTCTAGAGCTCTAACCAAGGCTCTATGGGGGCAGAAGGAGACTTCTTTGGCCCCGAGAATACACCAGCTATGCGGTGGTCTAGTTAGTTTGAGTGCGTGGTTCGCATTTAAAGTGTTCCAAGCTGCAGTTCCCTCGAAGGTCATCGTGGATACGTCTGCACTTAAGAGAGCATGTCTGAGAATACCAAAGTATGTGTGCAAGTGGATCTCTCCGATTTCGCTCAAAATTTGCAGGTAGGTTCCCTCTGGGGCGTGGATCGATTGTGCAAAGCCCTTGAAAAAGTTTCTGAAGGGAACTTTGAAATTTGCATACCCCTCAAAAGTTGCCGAAATATCACATTATTTATGGGTCTAGAAACGAGTCACGCCACAGCGTATACGAACAAGCTATGAACAAAACTCCATCAAGCCAACATTGCCTCACCTTAGAAGAGTTCCTGGAGCAGTACCGCTTAGCCACGCCAGCATCCCAGAAGACGAGGTTCATCACCCCCTGACGCCACAAATGATCGTCTTGAAAATAGCCAATTTACAAGCGCGGGCAAAACAGCCAGCTACGTCCTCAATTGGCCAGAACTATACACCGGCAGAAAGTAGAACACCTCTTCTAGCGCTGAGGACATGTCCCCATCTTCCTTTTGGGGTTTTCTTGAAATAAACTTTTTTGAATTTTTCCACTCGACCATGCTGAAATACGCCCAAGGTCATACCTGCATAGGAAAGCTCGCCCCTCCGCGACGTCTCCTCAGCAATTTCTACTCCAACACTACTCCCAAGGCCGCAGAACAAAGTGTAGTGTTGACTCTGACAAGGAAAAGCAGCGGTGATCACTTGTCACTCCAAACTACAAGCTTCTCCTTGCGCCACCTATAATTTTTTGTGCGACTGTTGATGCAAAAGTGACTGAAGGCCTGAGCGCAGTTTTTGAATTTTTTTTGCAAGATGTACGGTGAGATCGCGTGCTCTGTGACGTAGGATGACGCTTCCTGCATCACGATACGCGGCCATCGATCGCGAATGTGCCTAGAACGCTACTCGGAACAGACCATGATGGCAGAGGTACGATGAGCTTCATTTCCTGCTTGAACTGCTGAGAATCCCCACAAACTGTCCTTGTAGGAGTGTTGCAATCGCAGCAAGCCGTTGAAATATGCCCCGTACAGCATGGAGAGTTATTCGTCTTTCACACTTACCTCCTGCAATCCCGAACATAGTCCAACAGTAAAAGTCCCTTGTTTTCATGTCGATGCTCGACAAAAGCGGCTAGCTCGGTCCCTTTGTGTTGACTGGCACGCGAGCAGCACTGGCTGCACGCACTTGTCGCGTGAACTGCATGAGAGATTTATTACGTCATAAAGAATGTGATTTCATCATCATTTCACTGGTCTTCGACCTACATGGTCAGGGAAAGTCCCGGTTCGTACGCCTACAACCCGGTCAGCGTGTTCTCATGGTTCTTGAGTGCAGTGACAACACAAGTGTGATCACTTCCAGACCAACGGGCGTTCAAGGCGAGTATACAAGCGCACTTGACAAAGGTGACTCTGAAATCTCGTCAGCCGTGGGCCACGAGACTTGGCATTCTTGCGTCACAAGGCACGTGATTTCACCGTGCATCTTGCAATCAAATTCAAAAACTGCGCTCAGGCCTTCAGTCACTTTTGCATCAACAGTCGCACAAAAAATTATTGGTGGCGCAAGGAGAAGCTTGTCGTTTGGAGTGACAAGTGATCACCGCTGCTTTTCCTTGTCAGAGTCAACACTACACTTTGTTCTGCGGCCTTGGGAGTAGTGTTGGAGAAGAAATTGCTG
>NC_088645.1:29493573-29628573 GCF_964019385.1 Sycon ciliatum
GTTTCAGGGCAGCGAGTGCCGCGTGACTCCGTGCTCCAGCCACGAGCTACACTGTGTCAGTTTCGAGCAAGTAATTGTTAGTTTTTTGGACTCTTGAGTTTCTGTCCGCAACGTCCTCACACGCCTGACGTCCGTGGAGAATCTGTTCGAGATCAATCAAACTAACTTCGACATGGACGTGGGTTGTAAATGACAGCCTTTGGCGTCGTTCGTTGAGCAGGTTCTTGCTCAAAAACACCGTTAAAAAAAAGTCACGAAGCTTTTGTATACGGAGGAAGTATATTAAGTTATCCAAGAAATCTACTATAGCTTGGGTGGACAAACCGCGCCATAAGTTAGTAACCTGGCATTATTGCACCAACAAACCTCCTCGGATATCAGCGCAGTCCCAGTACCTGGGGACAGGTGCAAAGATAAAGAAAAAATACCCTTGGCCCACAATGCCCCACTAAATAATTTGAGGGTGTCGCGAAGACGACAATTTCCTTTACCTTTGTTTCGTGAAGACTTCTTAGGCTGCGCATAAAACGAATCATGAGGGTAACGTTTATCAATTGGAATGGGTACCATGCACGAAGGAATGGCGAAAAGGGGCTATGCTCAAGCGCTGGTCGTAGTCTTGTTTGTCAAATTTGAGTCCCCTTGAGAACTTTATTCTGCAGACCCCTCGAATTTCCCGCAGTTGCAAATAAAAGTGCAACTTCTAGAAGACTTTTGTGGTTTTGGCGCACAGACTGCTCCTCCTCTCTCTCTCCTACCCCATACTGACCAACCACCACAATCTCAATCCCTTGACAAGACATGCAGAATCCCTGGATTTCTCTCAAAATCCCTGGATGGCACAAAACAAGTGAAAAAGAGCTTTTCCCGCCAAAAAAACGTTCGACTCTACAGCTGTGCGTACAGCACAGATCGACCCTAGGCCATAGGCTGTACGAGAGCTCGTAGACGTAGTGCAGTTTGATCAGTCGGCGCCCGCCTGTCACTTTGTCAGTGCAGATCTTGCAGGGAGTAGTACAATACCCGGTATTGTACTACTCCCTGGTTCGAAGTGCGAATGAGCACCGTACATACCTTTGAAAAAATTTCAAAAAACCGGGACATTCGGGCAGAAACCATGGAGTTTTCTAGAAAATCCTGTATCAGACAAAACTTTGTCTTTTCCGGGAGTTTGCTTGAAATCCCCGGGACCCCGGGAAGAGTGTTGATTTTCCGGGATTTTCCCGGGAAAAACGGGAGGGTTGGCCAGTATGCTACCCCTCCGGGGCTCGCGTGACCCTAACGTTGGTCGCTTCTCAGGACAGGACAGGTCAGGTGTGTGAGTGCGTGTACATGTGTGCATGTTCGTGTGTGTGTGTGTGCTTGTGGCTGTGTGTATGCCAGTGTGTATATGTGTGTATATGTATGCCGCCGAATAATTGTTTCCTGCTATCAGTGTAACCGGCTACTGCGGGTTGAGGAAAAGAATGAACTTTATTCGTACTGCACAGGGTTATATATGATGTAAAGGTGTCAACTTGATAGGCGTGATGGTAGGTGATAGGCCGAAGGGCCGTGGATAGAGGGGATAGGAGTGTGAACAGCAGGTAACACCGAACAATTGTTTCCTTGTCGCGCACAGGATTGAATCTGTTTTTACTTGGTTGTTTGGGACTCAGACTCTCGCCATATTTCATAACTTACCTTCCAAAAATTAACAACCCTTTGTTTGGGGCCCAGTTTGATTTGCGAAGAAAGGACGGATCATAGCTCGCAATGTCAAGAAGAAAACATAATTATGCCATGCCGTGGATGCTCATTGGAAGAAGTAAAGTGAGGTATCGAAAGAAAGCTGATTGCGTAGGGATGTTAGAAGGTGCTACTATATTCGGTGCTAAGTAACATCCAGGGCTTCTCAAAACTAAATGTAGCAATGAGTTGATCCATGCTGGAGCATGAAAATCCCGTTCAAATATTTTAAAACAGCAAAATCACATAGGTTTTACAGTGTAACAGAGGTGACATGGAGACAATTGACCATTCACATCTTATTGTTTGGATGAGCGGGCTCCCCGTTTTGTTCATTGTACTAATTACCCAATTTGGCTGATTACTATTTAAGGTGTAGCAATGTTTTACATGCATTCTTGCTGCAAAACCTTCACATCACATACTTTTAACGTATATAGGGCGTTATTTTGCTAGTCTTTATCCTCGATTCTAGGGGTTTTCTGATGCTGTCTCTTTCGTTCTCTCTCTCTCTCTCTCTCTCGGGGAGTCACTCTGACTCCTCACGCTGGACTTTTCGATCTAGCATGCTAGATTTCCAATGAGCACTGTTGGAAGTGGAAGCCTGTGGCTCTGTGGGAACTAGCAAATTTGGATGGCAACTGTTTTGGTCGTCTAACTACATGTAGGTAGCCACTAGATGGATCAATTTCTCTTGTCAAAGACCCGAGACGATTCCAGGTACACATACTAATGATGGAACAAAGGGAAGAGCTTGCCATGCTATCACCATCTTGGGTTCATGCACAAATTAACAAGCGTTCAGTCTAATGCTGGGAATGCCTATACCCAGTTTTCTCTCCATGCTAGAAATACACACAGTCATTGGGTACACTTACCTACAACATTGAGTTGATATGTCACTGTTGCATCTCCCACATCTGAACTACACCTGTACAGTCCAGTGTAGGTTGGATCCAGAGTGTCATGTGCTGAGGTGTTCCATGCTATTGTTGAAGTGGCAAAAGGTGTAAGAGTAAATGCTCCCTGTTCAGCTACAGTTGTACTGGTATTGGTATTAGTCAGGCGTAAATACTGAACACTACCACCAGCACCCAGTTCTTCAGCCAGACATGATGGTAAACGACCTTGCCCAACCTGTGCTGTACTTGATCCATTCAGGTAGTAGACTGTGTATGCTGAACTGGCAGCAAGTAACGGAGCTCTCAATGACACAAAACCCTGACCTGTACAGACACCATCACAGCAGATCAACACAATAGCACACATCACCCAGGCACCTGGTATGTCCACAAAAGACATAAACCATCCCACTCACATAATCACCTTCCCTCTTTTGCCCATATTCTCCATGAACTTCACCGTACTCTAAGTTACAACCTTGTAAACTTCTCAACATGAACTGATGCATACTGCCCCAATGCTGCTAAACTGTCCAGCCCGTTTGGTCCTTCGACGTCAAAGGTGTTATCACGACTCTGATCTTCTCTTTTTTACTTGTAAAATAAATATAAAAGGACGTTTGCTCCAGCAGCAATAACGTCATGTTCAAGTGCCTATTGGTTGGCCTCGCGTTCGTCTTGTGTGCAGCTTGTATCTGTCAGCCACCAAGTCTGAATGTCGTTTTGTGTTCTGACACTTGTTCAGAATGGATGCTTTTCCATTCCCCTTCGCTCGTGTAATAATGGACGTACCAAAAGAGACTCATTCGGTAGCTAGCTCCACTAGTGTCTGTGCATCGCCAGAGCAATCAAAAGATTCTGTAGGGGCCGTGATGGTAAATGTTTTGCGTCGGTAGAAAAGGTCCTCAAGGAGAGTATACGAGATGAAATTGTATCTGTTCCACGAAGGCACGTAGGACAAGGGAAAGAAGCGGGAAATGATCCAGCGGGACGGTCTATCACGTTTGATAACAGTTTTCTGTTTTCATGTTCTGCAATTGCGTTCTGAACAGAGTGTTATGCTCTGCAGCTCTCGTGCAATTGGTACCATTTGAAAGTTTTATTTTTGGCAATATATTTTCGGATATTGAGTCGATCTTATCATCGTAGCTACTGTCAACTAGACATTTAGTCATTATGTAGCTATGGTCAACATCACCTATGCTGAGAGAGGTCTCCAAAGCCAGAGGCTCGGGTGCTATCCCCGCAAATATACATGTACTGCACATATGCGCTGATGAACTGGCCGCAAGTCTCACTTGCATCTTCAATCAGTCACTGGCCACTGGTATTTTCCCTAACCTTTACAAAATTGCCTCTGTTACCCCACTGCTCAAGGTTGGAGATCCCTCTCAAGCCAGCAACTACAGACCAATTTCCCTTCTCCCGATAGTCTCAAAGCTTCTCGAAAAGATCGTTCTGAAACAGCTGAGAAAGTACATCGAAGACAAACTCCGACCTCAACATTCTTCCTCCCCAGCAATTTGCCTACCATAATTCCGCGCTTATAAAGCCATGGCGTTATATCCGAATATAAGGCCACCCTCACTTATAAAGCCATGCCGTTATAAGTGAACAAAATTCCATGTGGAGGAAGTTGCACCCGGCGTTAAAGGTGAGTTCAATTCTTTCAGTGGACCTACAGTAGCGGTAATTCTCTCTACATGTACCCATCCCCACTGTCACATGCCATACCGCCACCGCACCTTCACACAAGTTTGTATGCCACCTTGTACACAATAGGTTCACAATTTGAAATTTTCAGGGAAAATTGAAAGTATATGGATGCTCGACATGAACGTGCAACCGCACCATACGGGTACTCGAAGTTCATACTCTGCCGATTTTTTTCATGTTAGCGTCTCTCACCTTTAGCGCCATGGCGTTAAAACCGAGGCTATTTTCTCCAACAATTTGGTCCAAAACAGCGATGTTTCACCTATAACGCCATGGCTTTATATGCGCGGAAACACCATTCTGCTGAGGATGCGCTAAGCTGCACCATAAACAGGTGGCAGTGTAGCTTGGAAGGGCGGAACGTGGTCGGTGTGTTCTTTCTAGACATAAGCAAAGTTTTCGATCAAATCCGCCATGACACCCTCCTGGATGATCTTTTCCAATGCGGCATCGGAGGCGCAGCCTTGTCCTGGTTTGCAAGCTATCTGTCCGACCGATACCAGCAGGTTGAATATCGCCGAACTGGTCAGACCACTACTCCCGTCGCATGGACAAAAGGAGTTCCACAAGGATCGGTGCTGAGACCTGTCCTCTTCACGATATACACAAGAGAGGTACCAACACGTGTAAATAGTGACTCTCTACTCAACGATGACGACACCTGCCTATCAAAGGCCTGGAAAGTGTCCAACACCTCGAACATGCTGAGGGTTTTATCGGAAGATTTCGCCGCTCTTAATCATATTTTGATGGTCGTGGCCTTCTTGTAAACCCAAAGAAAACCGAACTCCTGATCATCCATCGTGCCAGTGACTCAATTCCGGTGACTGCATCAGTGCTGTGCGACCCGACTGTCATCACCCCGTCACCTACATGTAAGTATCTTGGGCTCCACATCGATGAGCACCTGACCTTCCGACCCCATATCTCCCACCTCCGTGATGACATTAATAAGAAGCCAGGTGCTTTTAGGCGAGGCAGAGACAACCTGGACAGTAATGCCCGCCGAGCTTTCTATTTCGGAGTTATACAGAGCAACTAAGAGTACGCAAGCAATCATATGTTCATTAATTACACGCGGCAGAATACGATAAGCTTCTAGGACTGAGCCGCCGAGCTGTTCGTGTTGCATTTGCCTACCCTTCCCGTGCTGAAGTCAAGCCCATTTTGCGTTGTCACAACCTCCTCCCACCCAGCCTACGCCTCACTCTTAAGCTTTTCATTTTTACTTTCGGTGCATCAGGTCCCTTGACAGTCCCCTCATCTCCCAAATCTTTACGACCCGAAATGATGCTACCCACACTACCTTTTAACCAGAGGCCAAACATCCAGTAGTCTTTTTCTCCCCCATTCATGTCTCGGCCAGGCCTCCACAGTCTCTCATTTCTTGGTGCTGACCGCTTTAATGCACTACCCACTATCATTCGATCCCAGCGTACCTTGCCTGCTTTTCGCGCTAGCTGCTCACAATTTCTCCTTGGGCACCCTGTAAGAAGGCCATCGGCCTGTTGAGTATACCCAAGTGAAATAATAAATACTGCTACTACTACTACTACTATTACTATAGTCTGTGTAACAGGTTTAATCGAACTTGAAAAGTAAGAGGCCTGGTGGAGCGTGCCTCGACCCGTTATATGCAAAAGGTGATAGTATACATGTGGCAATGGCTCCAATGAAGGTGCTAATAGACAGGCGTAAGACGCATGAGGTGCGAGGGAGTGTAAAGTTATAGCGAACAGGGGAAAACGTTTACATCATTCCTCAGGCCCTCCTATGGAGAGGAAGGAGCTTATAACCCAAATGCTCAAGTGGAATAGAGTACAATAAGCGCAAACACGTGCGAGACGAAAAGGCTTCGCACTGAAGTAACACAATAAGACGACTGAAACTCCATGCAAATAAAAGTGTAATAAGCTCAACAAATGTGTAAGGTGAAACAAGAAGTTCAACTGCAAAACTCAGCGGGCAGAAGCCAATGTTTTGTACTTCTGAAGTGGAACAATGTCATTACCAGATTCACCCAACAAATAATGTTCAGGCTCCCAAGTGGCATCAGAGTAGCCTTGCCACTTGACTAGGTACTGAAGCTGATTCTGCCGGCGGCGGTGACTGAGAATGTTCTCCACCACATAGCGGGCATGACCATCAAGGTCCGTGATAGGCGGAGGCGTAGGCTGTCTCCTATTAGGAATAGCGTTCTTCTCGTAGGCACGGAGTGCCGACACATTAAATACTGGGTGACAGCGGTTGGTATGAGGCAACTTGAGCTTGTAGGCATTCGGGCCGACCACCTGGGTTATAGGAAAGGGGCCAAACCACTTGGGGCGTAATTTATGGGATGGTTGGTCTCGAGCTTCAGGAGTCAGGAGGAAATCCCGGTAGACCATTAGCAAATCTCCCACCTTCAGCTTTCCCTCGACCCTTGTCCGATCTGCATAGAAGGCCTGACGAGCTTGAGCTGCCACTAGCGCATCTTGTGAGATCTTGACCGCGTCTTGTCTTGCTTGCAACCAATCAGCTGAAGCTGAATCTTTGCCTCCCTGAATAGGGTTGAGGAAGTCGGATGGCGCTCTGGGATTTAGACCGTAATTTAAGAAGAACGGTGTGTTTCCTGTAGATGATTGAGTAGCGCTGTTGATAGAAAACTCACAGAGAGGTAGGAGCATATCCCAGTTATCTTGCTTATGATTTACAAAAGCCCTCAGCATATCCTCTACTATTCTGTTTACTCGTTCAGTTAGGCCATCTGTCTGAGGGTAATTGGCAGTACTAAATGCTAGTTTCGTTCCTAAGCGATCAAACAATTCCTGAAAAACTGCTGCAGTAAATCTTGGATCACGATCACATACAATACTAGAACTCAAACCATGAAGTCGAAATACATGTTGAATACACAGATCAGCACTTCCTTTAGCGTCAATAGTAGAGGAAGTAGGTGCTAAATGTACACACGTTGTCAAGCGGTCTACAAATACATATATAGCATCATGACCTGTATCGGTCCTAGGCAACCCCATGATAAAATCCATCGAGATATTCGCCCACGGCTGACTGGGCACTGGTAAATTCTGCAAGAGACCAGTTTTTAGCTGGCCGCCTTTAACTCGTTGGCAGACGTCACATGACTTGGCAAACGCCTTTACATCTAGTCCCATTCTGGGCCAATAGAAATATCTAGCGAGTCTGAAATAGGTGCGATCTCGACCGGGATGCCCCGCAGTCACACACTCATGGGATTCTTGAAGCAGGGCGAGTCGGAGTTTGATACTCTTTGGAATGCATTACCGGTTCTGTGGTGAAGATCTGAGATAAAGATAACCGGGTGTTTCATTTAGAAGGTAACGGTCGTGCAGATTGTCATGGCTTGAATTTTTCAGTCTCCTGATAATGGGAGCAAGATCCTTGTCGCACTTGTAACCACTGACAATTAACTGCGCTATGTCTGGATTAATCTCTAGGGTATGCTCTATGGCATTCAACTGAATGTTAGGAGGATAGGATGACCCCCCTATTTCAGAATCACTGAACAGATCTGGACGGCGTGAAAGCGGGTCGGCAATGTGTTTCTTTCCTGGTTTGTGAAAGACTGTAAAGTCATAGTCAGCTAAAAACTCTACCCATCTTGCCTCACGCTTGGTGAGAGTCGGTTTGGTTCGTAAATAGACAACACCCATATTATCAGTCATCAGGTCAAAGTGGCGGAATAGATAGATTCTCCAGCACTTTAATGCAAATACCACAGCCAACGTTTCCCTCTCGGCCGCAGTATAGTTGCGTTCTGCAGCTGACAGTTTTAGACTACAATAGGCTACGGGATGCAAATTCATATCTTCTCCCTGCTGCAGGAGCATACCCGCCACGGCAAAGTCACTTGCGTCAGTTTCTACCGTGAAGCTTTTCTCAACATCGGCCAGTTGCAACACTGGCGCCTCGAATAATGCTGATTTTAGAGACTCGAATGCCTTCTGTCTAGCAGCGCTCCATTCAAAGCGTGAATTTTTTCCGGTGATTTCTTCTAATGGACGAGAGATGGTCGAGTGTCGATCTATGAACCTCCGGAAATAGTTTGCAAAGCCAAGAAACCTCCTCACATCAGTTACTGACGACGGAGTTGGCCATTTTTTCACAGCACTTATCTTCTTGGGATCAGGGGAAATTGATGTGCTGTTGATTTTATGCCCCAAGAAGAGACCTTCTCTCACGCCGAATTCGCATTTAGACTGTTTTCAATACAGCTCACTATTTCTAAGTGTTTCTAGAACTGTTTGAAGATGATGCTGATGATCTTCCCAGGTCTTGCTGAAAACTAGAATGTCATCCAAGAATACTACAACGAATTTTCGGAGATGCGGTTGCAGAATAGAGTTCATGAGTGACTGAAAGGTGGCCGGGGCATTAGTCAGCCCGAATCCCATGACTCTAAATTGGAAGGGGCCGAACGGCGTATTAATGGCCGTCTTAGAAACATCCGAGGCTTGAATTCTGATTTGATTGTACCCCGACCGCAAGTCCAACTTGGAGAAATATGCACTGCCCTGGATCGTGTCGAATAAGTCATCAATATTAGGAAGACAAGCTTTGTTTTTGATCGTAATTCTATTCAATTCTCGCCAATCGCACACCATTCTCAGAGTACCATCCGACTTCTTCACAAAAAAAGCACAGGTGCACCGTATGGCGACTTACTTGGCTCAATGAATCCCTTCTCAAGTAATTCTGACAGCTGTGACTGGAGCTTGTCCATCTCTGGTTTCGGCCAGCGGTAGGCGGGTCGAGACGGTGGTCTGGCTCCATCTTCTATCTGGATTTCATGGTCGACTGGTCTCTTCGGTGGAAGCTCATTCGGCAGCTCGTCTGGAAATAAATCCTGGTACCTCTTGAGCAGGTTCTGGATGTCCTGTTGCTCTGATTCCTGGAGTTGTGGCCCGGAACGATTCTCCTCGTTTGCAGCAGTGACCCATGCAAGAAACCCCTCGGCTCCACTCCTCAGGGCATGACGAGCTTGTCGGACACTGATAAACATGCTTTCTACAGATGGCCGGTCGGCTGTTAGTTGAAGGTAACAGGAGGGTTTGAGGCCAAAGTTGACCCGGAAGTGTACTTGTCATGTTTTTGACAACCTGTGGTTTGACCCAGTCAATTTGTGGTTTGACCTTGATTACTTTACCGTGACATCCGTCAAATAGTGTTACCAGATCACGTGTAACACCCGTGTACTGCGATGTACCTGTGTTACCATAACTTTTGAAGAAAGTGTGACGGTAACTTTGAAAAGTGTGACGGTAACTTTGAAAAGTGTTTGTTGTACTGTTACAATAATTTTTTGAAACTGTATCAATGAAATGTCTTTTATTTTTATTACAAACTCTGTTGTGTAGTGTTTTATCATTATTTGTTAAACTGTGTGCGTGCAACAAACTCTGTTTTCCCTCTGGAGTGTCACGGCGAGCACCACCACCAAACCTGATACTCCACGAGCAAAGCAATGCATCACCGTTGTAAACATGCTCGACTCTGCATGAAGCAGCAGCAGGTTAGTGTAACAAACTCTGCTTTCCCTCTGGAGTATCACGGTGAGCACCACGACCACCACCACCACCACCACCACCAAACCTGATACTCCACGAGCAAAGCAATCCATCACCGTTGTAAGCCTGCTCGACTCTGCATGAAGCAACAGGTTAGCCGGCGATGACAAATTGAAGAGAGGTACCACTGCCAAGAAGACGATCACTTGCGCGCTACTCGAAGAGAGGTACATGTACTCAGGATGTAGCCCTGTGAAGAAGACGATCACCTGCGACACATCTGAAATGAATGAATGATGCGAAGCATCAGCTAGCCGTCTAGCGTCGTGTTTGAGTAAAGGTGAAGTTATGTGCGCTCAAGTGCATGGATCTACGCTAACTATTCACGGTCTGCGAGTACTTGTCATGCACAAACTTGTCGGACAGGTAGAACAATGCCGAAGACAAGGTGTCAAGTCTGTCCGTGTAGTTACTTTAAGTGCTTGACTGTGTTGTACATGTACATGTAAGGGCTTAGAGGTTTTCGGTGGAAGCATACAGAATTGAAAGAGCGTTTGCACTAGTTTGAGAACAAATGTGCACGGTGGTATTGTCTCAAGCTGTTTGTGGACAATTGCCTCACCTCGTGATGGAGAAAATGCAAGCACATGCATACTGAGACCACGAGCGCTCACTTCGTGATGAAGAAAATGCCTCCGCCTGCACCGCCTCCGAACGAGGAAAAGTGTTGGCACAACCATCAGGTTGTGAGTGAAGGACAGTACGTGTGTACGACTTGTGGACTGCTGCTGAGTAACGTCTTAATGGCCGAAGTGAACTTCTTCGATCGTTGTGTACTCCCGAGATCGTACGCCGCTCCTGAACGTCTGAGTGCTGTGGACAAGCATCTGATTAGATTCATGGAGCGCACGGGAGTGCAGGTGCAGCTTCACGGTGTTCAAGAGCGGCTGCAGTTCATGAAGAAGGACAGCGGCTATAAACGTCTGAATTATGCCATCGCTCTGAGCTGCATCTGTCATGAGGATAAAGCAGCCTGTTATGCACTGAGATCTTATCTATCGAAAAGCAACGTGTCATGGGCACGGTCCAGTCGACTCGTCAGCTGCATGCCTAGACAGTTTTCTGATATTTGGCTGCGGCATCTCTTGATCAATGCCAAGCCCTTGACACGCCGTCAGACCTCCAGATTGAATGAAAACCTTGACAAGTTCAGTAGGGAGCAGAACGACGCAATGAGACTCCTGATCGAGTCTTACGGCTGTGGCAGTGATAGGCATGTTGACTCGCTACCGGACGATCTGCGATGTGCTCTTTATAGATTTTCCTGCGCCGCGATCAAGCCCCGAGCGGTCGCGAAAAGAAGGAAGAAGACTTGTGCTGTTCCATACACGCTTTTTTGATCACATCGAGATATTATAAGATCACGATGATCGTTTGACCGGTACTCTTTTGGTCTTTTGCAGTTTAGTGAACAACCTTTACTTTCTGTCCGCCTCACCATGAACGCTATGGATATCGGCATGTGGATGCTGCTGAGCAAGCACGAGGACAGTAGTTGTGTGCTCCGATCGCTGCTACATTGTGTGGCTCTGAAAGGCCTGTGTCCTGTCGAAGACCTCCAGACGGTGGCGAAAGATGAGCGTCTGGAGGTGATCTGGAGACTGGCCCGTAACCTTGCCAGGGATCGCAGGGTCGACTTGATTACCGCGACGCAAGTGCTGCTTTCTGAGCAAGTGTTGGCGGATGGGGGCGCACTGCTGCCGCACTACCTGAAGCGGATATTCGCAATCATGAGCAAACGTTGGATTGACGATGCAAGGATGGGACTCCTCATCATTCCCCTCGCTCGTCTGATCGTGATATGTGAGCAGACCGTAATCACGATGCAACCTGCCATTGCCAGCAAGATCATCGCGTGCTACGAGCACGAGCTACACCGAGTACCCGTGAGACAGTGCCGGCAACACAGCGGATCAGGGAACATTTTACTTTGTGCTATGCAATTTGTATTTTTGTATCACTGATTTATTTACATTGTAATTGATGATCAATATCGTCATGAGCATCATCATCATCATCATCATCATCATCATCATCATCATCATAGTGCTCAAAATAGACGACATGGTCACTCTAAAGGACGGCACCCGAAGCTCTGTCAGGGACCTTCTTCAGGAGAAGCACCCAGAGAGGCTGGCTGCCAGCCCGGAAGTCTTGTTGAGTGGACAGCCCCCCGAGGTGGACGGCATTCGATTTGACCCATTGACCCCGGATCTCCTCAAGTCTATCGCCGAGCACACAGAAGGCTCCGCTGGCCCTTCCGGTCTGGATGCTGCTGCCTGGCGCCGCATGTGTTTGGCGTTCAAAGGAGCCTCAACACGCCTTTGCGAAGCAATGGCTGATTGCGCCCGCTTGCTTGCGACCCGTGTCATACCATCGGAGGGCCTCATTCCATTTCTTGCTGGTCGGCTAATTGCACTGGACAAGAAGCCTGGGGTCCGCCCAATCGGGGTTGGCGAGGTGCTGAGGCGCATTGTTGCTAAGGCGGTACTTCGTGTCGCAGCCCCGGATATTGAGAAAGCCTGCGGATTTATCCAGAAGTGTGCGGGCCAACCAGCTGGAATAGAGGCGGCCGTGCATGCGGTGCAGCAGATTTACAATGACGAGGAGACAGATGGAGTGCTGTTGGTGGATGCTCGCAATGCATTTAACAGCTTGAACAGAGAAGCGGCGCTACACAATGTCCAGCGGCTATGTCCTGCCCTCTCCAGCGTCATCATGAACTTCTATCAAACGGCTGCACGTTTATTTGTTGCAGGTGGAGGGGAAGTCAAGTCGAGTGAGGGAACCACTCAGGGCGACCCCCTCTCCATGGCCTTTTACGCAGTTGCCACCATACCGATCATCACTCGTCTCCAGGAGCAGCACACATCAGTCCGGCAGAGCTGGTATGCGGATGATTCCAGCGGAGCAGGTAGGCTGAGACAGATCCGGTTGTGGTGGGATGAGCTGCAGGCAATTGGACGGCGATACGGATACTTCACGAACTCCGAAAAGACCCAGCTCCTTGTCAAGCCGGAGCTGGAGCAGGAAGCACGCCAAGTGTTTGCCGAGACAGGGATCCGGATTGTCACGGGGAGCTTGCGTTATCTCGGCTCCGAGATTGGATCGGAAGAGGCGGTCGCGGAAAGTGTGCAGCAACGGGTGGCGAAGTGGAAGGAAGAGCTGAAGAAGCTTACAGAGATTGCAAAAACGGAGCCACATGCTGCCTATGCTGCAATATCTCATGGTTTACGTGGTAGGTGGACCTACCTATTGCGTACAGTACCTTTCCCTGCACAATGCCTTACCGACCTTGACAAGGTGATCACGGAGGAGCTTCTACCTGCTCTAGCGGGCCGTGATTCCTTCCTACCAGAGGAATTGAACCTTCTCCGCCTGCCCTGTCGACTGGGGGGGGGGGGATGGCCCTGCCGTGTTTTCAGCAAATGGGTACGGCAGAGCTCCCTGCGTCGAGAGCTGTAACGGCCCTTCAGGTGGAGGAGATTGTACACCAGAATGATCAATACACCCATAACTCCACGGAGGATGCTCGCCAGGCAGCCCTAAGCGAGAAGACACGGCTAGCGCATGACCGTCGTCAGAGGGAGCAGAATGATTTCGTCACGATCAAGAGCAGTGCGTCCCCTGCCCTGGCTCGTCGGCTGGAGAGTTTATCCACGAAAGGCGTGTCGAGTTGGCTCGGGGTATTGCCTCTGGCAGACCATGGTCACCATCTGTCCAAGGGAGACTTCCGCGACGCTCTAGCTCTCCGCTATGGTTGGTCTCTCTTGGACACACCAGCGAGCTGTGTGTGTGGGGAGCCGTTCGACGCCACGCATGCGATGATTTGCCCCCGCGGAGGTTTCCCGACAATTCGCCACAATAAAGTAAGAGATATCGTGGCGGATCTTCTGACGGAGGTATGCTCAGATGTGGCAGTCGAGCCTGTACTTGCTCCGATCACAGGCGAGGTGTTTTTATCGGCATCAACAAACACCGCGAACGACGCCCGAGCTGATGTCCGAGCTCGTGGGTTCTGGACCCGGGCTCAGAATGCGTTCTTCGATGTCCGGGTCTTCCACCCGGATGCAGCATCATACAAGAGCAAGCCCGTCAGTGATCTTCTGAAGCAACATGAGCGCCGCAAGAAGAGTGAGTATGCCGAGCGTATCAACAATGTCGACCGTGGTTCATTTACCCCTCTAGTCTTTACCACGGCGGGTTGTTGTGCTCCGGAGTGTACTGCATTCATTAAGTGGTTGTGTGCATTGCTGGCAACTGCCGATCGACCGTATGCCCAGCTAATGGCCTATGTGCGGTGTCGCTTGTCCTTCGCTTTGCTCAGGGCAGCCATAATGTGCATTCGCGGTGCACGTTCGGCCTACCATCGTCCAGTTAATGCGATGAGGGAGTTGGCCATTGTGGAGAGCGGCTTCTAAGCATGTGATTGAGTGGTCTCTACATGTTGATCGGGTAGCGGAGTTCCATCACTGACACAGTGTGCGGGTATTGCATTATGAATTGGTTGAGTAGATAGTTCCGGAATTAATTCCGTGTTCGATATTGTTTATTTTTTACATATTTTTATTTTATTTTATTCGTGTTCGATATTAAATTTTAATTTTAATTTATTTATTGCTTTACAAATATTGTTTTTATTCCATTTCACATTTTTCATTCGTGTTGGGTTTAACTACTCACTGTACTGATACATGGTGATGATTGTGCTTTGCTTTGCCCGTAAAAGAGGCCTTCACTCATCATCATCATCATCATCATCATCATCATCATCATCATCATCATCATGTGGCCAAGCCGCTTTTACGGGCAACAATATTATGAATATGAAACGCAAGGTATTGTAAGAGCAATTTTCTGAAAATAATGTTAAAACACGAAATAATTTATAGAAATGCATTATCACACCGTAGCCACTTTTATGGGCAAATTCCAATACAAGGCAATAGGAACACGAGGATGAAGTTAACAATATTATGAATATAAAACGCAAGGTATTGTAAGAGCAATTTTCTGAAAATAATGTTAAGGGGGCAGCCTACCCATAAATTTCATATGGCATTCAATTGACCGTAACTTTGGTGTTTCTCAGTGGATTTGAGTGAAATTTTGACCACACACTCCTGCCACTATGCTGGCCCTCAGGACATGATTTACAAGTTCTTGCGCCTCACTGACAGGCTTTCCAGGCCGGAAAAACTCAAATTTCCGGCATAGTGCCACGGTGTGCGAGCCACCCAGGAGTCAAACAAATGCATTTACATTTTTTCACATTTTCGTGCCCATTCTGTCCGTGCGCGGGACCCAAACCTAAAACAAGTCCAGAAGCAGCCATGGGTGGTGGGGTAGGGCCCCTCAACGTGGCCCTGGAATCTGTCACAACGGAACGAGTGGGCGTTCTCTCGCGGACTTCCACAGACCCAAGTCAATTTTTGAATTTTTTAGGTTTAGGGTGTGCTACGAGGTCGTACCTTTGATACAACATCCAGTGCTGGGACCTCCACAGCAAGCCATTTCCACAGCGCTGCACACCAAATCCAGGATGCCCTCAGAAACCGGCAAAGACTGCCACTCACGTTTCACTACTGCCTAGTACTGAATCCTACCTGACTTCTTGACACGACTCAAACTTGCCAAAGTCACTAAATCAACGTCAACTACAATAATCAAGCCACATATCTGCAACGTCACGAGGGTGCTGGCAAAAGTCCTGCTGCACGGCGGCGGGCTTCGCCCGCCGCCGTGCAGCCCAATACGTGTTTTTTAACGTGATTTTTTGGACTTTTTTGGACTTGGGGCAAAATTCTGCACACTTTCGCGTGTTTCCATAATACGACAAGTTGCGCACGGTCTGCTCACATTCAAATACAGTGCTGCCAACAAATGACAGCATGCAACAAAAAAATCTTTCCTTGCAAGGGCACATTTTCGGCCATAACTCTTGAACGGCTGGTCAGATAGGGACACAATTTTCAGAGAATTTGCAGCTATTCATGCTCTTTTAACTGACGTAGCACTCAATATGAATTTACAAATTCGATTTTTCAGCGAATTTTTGGGTAGTCTGCCGCCTTAAAACACGAAATATAAAAATGCATTATCACACCGTAGCCACTTTTATGGGCAAATTCCAATACAAGGCAATAAGAAAACGAGGATGAAGTTAACCTTTTAACCCAAAGAAAAGACAAAAGATGTCAACAATAGAACTACAAATATAAAAATCAAACATCAGGTCATAAAAACTACTTTAAAACATAACCAAATGACAGCAAAGCGTGGAGAATGAGATTGACTTACAAAACAAAAGTAGTCCTACTATGCTTACAAAACAGAATCTACCTACACCACTAAGGAAGAAACATTAAATGATTGCAGTCTCACAAACACCGGCCTCTATCTAACGACCCATCAAACAATAACTCCTGAAATTCTTGACTGACTTTTTCTGGTAGGAGCTACGGTAGCCACGAAAACAGGTTACTGCCCAACGGAGTAAAGTGAACGAGAGCAGGCACCGCAATCGACCCATAACCAGCGAGTAGGCCAAGTCACTGTGTTTATCGACATACTGGGCTGCAAGACACTTGAGAAAGCGGTCTGCCTCCCGGCCACACATGCCATTCGTGGCGAAAACCAACGGGGTGAACGTGCCTCGGTCTATATTCTATATTCTATATTCTATATTCGGTCTATGATGATGATGATGATGATCATCATCATCATCATCATCATGTGACCAAGCCGCTTTTACGGGCAACAATATTATGAATATAAAACGCAAGGTATTGTAAGAGCAATTTTCTGAAAATAATGTTAAAACACGAAATATAAAAATGCATTATCACAGTAGCCACTTTTATGGGCAAATTCCAATACAAGGCAATAAGAAAACGAGGATGAAGTTAACCTTTTAACCCAAAGAAAAAGACAAAAGATGTCAACAATAGAACTACAAATATAAAAAACAAACATCAGGTCATAAAAACTACTTTAAAACATAACCAAATGACAGCAAAGCGTGGAGAATGAGATTGACTTACAAAACAAAAGTAGTCCTACTATGCTTACAAAACAGAATCTACCTACACCACTAAGGAAGAAACATTAAATGATTGCAGTCTCACAAACACCGGCCTCTATCTAACGACCCATCAAACAATAACTCCTGAAATTCTTGACTGACTTTTTCTGGTAGGAGCTACGGCAGCCACGAAAACAGGTCACTGCCCAACGGAGTAAAGTGAACGAGAGCAGGCACCGCAATCGACCCATAACCAGCGAGTAGGCCAAGTCACTGTGTTTATCGACATACTGGGCTGCAAGACACTTGAGAAAGCGGTCTGCCTCCCGGCCACACATGCCATTCGTGGCGAAAACCAACGGGGTGAACGTGCCTCGGTCTATATTCATAACACGCGCTCCATATTCCCGCTTTTTCATGCCTTCATGCTTTTGGAGATGGCGCTGGACTTCTGGACGCGACAGCAGGTTTGGCTTTGGGTGAGTCACCCGAACATCAAAAAAAGCCTCCTGCTGCCTGGACCAGAAACCCCGCGCCCTCACATCGAGGCGAGCTTCGGATTTCCTGTTGGCTGTACGATGGGGAAGATCCTCCCCATCAAATGGCGCTAGCACCGGCTCCACCTCCACGTCAGGCAATACCTCCGACAGTACACCCGCCAGCAAATCGCGAACATCATTATGGCGTGCGATGGTGTAGCCGCCAGTAGGACAAGCCATTGCATGCTCAGTGGTTAGAGTTGCTCCACAAACACAAGTCTCAGGGAGGCCATCCAGCTCCAAACCGTATCGGAAGCAGAGAGCATCCCGGAAATCAGATTTATTGAGTATGGTTACTGGCTGATTGTATGACGGTTGGGCGGTCAGCCAGCTGGAGGTGCCTTTCTCACCCGCTGTTTCTAACAGTAGCCGCTGGCACGGAGACAGTCCAGGGCCAATCTCTGCCTGCACACCACGCGAAATCTGGTCCCGCTGTGCTCTCACCCGGCGCAGCCCAGCACGCACCGCAGCAACAGCCTCAGCGACACCACACAGACCACTAGGATTAGTCTCACCAGGCTCTTCGACGCCTAATCCCACGGCAACAGGCTCCGCACGCAGCGCAGAGAGCGATCCGGCATCAGGTAGTTGGTCAAGATCAGGCGGAGGCGGACCCGCAGGTGGAGGCGACAACGCGCCAGCATAATCAGGCGGAGGCGGTCGCACATGTGGCTGGTCTAGACCAGGCGGAGGCAGCGACGCACGAGCACAGTCAGGCAGAGGCGGTTCCGCAGGCGGAGGCAGTGACACGGCAGCACGGTCAGGCGAAGGCAGTCGCACCGGCGGTTGGTCTAAGCCAGGTAGGGATCATCATCATCATCATCATCATCATGTGACCAAGCCGCTTTTACGGGCAACAATATTATGAATATAAAACGCAAGGTATTGTAAGAGCAATTTTCTGAAAATAATGTTAAAACACGAAATATTAAAATGCATTATCACACCGTAGCCACTTTTATGGGCAAATTCCAATACAAGGCAATAAGAAAACGAGGATGAAGTTAACCTTTTAACCCAAAGAAAAGATCATCATCATCATCATCATCATGAGAAAAGCCTCTTTTACGGGCAAAGCAAATGTATATCATTACAATATGTAAAGTGAACAGGGGAAATCAACACAAAACCAACCGGAAAATGATGAAACACAAAAGCAGTCAAGGAAGTAAATCAATACAAAAACAAGCAATGAACACAGAGTAATAAAAGGGGAAAAACCAAATAGCATTATATTAAGTTGAGGCCAAAGGCAGCACCCTACTCCGCCTGGCGGCACTGGGCCAGAAATGAGTTCGGCTGTCGCCTCTTGCCGTACGAACCGCATCATCATCATCATCATCATCATCATCATCATCATCATCATCATCCGAAACATAATCAATGTTCTTGATAAATGAAACGATATTAATTGTAAATGCGAAAGTTTTTGCATACTCCTGTAATGGTATCATCCATTATGAGCACGGCTTGGTGATGATGAATGGGGCGAGTCCTGAACGCAAGCGTGCACTTGCTCTTGCGAGGTATCTCCTTGTGTGAGCTCCAGTAGCGCTGTTCGTTCGCTCCAAGCTCTTCTGCGTTTGCGGGGTATCCCACCAGCATGTGTAGTCCAACGGGTATGATAGTAGCTCCATCCAGTGATTTTTCAAAGAGAAACTCCACAAGTACCAGCGATGTGTTGGCATGATTTTCCTGTAGGGTACCCTCCACGATACGCACCGTATGAGCTGCACTTTTCTCACCAGGCGGTCCACGTTGTCCTGCTTCTCCAACAGGCCCTTGCAGACCTTGCTCTCCTCGTACTCCTTGCAGACCTTGTGGACCCGGGGAACCTTTCAGTAACGCAGTAACCACCCACTCGGTATCGTTTAGCTTTTCGTAGACGGGTCCACTGTCAGAGTTGTGGAAAAAGTCACCCACCCTGCCATCATGCGTGTTCATCACTCATCACCTTCTTTCGTTGCCCTCTAGCCTGAACTGGCATGTTCCGGAGGCAGCTATCCTTTAGCCTCGTCTTCGATCGTGATGTATAAAAGCAGCCTGTCATAGCAAACCGCTCATCAGTTATTGCCGAAGAAAATGAAGCGGAGACTTGAGAACGTAGAGCAAGGGGGCCCTCTCCGAGAGCACCCAGAGGGTCGCGAATGAATCTCCAGCGCAGCGCACCGCGTGGATACTAGAAAGAGTATCGCGCCGAGCTGAATGAAGACGACATGGATGTGTTGAGCGTGCTCAACGACCTGATTCCGGATACCATGGAAACAATGGTTCACGAGCTGCAGACGCAACAGTACAAAGCCGTGCTGGTGGCATGCGTACAGATGGAGAAGGTCGACGCGACCGGTCGATCCACCGTCACCTCTCCATTTTTCCGGAGTAAAGCGCAGACTGTGCATCAAGCCTTGGAAGTGGAGGACGTACTGAAGTCGTCCATTGACCACATTATTCAGAAGCTGGAAGCCTGGATTCGTGAAGGATCCGGTTGGGTGGTAATCCAAGTGAAAAGCGTCCACTTGGACATTGCTCGCTACCGACCGATGCGCATCTCATCCTATCTGCCACTACCAAAAGCTATAGCCGCATCGAGAGCAGTCGTCAACGTGAGGAACCGTGACGATCAATGTCTGAAGTGGGCTGGTCTATGAGTACTACACCCGGCAGCCGATCACGTTGATTGAGTGACCAACTATATGCCGTATGCTAACAATCTCGATGTCACGGACGTAGATTTTCCAGCTTCTCTCGTCGACGTTTTCAAGGTAAGGTTCACTTGATCGAGTCCTTGTCACATGTCGTTGTTTTGTGAAGTGGCTGTCTTGAAGTCATGACAACTTGCTCGCATCTGACGTCTCAAGCAACGACGTTTGCTGTTGTTGTTCTTGTTGTTGTTGTTGTTGATGTTGTTGTTCTTTTTCTTGTTGCTGTTGTTACCCTGCAGGTGGAAAAGCCAATGACTTGTCCATCAACGTCTTTGGATATGAGAATGATCTTTACCCACTCAAATTGACAGGCGCAGACGATGCCATCAACCTGCTGGTCATCCACGACGATGGTGTCAACCACTTTGCGTGGATTAAGAACTTCAGTGCGCTGTGTGCCCATCAGCGGAAGAAGAAGGCAAGAGTGTATTTCTGCACGAGTTGCCTCTCGTCACACAACAGTGTCGAGACGCTCGAACGACACCAATGGTACTGCAAAGATGTAAAGTTTGCTGCCGTTGAAATGCCCGAGCCGGGCGAAAAATTGATGTTCAAGGACATCGTCAAGGTGATGAAAATGCCCTACGTCATCTACGCTGACACCGAATGCCTGGTGAAGCCATGTTCGGCGCAGCATGGCCCACGCGCCGTTCGAGATGCTGAGCATGTTCCGTGTGGCGTGTCATACGTCACAGTGAGAAATGATGGAAGGCTGATGAACAGCTAGCTTCATGTACAGAGGTAAGATCACACCTCCATCGAATGACTAGTCTGACTTAGATCAATCAACAGCATGTTGTATGTTTATAAGCCTGATGATGATGATGATGATGATGATGATGATGATGATGATGATTTCGTGTTTTAACATTATTTTCAGAAAATTGCTCTTACAATACCTTGCGTTTCATATTCATAATATTGTTGCCCGTAAAAGCGGCTTGGCCACATGATGATGATGATGATGATGATGATGATGATGATTTTTTTTATTTTTTTTTATTTTATTTTATTTTTATTTGTTTTTGATCCCACCTTCCAACCAGGCAAATATTTTGATTTTGATAAAAACGATTCAAAGCCTCTCAATTATTTAGTACTACTTGATGTATATAATATATATAAGAATAATAACATTAGTTACACTTTCACACCAAACTAGCTCGGCGCAGCACCAATCAATGCAGGGGAACCCGACCCTCCACCATCGCCAACTCACGAAGCATGTGAACTGGACGATGACGGGCCGACCGAGCACCCCTGACACACAACACAGCGGAACGTAGCAGCGCGAAAGACACCCGACAACGATAATAACTCATCAACGACGAATAGCTACCTCCCGAAGATTGAGCTGTAAGGAGGCAAAGGCGCCTGAGGAAGGCCGTGGATGCCGGCGCAGCAGCCCCATTCACGGAAAACACAAGAGGTGCAAAGGCACCACGCTCAACATTGACTACTCTCTCCTGATATTGCAGTCTCTTAGCGCCCTCATGTTGCCGGAAGAGCGCGTCCAGGCTTCTGGACGCGTAGGAAGAAGCGTCAGGATTAAACACCCTTACATCAAAAAATGCATCTTGCCCACGCGTCCAGAAGCCTCGAGCGCTCACATCAAGGCGAGCCTCGACAGAGGTGTTCGCCGACCTGGCCTGAAAAACCTCACCCTCGACAGGGGCGAGAGGTGGCTCCACAGACACACTGGAGCAAACCTCGGTCAAGGCAACAGCGAACAGGTCTCGTAGTTCATTGTGTCGAATAGTTGGGAATCCACCAAAAGCACAATTCAAAGCATGGCTAGTGGAAAAACCCGCCCCACAAGCACATACAGCAGGGGTGTCACGCAGCGGCCAGTCATAGCGTAACGCAATGGCATCGCGAAAGTCTCCCTTGGATAATTCAAAACCATGCTCAGCAATAGGGAGCGCCGACAGCCAGGATGAAACACCTGGGCGACCCAGTTCTTCCACGCGACGATTAACTTCCAAAGACAGGTGCGATTGAAGAGCACGCAAGCGCTCTGCCTGTCGCTCACGCGCCACTTTACGACACTCCCGCTTGGCACAAGCTACGGCGGATAAAACTCCATCAACCTCATCCGGACCATCTGGGAACTCCTGCCTCCGAATGAGCGTCGTGAGACCCTCGGTAATACGGCCAGAAGCCTCCAACTGCTCCCTCGCCATCTCGACAACAGACGGCAGGCCAATGCCACCGAGCCGAGCAGGAAGCCGAAGAAGCGAAAGTTCAGTGTCCGTAAAGGACGACCGTCCGGTAATGGCACGGAGGAAAGCACCTGCCAAAGCAATATCAAGCTGCTCAAGTGACTGGGGAGCTATCGCAGTGGTCCGAAGTAAGTAATTCCAACGACCCCGCAGCCCATGTACTAACGCGGAATACGCAGCATGTGGCTCTGATACCGCGAAACCACTTAGTTTATCAATTTGACCACACCACTGGGAGATGATGATGATGATGATGATGATGATGATGATGATGATGATGCCATACCCTTAGAGCACGTTGATGTGTACGGGTGTCTTATGTTTGTTCTTTTATTTTCCATTATGAGCCGGTCTTCTGCGATTGGTGGCCCCATGCCCCATGCTCATTGTGTTCAACTGCACTTTGCGTTCCTTTTTATATTGAGTTCCAGTGCACTTTGTGTTCATTTTCCTCTCTTTTTTCATTCTATTTGAATTTTGATGTATTGCGTTTTTGCTTGCCCGTAGAAGAGGCTGTTCAAATGATGATGATGATGATGATGATGATGATGATGATGAGTGCTGTCTTTGCAATCACCTGTATACCTGCATTATACAACTATTGTGTGTGTGTGTACTTGTTCTTGTTTGTTGCTTTCAGGGCCGGATGCGATAAGCACGTTGTTCGAGGCACTTGCAGAGGAGGAGGAGGAGCGCATCAAAGACGATCTGGTGGAGCGTGACATGATCATCACCGAACAACAGCAGGGAGAGTTTCGCAACGCCTCGGAGTGCTGGGCGTGTCATAGGCCACTCGGCGATGATAGGGTACGTGATCATGATCATATCACGGGTCTGTATCGTGGAGCAGCGCATGCATCCTGTAACCTTAAGATGAGGATTGTGCGGGACACTCAGATCATCCCGGTCATCTTCCACAATCTCAAGGGTTACGACGCTCACCTGCTCATATCTAGCATTGGACTCACCGCTATCGAAACCGAGCGCTATGTTGATAGAACCGGACGGACGCGAATGTTCAAGAAGGGAAAGATTGGTGTGATACCGAATAACATGGAGCGCTACGTGTCCTTCACATGGGGACGCTTTTGCTTCATCGACAGCCTGGCCTTCCTGAATACGTCTTTGGAGAAGCTGGTGAGCAGCACGCCACGTGATTCCTTTGCACACCTCTCATCCCTGGTGGCACGGCATGCAACTCGTATCAACAGCAGCAGCAGCAGCAATGAGGAGCTGTTCGACCTTTTGCGTCGCAAGGGTGTGTATCCGTATGAGTATATAGACGACTTCAACCGCTTTCATGAAACGTCTCTTCCCGCGAAGGAGGCCTTCTACTCCACGCTATCCGAGCAGGACATCGGCGACGGTGACTACCAACACGCGCAGGAAGTGTGGAATACCTTCCACTGCAATGACCTCTATCTGGACAGCGACGTGCACCTGCTTGCTGATGTGTTTGAAAATTTCCGCAGCATGGCACTTGTCACGTACAATTTGGATCCAGCGCGAAACTTCACTCTACCTGGCTTCGCGTGGGATGCTTTGCTCAAGTACGCGGACGGGCGTATCACTGACTCTACTCAGCGATGTAGACATGCACCTGTTCATAGAGCGTGGACTTCGCAGTGGAATTTCGATGGCATCAGAACGCCATGCTGATGCTAATAACAAGCACATGTCATCGTACGATCCCAGTCAGGCATCTTCCTATCTCCAGTACCTCGATGCTAATAATCTCTACGGCTGGTCCATGTTTCAGTACTTACCAACGTCCAACTTCGAGTGGTGTCCACCGTCTGCTCAACTCCTGGACGTCGTTGTCTTCCAGCCAGACGATGCTTCAACGGGATACATCATAGAGTGCGACGTCTCTGTACCCCCGAGTCACCACGATTGTCTCAACGACTATCCCCCGGCTCCAGAGTGCGTGAGCATCGCGGAGGATTTGCTTTCACCCTACCAGCGAGATTTGCTCGAACAGATCCCGGTCAGCGGTTTAGGAGTGGCGAAACTCGTACCGCATCTGATGCCAAAGCATAGATACGTCCTACACTACCGCAACTTGCAGCTCTACCGCCAGCTAGGACTAACCATTGGTACAGTCCACCGAGTCTTGAGCTTCACTCAACAGCCCTGGATGAAACCCTACATTAACCTTAACGCGGAGAGACGCAGAACCGCCCACAACGACTTTGAAAAGGACTTTCTAAACTAATGAACAACGCGGTGTTTGGGAAAACAATGGAGAACGTCAGAAGGCGCAACAACATCAAACTGTATCGAGACGAGGAGGAGGAGGAAGACAGCATCGTCAATGCCATTGCCAAGCCGACGTGCGTTCCGTGTCTGTGTACAGAAGATGCACTCGATCTCCGTAACGGGCTTTGAGCTCCAGGTGGTAGAACCGGTACATGAGCTCCTTGCTCAGTTCCAGGACGCACATGCCCACGTAGACTGGTTTGCACAGCGTGACCTTGGTCTTCTTGTTCTCGACACCCACCAGTCCGTTCTCGAACAGCACATGACGAACGCACGTCGGCTTGGCAATGGCATTGACGATGCTGTCTTCCTCCTCCTCGTCTCGATACCGTTTGATGTTGTTGCGCCTTCTGACGTTCTCCATTGTTTTCCCAAACACCGCGTTGTTCATTAGTTTATAAAAGTCCTTTTCAAAGTCGTTGTGGGCGGTTCTGCGTCTCTCCGCGTTAAGGGTAATGTAGGGTTTCATCCAGGGCTGTTGAGTGAAGCTCAAGACTCGGTGGACTGTACCAATGGTTAGTCCTAGCTGGCGGTAGAGCTGCAAGTTGCGGTAGTGTAGGACGTATCTATGCTTTGGCATCAGATGCGGTACGAGTTTCGCCACTCCTAAACCGCTGACCGGGGTCTGTTCGAGCAAATCTTGCTGTTAGGGTGAGAGCAAATCCTCCGCGATGCTCACGCACTCTGGAGCCGGGGATTAGTCGTTGAGACGATCGTGGTGACTCGGGGGTACAGAGACGTCGCACTCTATGATGTATCCCGTTGAAGCATCGTCTGGCTGGAAGACAACGACGTCCAGGAGTTGAGCAGACGGTGGACACCAATCGAAGTTGGACGTTGGTAAGTACTGAAACATGGCCCAGCCGTAGAGATTATTAGCATCGAGGTACTGGAGATAGGAAGATGCCTGACTGGGATCGTACGATGACATGTGCTTGTTATTAGCATGTGCATGGCGTTCTGATGCCATCGAAATTCCACCGCGAAGTCCACGCTCTATGAACGGGTGCATGTCTACATCGCTGAGTAGAGTCAGTGATACGCCCGTCCGCGTACTTGAGCAAAGCATCCCACGCGAAGCCATGGAGAGTGAAGTTTCGCGCTGGATCCAAATTGTACGTGACAAGTGCCATGCTGCGGAAATTTTCAAACACATCAGCAAGCAGGTGCACGTCGCTGTCCAGATAGAGGTCATGGTACTCGCCAAGGTCATTGCAGTGGAAGGTATTCCACACTTCCTGCGCGTGGTGGTAGTCACCGTCGCCGATGTCCTGCTCGGATAGCGTGGAGTAGAAGGCCTCCTTCGCGGGAAGAGACGTTTCATGAAAGCGGTTGAAGTCGTCCATATACTCATACGGATACACACCCTTGCGACGCAAAAGGTCGAACAGCTCCTCATTGCTGCTGCTGCTGTTGATACGAGTTGCATGCAGTGCCACCAGGGATGAGAGGTGTGCAAAGGAATCACGTGGCGTGCTGCTCACCAGCTTCTCCAAGGACGTATTCAGGAAGGCCAGGCTGTCGATGAAGCAAAAGCGTCCCCATGTGAAGGACACGTAGCGCTCCATGTTATTCGGTATCACACCAATCTTTCCCTTCTTGAACGTTCGCGTCCGTCCGGTTCTATCAACATAGCGCTCGGTTTCGATAGCGGTGAGTCCAATGCTAGATATGAGCAGGTGAGCGTCGTAACCCTTGAGATTGTGGAAGATGACCGGGATGATCTGAGTGTCCCGCACAATCCTCATCTTAAGGTTACAGGATGCATGCGCTACTCCACGATACAGACCCGTGATATGATCATGATCACGTACCCTATCATCGCCGAGTGGCCTATGACACGCCCAGCACTCCGAGGCGTTGCGAAACTCTCCCTGCTGTTGTTCGGTGATGATCATGTCACGCTCCACCAGATCGTCTTTGATGCGCTCCTCCTCCTCCTCTGCAAGTGCCTCGAACAACGTGCTTATCGCATCCGGCCCTGAAAGCAACACACAAGAACAAGTACACACACACAATTATGAATAGTTGTATAATGCAGGTATACAGGTGATTGCAAAGACAGCACTCATCATCATGTGACCAAGCCGCTTTTACGGGCAACAATATTATGAATATAAAACGCAAGGTATTGTATCATCATCATCATCATCATCATCATCATCATCATTGTGGGAGGCTGTGCAATGTGTTCCTCAAGAGACTGTGCCAGATGCAGGCCGAGTCATCGGGATCTCACTATTCCCAGGTCATTGGTTTACTCCGCTGTCGGCTGTCTTTTGCTTTGCTGCGTGCTGCTGTGTTGTGCATACGTGGGGCTCGGTCACGGTACCACCATCCGGCGAGATGTTTTCATGATGTCTCGATTGCCGTGGCCGAGTCAGGTCTAGTTTGTTAAGTATCGTGCTGTGTCCTGACTGTGCATGCGGGATTGGTATGGCGCTTACCCTTTTGTTGCTGTTTTGTTGCTTTCATGCCTTTAAGCATGTAATTGTGTTCAATTGTTGTATTTCATGGAAAAACGATCTTTGCGTTGGATTCATTTAAACTATTATTTGTGTAGGGTTCCACTCCTTCATCTTGGGAAATTGTGTTTTGTTTGCCCAAAGAAGTGGCTTCATCATCAAAAAAAAAAAAAAAATCATCATCATCATCATCATCATGAGAAAAGCCTCTTTTACGGGCCAAGCAAATGTATATCATTACAATATGTAAAGTGAACAGGGGAAATCAACACAAAACCAACCGGAAAATGATGAAACACAAAAGCAGTCAAGGAAGTAAATCAATACAAAAACAAGCAATGAACACAGAGTAATAAAAGGGGAAAAACCAAATAGCATTATATTAAGATCATCATCATCATCATCATCATCATCATCATCATGAGAAAAGCCTCTTTTACGGGCAAAGCAAATGTATATCATTACAATATGTAAAGTGAACAGGGGAAATCAACACAAAACCAACCGGAAAATGATGAAACACAAAAGCAGTCAAGGAAGTAAATCAATACAAAAACAAGCAATGAACACAGAGTAATAAAAGGGGAAAAAACCAAAATAGCATTATATTAAGTTGAGGCCAAAGGCAGCACCCTACTCCGCCTGGCATCATCATCATCATCATCATCGCTCAGTGGAGAACGGTTGGCAATTCTGAGGCTCTTGGTTTGCTTGGTTGACTTGGTTGCTGGAGAGGAACTGAGAAGCTTGACTTGGCTGGCGCTGCTGTCTGTTGCTGTTCGGTGGAGTGGTCATCACATTTTATCCTTTGGAGGCACCCAATGGCCACCCAATGGCCAGTGTTAGACCAGTGAGGAGAGGAGTGTGACTGCCTTGCTGCTGGAGGCAGTTTCTGACACGATTGGTGACTCTGGTCGTACAGTCCTGATGCAGTCGTCACCTCAGTCATCCTCACACCTCCTATCCCTGCCAGTTCTGTCGCGATGCCGTGCTGCAACTGCCAGATTGGTCGCAAATGTGTTAGATGCAGATGTGTTCGTGCGAAGAAGCGCTGTGTGGACTGCTACCCTGGTAGAGCTACCCCTAGCCTTTGTCACAACCAAACTGAATCCATCGCCTCGCAGCCTGCTGGCGCTGTTGGCGCTGGTATTGTGGTCAGTGGTGGTGGAGGATGTTCAGCCAGCCAGCCATCTCAGCGAAACATATCACCGGAGGATAGCTCTGATGAATCCACTGCATCTGCAGATGAGGGTTGTGGCAGTGGCAGGCGCGATGTCGACTCCTGGCTGCGTGTAGATCACCCACTTGGGATTCATCCCAGCTCTGATTCCTCGCCATTCTCCCCAAGTGACATAGTCGAGTGCGGTCTAGCCAGCGCGGTGCCATGTTGTCGCTGCCAAGCAGGGGGTACGTGCATACGATGCGCTTGTGTCAGGGCTGGCAGAGTTTGTAGTAACTGCTATCCTGGGAGGGGTCGACTTGGCACCTGTCGTAATGTTGCTTCGGTGCCTGGGGTCCCGAGCTCTCAGCCCCAGATTATTCAGAGTGGCACCTCTGCTGCAACTGCATTGATTCCGACAGCATCTCAGGTTGACTTGCTTACCAGTTTGGAGGAATCTGACTCTGGTGCGCCACTGATGAGTGTGGATTCGCGCGCTGGAGGTACTGTACAACAGGCAGTGCATGGGGAGGATGACTCACGGTCCACTCTTATCTCATCCCAACCCCAGCTATGCCCATCTACGGGGAAAATCGATTTGCAGGCTACGGGTTCTGGTCATGCGGATGTGGATCCATTTTCGCAGGTGCTTGGCTCGAGCCAGCCGGACGCTGCCTCTCCAGTTCCCACCACCCCTCGGGTCTCCATGCCTTTTGACATGGCTGACATCTATCAGGAGGTGGCGAGTTGGGAAAAGAACCTCTTCCGGGCTCCGACCGGCAGTGTTGGCAAAGAGTTTGTTCGGACACTCACGTCAGAACTTCAAAAGTTCAATTCGTCCCGAGGAGCGGAAGCCACTGCTCTATATCGTTTCTTCCTGCTTCCAGCGTTGGTGCTCCAGCGAGTAGGTCGGAATTGCCCTGCCGCAGAGTGCTCTGACCACACTCGTCGCAGACTAAATTTATGGATCCAGGGTTCCTATATGGAGCTAGTGCAGGAGGGTCGAACTATTCAGCATATGCTCAAGACATCGCAGAATCGGAGATCCAGGCGTGGCGAAGACCCTGCTCATGAGTTTGGCCACTTGATGGAACAGGGCCGAGTTCACTGCGCACTGAGAATGCTGGATAATGCAACCAAGCCCAAGTGTGATAAACCGGTCTTGGGCATGGACGACATCATTTCTGATTCTCATCAATCCCAGTCAGTCCGTGAAATTCTCGTCGGGAAGCATCCGGGGTCGGCACCGGCAGCACCGGACATCCTGCTTCAGGAGGAGGCGGGCAATGTCAGCAGTATCTACTTCGCCAGCGTCAATGGTGAGTTGATCAAACGCACTGCCCTTTCTCTGCATGGTTCTGCGGGTCCTTCCGGCCTGGACGCGGATGCTTGGCGGCGGCTATGCACATGTTACAAAGGTGCATCTACTGATCTGCGTGAGGCAGTGGCGTGCTTCACACGCTTGATCTGTACCGACTCAGTCCCCTCCGGCTCACTCACATCGTACACAGCTTGCAGACTCATTGCCCTCAACAAGAACCCTGGCGTTCGGCCAATAGGGGTATGTGAAGTGTTTCGTAGACTGTGCTCCAAGGCGGCATTGTTTCTGATGAAACCCGACATTATGCAAGCCTGCGGACCAGTTCAGGCCTGCACGGGCATCCCGGCTGGGGTGGAGGCTATGGTGCACTCAATGACGGCTGCCTTTGCTTCGGAAAAGGCTGAGGCAGTGTTGCTAGTCGATGCTCGCAATGCCTTCAATAGCTTGAATCGCCGCGCTGCATTGCACAATATTGCCCGAGTATGCCCCCCGCTAGCACAAATAACATTGAATACTTACCAAGACCCTGCATCCCTCTTTGTGCGTGGTGGCCAGTCTTTATTGTCACAGGAGGGCACAACCCAGGGTGACCCTCTTGCGATGGCCATTTATGCCACGGCTCTCACCCCTCTCGTCAAGTCAGTCGGAACCAATGTTGCAGATGTGTGCCAGGGATGGTTTGCAGATGACTCGGCAGCTGCCGGAGGGCTCTCCCCATTGCGAAAGTGGTACAACCTCCTTAAGGAAGAGGGCCAAAAATACGGCTACAACATCAACGAAACAAAAACGCAACTACTCGTCAAGCCTGGCTTTGAGTCCTTGGCTGCCGAGACTTTTGGTGACACAACTATCCACGTCAAGTCTCGTGGCGTACAGTATCTGGGCGCTGCTATCGGGACTGAGGCATTCCTCGGAGAATTCAAAGAGACAAAAGTAGAAGAGTGGGTGAAACATACAGAGATTTTGGCAAATTATGCCGCATCAGAGCCGCATGCAGCATACTCTGCGTTGACCCATGGCTTAGTCAACAGATGGAACTATGTGTTTCGAACTATGGTTGTTTCTGCGGAGGACTTGGCGCCGTTGGAGCGGGAGCTTCACTCCTCACTTCTACCGGAGCTCGTGGGACAACCGAGCGTGCCTCTGAAAGACATTGATATTCTAAAGCTCCCGACACGGGATGGTGGGATGGCCCTTCCGGACCTCACGACTCGACCACGGTTTGAGCACCAGGGCTCCAAGCAAGTGTCCGGACCTATGGTGAAGGAGGTTCTGGGCGATTTCGCTAAGGATAGCGATCCAATTTCTCTCGCTGGAGATGTGCCGGCTTCTGCAGATACTGCTGACCGTGGTGGAGCGTCTCCCACTCCCACGATGACGGCTAAGGATAGCGATCCAATTTCTCTCGCTGGAGATGTGCCGGCTTCTGCAGATACTGCTGACCGTGGTGGAGCGTCTCCCACTCCCACGATGACGGCAACGGAGGTGCAGCCGCGGGAGGTCGCTGGCAACTCAAACCCTGGACCGGATGTGGCTGCTGATGTTGCTGGTGCTGGTACCCCCTTTCAGAGGATGATCGATGAAATGCGTCACAAAAAGCGTGTCGTCCACACCGAAAACCGGGAGCGCGCAAAGGCAGCCAGGAACAAAATAGTGGACACGAGCGATGAGATGACGAAGCGACGAATAGAAGAACACACGGAGAAAGGATCATCCTCATGGCTGAGCGTGCTGCCCCTGGCGGAGCATGGCTTTCGTCTCACCAAGCGTGACTTCCGGGATGCTCTGGCATTGAGATATGCATGGCCGCTAGCCAATACACCAGCAACCTGTGTGTGTGGTGAGCTGTTCTCAGTTGAGCATCAGCTATGTTGCGCCAGGGGCGGCTTCCCGACACTTCGTCATAACGAGATACGCGACCTGCTGGCGAGGGAATTGACTGAAGTCTGCACTGCCGTTTCGACAGAACCAGCGCTGCAACCTCTTTCTGGTGAGAGGTTTCCTCTTCGGTCAACGAACCGCCGAGAGGATGCGCGCCTGGACATAGCCGCTCGAGGGTTTTGGACCCGTGGGGAGGAAGCTTTTTTTGATGTAAGGGTATTTTGCCCAGATGCTCCTTCCTACGGGTCCAGAACCCTTCCTGCATTGTACCAGCAGCACGAGCGGCGTAAGTGGAACGAATATGGGCCAAGAGTCACAAATGTAGAAAGAGCCGCTTTCACACCTCTCGTGTTCTCTGTGCATGGTGGTTGTGGGAGGCTGTGCAATGTGTTCCTCAAGAGACTGTGCCAGATGCAGGCCGAGTCATCGGGATCTCACTATTCCCAGGTCATTGGTTTACTCCGCTGTCGGCTGTCTTTTGCTTTGCTGCGTGCTGCTGTGTTGTGCATACGTGGGGCTCGGTCACGGTACCACCATCCGGCGAGATGTTTTCATGATGTCTCGATTGCCGTGGCCGAGTCAGGTCTAGTTTGTTAAGTATCGTGCTGTGTCCTGACTGTGCATGCGGGATTGGTATGGCGCTTACCCTTTTGTTGCTGTTTTGTTGCTTTCATGCCTTTAAGCATGTAATTGTGTTCAATTGTTGTATTTCATGGAAAAACGATCTTTGCGTTGGATTCATTTAAACTATTATTTGTGTAAAAAAAATCATCATCATCATCATCATCATCATCATCATCATCATCATCAGGCTTATAAACATACAACATGCTGTTGATTGATCTAAGTCAGACTAGTCATTCGATGGAGGTGTGATCTTACCTCTGTACATGAAGCGGTTCATCAGCCTTCCATCATTTCTCACTGTGACGTATGACACGCCACACGGAACATGCTCAGCATCTCGAACGGCGCGTGGGCCATGCTGCGCCGAACATGGCTTCACCAGGCATTCGGTGTCAGCGTAGATGACGTAGGGCATTTTCATCACCTTGACGATGTCCTTGAACATCAATTTTTCACCCGGCTCGGGCATTTCAACGGCAGCAAACTTTACATCTTTGCAGTACCGTTGGTGTCGTTCGAGCGTCTCGACACTGTTGTGTGAAGAGAGGCAACTCATGCAGAAATGCACTCTTGCCTTCTTCTTCCGCTGATGGGCACACAGCGCACTGAAGTTCTTAATCCACGCAAAGTGGTTGACACCATCGTCGTGGATGACCAGCAGGTTGATGGCATCGTCTGCGCCTGTCAACTTGAGTGGGTAAAGATCATCCTCATATCCAAAGACGTTGATGGACAAGTCATTGGCTTTTCCACCTGCAGGGTAACAACAACAACAAGAACAACAACAACAAGAACAACAACAACAACAAGAACAACAACAACAACAACAACAACAACAACAACAACAACAACAACAACAACAACAACAACAACAACAGCAAACGTCGTTGCTTGAGACGTCAGATGCGAGCAAGTTGTCATGACTTCAAGACAGCCACTTCACAAAACACCGACATGTGACAAGGACTCGATCAAGTGAACCTTACCTTGTAAACGTCGACGAGAGAAGCCGGAAAATCTACGTCCGTGACATTGAGATTGTTAGCATACGACATATAGTTGGTCACTCAATCAACGTGATCGGCTGCGGGGTGTAGTGCTCATAGACAAGCCCACTTCAGACATTGATCGTCACGGTTCCTCACGTTGACGACTGCTCTCGATGCCGCTATAGTTTTTGGTAGTGGCAGATAGGATGAGATACGCATCGGTCGGTAGCGAGCAATGTCCAAGTGGACGCTCTTCACTTGGATTACCACCCAACCGGATCCTTCACGAATCCAGGCTTCTAGCTTCTGAATAATGTGGTCGATGGACGACTTCAGTACGTCCTCCACTTCCAAGGCTTGTTGCACAGTCTACGCTTTACTCCGGAAAAATGGAGAGGTGACGGTGGATCGACCGGTCGCGTCGACCTTCTCCATCTGTACGCAGGCCACCAGCACGGCTTTGTACTGTTGCGTCTGCAGCTCGTGCACCATTATTTCCGTGATATCCGGAATCAGGTCGTTGAGCACGCTCAACACATCCATGTCGTCTTCATTCCGCTCGGCGCGATACTCTTTCTAGTATCCACGCGGTGCGCTGCGCTGGAGATTCATTCGCGACTCTCTGGGTGCTCTCGGAGAGGGCCCCCTTCCTCTACGTTCTCAAGTCTCCGCTTCATTTTCTTCGGCAATAACTGATGAGCGGTTTGCTATGACAGGCTGCTTTTATACATCACGATCGAAGACGAGGCTAAAGGATAGCTGCCTCCAGAACATGCCAGTTCAGGCTAGAGGGCAACGAAAGAAGGTGATGAGTGATGAACACGCATGATGGCAGGGTGGGTGACTTTTTCCACAACTCTGACAGTGGACTCGTCTACGAAAAGCTAAACCGAGTGGGTGGTTACTGCGTCACTGAAAGGGTCCCCGGGTCCACAAGGTCTGCAAGGAGTACGAGGAGAGCAAGGTCTGCAAGGGCCTGTTGGAGAAGCAGGACAACGTGGACCGCCTGGTGAGAGAAGTGCAGCTCATACGGTGCATATCGTGGAGTGTACCCTACAGGAAAATCATGCCAACACATCGCTGGTACTTGTGGAGTTTCCCTTTGAAAAATCACTGGATGGAGCTACTATCATACCCGTTGGACTACACATGCTGGTGGGATACCCCGCAAACGCAGAAGAGCTTGGAGCGAACGAACAGCGCTACTGGAGCTCACACAAGGAGATACCTCGCAAGAACAAGTGCACGCTTGCGTTCAGGACTCGCCCCATTCATCATCACCAAGCCGTGCTCATAATGGATGATACCATCACAGGAGTATACAAAAACTTTCGCATTTACAATTAATATCGTTTCATTTATCAAGAACATTGATTATGTTTCTGATGATGATGATGATGATTTTTTTTTTTTTTTTGATCCCACCTTCCAACCCGGTAAATATTTTGATTTTGATAAAAACGACTCAAAGCCTCTCAATTATTTAGTACTACTTGATGTATATATAAGAATAATAACATTAGTTACACTTTCACACCAAGCTAGCTCGGCGCAGCACCAATCACTGCAGGGGAACCCGACCCTCCACCATCGCCAACTCACGAAGCATGTGAACTGGACGATGACGGGCCGACCGAGCACCCCTGACACACAACACAGCGGAACGTAGCAGCGCGAAAGACACCCGACAACGATAATAACTCATCAACGACGAATAGCTACCTCCCGAAGATTGAGATGTAAGGAGGCGCGAAAGACACCCGACAACGATAATAACTCATCAACGACGAATAGCTACCTCCCGAAGATTGAGATGTAAGGATGATGATGATGATGATGATGATGATGACCTTCTAACCCGGCAAATATTTTGATTTTGATAAAAACGATTCAAAGCCTCTCAATTATTCAGTACTACTTGATGTATATATAAGAATAATAACATTAGTTACACTTTCACACCAAACTAGCTCGGCGCAGCACCAATCACTGCAGGGGAACCCGACCCTCCACCATCGCCAACTCACGAAGCATGTGAACTGGACGATGACGGGCCGACCGAGCACCCCTGACACACAACACAGCGGAACGTAGCAGCGCGAAAGACACCCGACAACGATAATAACTCATCAACGACGAATAGCTACCTCCCGAAGATTGAGATGTAAGGAGGCGCGAAAGACACCCGACAACGATAATAACTCATCAACGACGAATAGCTACCTCCCGAAGATTGAGATGTAAGGATGATGATGATGATGATGATGATGATGATGATGATGATGATGATGATGATGACTCATTTCTGGCCCAGTGCCGCCAGGCGGAGTAGGGTGCTGCCTTTGGCCTCAACTTAATATAATGCTATTTTGGTTTTTTCCCCTTTTATTACTCTGTGTTCATTGCTTGTTTTTGTATTGATTTACTTCCTTGACTGCTTTTGTGTTTCATCATTTTCCGGTTGGTTTTGTGTTGATTTCCCCTGTTCACTTTACATATTGTAATGATATACATTTGCTTTGCCCGTAAAAGAGGCTTTTCTCATGATGATGATGATGATGATGATGACCTTCTAACCCGGCAAATATTTTGATTTTGATAAAAACGATTCAAAGCCTCTCAATTATTTAGTACTACTTGATGTATATATAAGAATAATAACATTAGTTACACTTTCACACCAAACTAGCTCGGCGCAGCACCAATCACTGCAGGGGAACCCGACCCTCCACCATCGCCAACTCACGAAGCATGTGAACTGGACGATGACGGGCCGACCGAGCACCCCTGACACACAACACAGCGGAACGTAGCAGCGCGAAAGACACCCGACAACGATAATAACTCATCAACGACGAATAGCTACCTCCCGAAGATTGAGCTGTAAGGAGGCAAAGGCGCCTGAGGAAGGCCGTTGATGCCGGCGCAGCAGCCCCATTCACGGAAAACACAAGAGGTGCAAAGGCACCACGCTCAACATTGACTACTCTCTCCTGATATTGCAGTCTCTTAGCGCCCTCATGTTGCCGGAAGAGCGTAGGAAGAAGCGTCAGGATTAAACACCCTCACATCAAAAAATGCATCTTGCCCACGCGTCCAGAAGCCTCGAGCGCTCACATCAAGGCGAGCCTCGACAGAGGTGTTCGCCGACCTGGCCTGAAAAACCTCACCCTCGACAGGGGCGAGAGGTGGCTCCACAGACACACTGAAGCAAACCTCGGTCAAGGCAACAGCGAACAGGTCTCGTAGTTCATTGTGTCGAATAGTTGGGAATCCACCAAAAGCACAATTCAAAGCATGGCTAATGGAAAAACCCGCCCCACAAGCACATACAGCAGGGGTGTCACGCAGCGGCCAGTCATAGCGTAACGCAATGGCATCGCGAAAGTCTCCCTTGGATAATTCAAAACCATGCTCAGCAATAGGGAGCGCCGACAGCCAGGATGAAACACCTGGGCGAACCAGTTCTTCCACGCGAAGATTAACTTCCAAAGACAGGTGCGATTGAAGAGCACGCAAGCGCTCTGCCTGTCGCTCACGCGCCACTTTACGACACTCCCGCTTAGAACAAGCTACGGCGGATAGAACTCCATCAACCTCATCCGGACCATCTGGGAACTCCTGCCTCCGAATGAGCGTCGTGAGACCCTCGGTAATACGGCCAGAAGCCTCCAACTGCTCCCTCGCCATCTCGACAACAGACGGCAGGCCAATGCCACCGAGCCGAGCAGGAAGCCGAAGAAGCGAAAGTTCAGTGTCCGTAAAGGACGACCGTCCGGTAATGGCACGGAGGAAAGCACCTTCCAAAGCAATATCAAGCTGCTCAAGTGACTCGGGAGCTATCGCAGTGGTCCGAAGTAAGTAATTCCAACGACCCCGCAGCCCATGTACTAACGCGGAATACGCAGCATGTGGCTCTGATACCGCGAAATCACTTAGTTTATCAATTTGACCACACCACTGGGAGACTGCGTGATGCACGAATGTGTTAACAAATTCCTCAGATCAAATAGGACTGCCTAGATATTTCACCCCACTAGTGACAATCTGGATGCCCGTGCCGATGAAAATGCGTTCAGCTTCCTGAAGAAACTCAGGTTTCACAAGCAGCTGAGTTTTTTCCCAATTAACATGATACCCATAAACTTTGCCACGTTCAGCCAGCATATCCAACCATCTACGCAATTCAAGCAGCCTACCAGCACCAGCAGAATCATCCGCGTACCAATCCTGAAGTATTTCAGAGTGGGCTGTGTGTAATTCCTTGATCAGAGGAACAGTCGATAGGGCATACAGTGGCATCGCCAGAGGATCACATTGGGTTGTACCCTCTGCCGATGCCAACTCCCCACCTCCAGTTACAAACAACCGCGCTGTTTTGGCATACGTATTATTCGCCAATAAGGAGAGAGCTGGGCAAGTATACTGGATATTGTGTAAAGCGACATTTCTATTTAAATTATTGAAAGCGTTGCTGGCGTCAACCAGCAATACACCCTCGGTGTCATGAGTCGCAAAGCCATCCCGCATAACCCGAGTGGCTGCCTCAATACCAGCCGGCAAACCACTACAGGTTTGAATGTAACCGCAGGCGTGCTGTATTTGTGAGCGAGAGATTGAGATCGCAGCCTTGACTACAAGCCTGCGCATCACTTCACAAACCCCAATGGGGCTAACGCCTGGATTTTAATTAAGAGCAATAAGGCGACAAGACGTGAAAGGCAGTAGTGCCTCACCCGAGATTGGCTTTGTACACAGCGCTCTTGCAAAAGCAACTAAAGCTTCGCAAATCTCTGTGGAAGCACCTTTAAATGCGGTGCACTCCCGACGCCATGAGTGGGAATCCATACCCGATGGACCCGCGGCCCCCTTTAAATTCATCGCTGTTTTCCGGATGAAGTCACCATTGACTGCAGAAAATCTGACCGGATCGACAACCGGCAGTGTCCCGGACAGTAGAGCACTGTTGTCCGAGGGCGCTGCGGCCGGGTGCTTGCTCTGAAGTACCGCGCCCACAGACACAACGTTGTCATCAATCGTTATCTCATCCGTTATCTGTAAAACACCCTGCTGTCCAGTGCCAGCAATAGCCTCATCGAGGCAACGCAGTGCATCATGCACTCTCCCTGTAGCCATGCGAGTCCTAAACTCACGGGCTTGGTCAGTACCGCCGCGTTTTCTACCACCGGATCGACCACCGAGATTGCGCCAAATGTCCTGACATTCGAGGCCCTCCTGAAAGAGCGCATGCAGGTTTCCAACCCGCCACAAATCTAGCCGACGGCGAAGGTGCTGTGAATGCATTTTTGTCCCATCACACCTGTTAGCTCTTTGCAGTAGCAAGGCAGGAAGAACGAACAGTTTATACAGGCATCGATGGAACCAGAGATTACAAAGGTCTGTATTTCTTGAGCCATGAGCCGCACAAATTCTTTCCCCGTGCTGCCGGTGGGCACGAGGAATAAATGCTTGTCCCAATGAACGATCTTATTGTAAATCTCGTCCACTGGAGTATCCACGACTCCACCCACACCAGCCCCAAGCAATGGTTGTGCATGAATCCCAGCAGGAAGTGCAGACCCGGATTCCGAACGGCACCGAGGAATTAAATCAGCCGATTCGGCTGAGGTGGGCAAAGCCAACGGAACGATGTTGACCCCTTCCTCATCATCCTCTGCGTAGCCATAGTCACGCGGCACCGCACCAACAGGTAGGACTGTCTTCGAACCGGCCTTCGAAGACTCAGGAAGCCGCACATGAGAGACCATAAGTGAGTGTGAATTCCTTCTTTGGCCGACTCCTGTATCTCTCGGCCGGTATCATTCTTGGTTTAGGAGTCGGTTTGGGTTTTCTGTTATCGACCTGTTCCGCTCATCGCTCTGAGTGCTGTGCTCCTTTCTGCTTGGTTCGACTTGGTGTGGCTTGGCTGTGTGCCATTCTAGCCGCTTCACCATTACATGTACTTTTTTTTTGTTTTTTGTTTTTTTTTACTAAGGCCACAGCTTCCAATCATGACATGCAAAGCAGCGGTGCAGCATCGCAGGCATGAATCGTGGACGTGGTGACGGGGTCTGATGTGCTCCACCGACCTAGGGTCTCGGCTTCACTGCACAGCAAACGCGTCGAAAGAAAACGGGGGCTAATAATTATCGGGAGATGTGGGGGGAGAAGAAGAGAAGAAAAAGAGAGAGAGAGAGAGAGAGAGAGAGAGAGAGAGAGAGAGAGGGAGAGAGAGAGAGAGAGAGAGAGAGAGAGAGAGAGAAAGAGAGCGAGAGAGAGAGAGAGAGAGAGAGAGAGAGAGAGAGATCGCAGGCATGAATCGTGGACGTGGTGACGGGGTCTGATGTGCTCCACCGACCTAGGGTCTCGGCTTCACTGCACAGCAAACGCGTCGAAAGAAAACGGGGGCTAATAATTATCAGGAGATGGGGGGGGGGAGAAGAAGAGAAGAAAGAGAGAGAGAGAGAGAGAGAGAGAGAGAGAGAGAGAGAGAGAGAGAGAGAGAGAGAGAGAGAGAGAGAGAGAGAGAGAGAGAGAGAGAGAGAGAGAGAGAGAGAGAGAGAGAGAGAGAGAGAGAGAGAGAGAGAGAGAGAGAGAGAGAGAGAGAGAGAGAGAGAAAGAGAGATAGAGGGAGAAAGAGAGAGAGAGAGAGAGAGAGTGTTGTTCCTATCCTGACTGCACCATACGACATCTCAGATATCTGCCTCAGCTGCCGTTCTCTCGCCGTTCTTCTGCCGTGCCTGTTGTTGCTCCAGCGTCGTGCACTGCTCGGCGCTCGTGCGTGGCGACTTCATACAGTTTGTTACTGACTACCATGGTTCATGGTGGTTGCTCCAATGATACTCGGTTTCTAGACCTGGCGAGTGTTGTTGTGTTCGAGTGGGGAGGCCCGTCATGGTTTGCTGTTCCTGTGCAAAGACTAGAACATGCGTGCGTTGCGTGTGTGTATCCAGTCGCAATCCATGCTGGGATTGTTACCCTGGCCGTGAAGGCCAGTGCGCAAACCGTGTGCCAGGGTCCCATAAAGCCCGTTTTCAACGAAGTGCTAGTAGTAGTACACGGACTCAGTCCGCTAGTGCTCGGGATGGTAATGGCGACCCTGGAGATGCATGTGCGACTGCTACTGCCACTGGTAGTACTGCACGGTGTTTGCGCTCTCAGGCACCTGCAGTTGAGCCGTCTGAGGCCAGCGAGGGCGCTGGGTCGGCGGATCGTGCTTCTGTTCATCACGGCCCTTCTGTGCCTGTGGTCTCCAGTGACCCTCAGGTTTCCCGTTCGGATGGTGTTGTGACGCACAGCACTATATCTGAACCGGGTGTTCGTGCTGTTTCACATGAAGGCGTAAATAATAGCCAACTAGATGTACAGATGCATCCTTCAAAATCCTATTTGAACTCACTCGCGGTCTCCCATGTGCGGTTGCCTGAGCTGTCCCATGCGGGTGGTGTTGTGGCGCGTGATGCTGTACCCGAGTCGGGCGGTCTGGATGTTTCACATGATTTCGGAAATATTAGCCAATTACATGAACAATATTCAAAAATCTACCGCCTGGTATTTGTCACCAAGAATTCGCCGATGATATCACCTTAGATACATCATCATCCAGCCGTGCAGACATCAGCCCTAAGCTTAGTGTCGCAGGTACGGGTCCCGCCGTCTGGCTCAATGGACGGGGTTTGAGCCTCAACACCACCAAGACCGGTGTGTTGCACATTGCTACACGGAGCACTTTTGATCCCTTGCCGCGCCTGTGACATGCTGTGGCGCTGTGCTCCCTGTTATGTCGCATACCAAATATCTAGACTTGATTGTAGACGATCGCCTGACATGGTTAAAGCCACGTTAGGCATATATGTAAAACGTCTCGACAGGTTATAAGAGCGCTGTGGATAAATCGGAAGTGTCTCTCTCTGCAGTCAAACCGAGTCCAGGATCCACTATGGATGCTCAGTTTTCTTTAGCTCTCTCTCTCCAAGGATAACGAGGAGAGACTTCAACGCCTATGCAACCTAGCCCTGCGAGCCGTGTACAACCTGAGCTCCCGTACCTGTATAACTCCCGTGTATGCGGCACACAATCTGCTTCGTGTACACCAGCTCTTGCTTGGGACAAAGTGCTCGCTGGTCTACCGGTGCCTACATTCCAAAAAAAGAACGTGGACCACAAAGACGCAACCTTCTTCGTGTACACCAGCTCTTGCGTAAGACAATGTGCTCGCTGGTCCACCCGTGCCTACATTCCACCATGGAGCAGTCGCTGATCAGCGGGTTATTTGGAGATTTTTTCACTCCGACCAGAGCTGGCCAAACGCGCGGCTCCCAACAACATCTGGTGCAGCTTCCAGCCAGAACTCATCCCGTGTCTCTTTCTGCTGCACGCGTTTGGAACAGTCTTCCACCTGATGCGAGAAACCCTCCAGTTCAAGGGTGTGTTGCACCCGTGTCGTCTTACTGTAGCGTGATCAGCAACCCCTCCCCTGTCTTGAGTACTAGTAATCCTGATGTTCTGATACATGCCTAAGCTAGCTGTATGCTCAGTCGCCGGCTAGCTGTATGCTCAGTCTATACATTCTTGATCTTATCTTACCTTTCTTCATTTTTTGTAGCTATTAATAGGATGACGGCCGCAGACATCACGCAACTACGTTACTTGTTCGACATGTATGACTGCGTATTTTATAAACAAAAATATTATTGAAAACCCCGAATCGATTTTCTCGTTGCTATCATCAGTGGGAAACAATACGGAACTAAAGGATATCAAAGAAACTGAAGTTAAAGGGGAAGTATACCCTAAAATCAAATTTTCACCAGTTGTAGTCTTTGGGGTGCTGAGTCGAATGGTCTTGGTCCGAGAAAGCTGAGACGCTCCCTTCCTACTTGAATCCCAATCGAACTCGCGCGCTTCCACCGAAACTGGGTGACTGCGCCCTACGAGATGGGGATTTGTATGCAAAATGTCACTAAAAGCGCCATTTCGTTCTTATAAAAGCACGGATGACCGCGATTGGCCCATATGTTGTAGTCTTTTGGACGCTGAGTCGACTGGTTTTGGTCCGAAAAGGCTGCGATGCAGCGTTCCTCTTTTATTCCCAATCGAACATGGTTGAACAAGCGGTCACGTGCTCCTGCGTACACCAGTCACCTGGTCACCGTGCCTGCAGGGTACAACTTACTAGCCTGTTTGACCTTTTTTGGTGCAGTCCTGTCACTCGAGTTGAACTCGAGTTGAACCTTGGTGTGAAAGTTGTCGCCTACTGGCGAAGTGACCAGGTGATTTGGGCACCCAGGAGCACGTGACCGCTTGTTCAACCATGTTTGATTGGGAATAAAGGAGAAACGCTGCATCGCAGCCTTTTCGGACCAAAACCAGTCGACTCAGCGTCCAAAAGACTACAACATATGGGCCAATCGCGGTTATCCGTGCTTTTATAAGAACGAAATGGCGCTTTTAGTGACATTTTGCATACAAATTCCCATCAAGTAGGGCGCAGTCACCCAGTTTCGGTGGAAGTGCGCGAGTTTGATTGGGATTCAAGTAGGAAGGGAGCGTCGCAGCTTCCTCGGACCAAGACCATTCGACTCAGCACCCAGAAGACTACAACTGGTGAAAATTTGATTTTAGGGTATACTTCCCCTTTAAGTACTGTAAATGGAAAGATGTTAGAAAAAACATCAGGATACAAGTCCAATAAAACTACTAGAGGAAACGCAAAAAGGTAACAAGATTACGTAACCATAGGTGAGGAGGCACTGAACGAAGTGTCAACCTACGAGTCCAACCTCTGTACAACAACGTGCTCTTTCTGCTTGACCAAAGCAGGAATATGAAAACGATTATATACAAACAGAAGTAAGTGCGGGGCAGGTTCTGGCCCAGTTTTTGACCTTTGTCCTTTGGGCCAAATAAGGCACACTGTGTCGGTCGTGCTTGGTCTGGGCCCGGGACCCCCAGAGTTTGACCTTTGACCCCTGGCATGCCATAAATGTCATCATGTTCTTTTCCGTGGCGAACGTGCACTTGTGCACGTTCGGTGCATTCGCACCGTGGAGTAGTAAAATACGTACTATTCCCTGATTTGCACATCGTAGATGTGCATTGCATGCAGTTGCATATTGCGCATGTGTGCATACGCACGCGGAGCGTGTGACCTTCAGTGGTCCTATGCGTGTGGAAAAGACGCAGTGCAACACAAGGTGTACTATATACAGAAGCCTTGCTTGGTAGTTTAACATATTTTTCGATTTGGACAGCATGTTACAAGGCGAGGACGCGTAGTGCTCCTGACTACAACCATAACCCGGTTGGCAGAGTCCCGGTCTTGCGACCATCTGAACCGTATTGGGAAAACCCAGGTTCGGACCCTCGTTACTCTACGGGTTGGTAGGATTTTTGTAATTTTCGTTTTTTTGTGTTGTAGAAGTCGTCGTGTTGCCGCCGTAGTATTGTTCACGTTGCTGCCGCTGCAGGGATCACGTCTGGAAAGGATTTGTGATGTTATTTTCTTGTCTTCCTCTGTAATTAAATTATTTGTAATTTATATAAATCAATGGCAATTACCCGTCCATAATTTTTTCCACATAATTACATGCAAATTTCTCACATTACGAGTATACAGCACTCAATCAAACCAACCCCCCTTTTTTCTTGTCTATTTTCCAACTGATCCAATTCCTTCCTCCTTCTTACGCAATCATACCACCTAATCACAACTATTCAATTGCGTCACTATTTCGACGGGAAATTTCAACCCCCCAAAAAATTAAAATTTAATAAGATACCTCTTCCATAGACTGAAATCAAGTCTGAATAGAATCCGCAACAATTTTTCACTTGCAGTTTCCTTCACGCAGTGCTTCCCAATAGGGGTAAATCTACCACTAGGACAGCTCACCACCCACATTTCCCCTCCATAAGGACACTACTGATCAAATAATTGAACCAACAACGGAAGATTCCTCCATGTATAAGTATCAGTATCAGCACTACAGACGACTGCAGCCACTCACGAGCAACAGTTAGTTACCAGCTCTGATCCACCTACAACCTTCTCTTCGACTTTTGTTTCCGAACAACACAGCGCTCAGCAGGCAGTACCACACGCGAACAGATTACAGCATCCATTCACCTAGAGACTAGACAGTTACACTAGGGGCGCCAATATTTACTGCACTCTGCAGCTCTCGCTATACAGGGGGTCAACGTGTTGGCGAGGGTATGAGGTCATCTACCCCAATGGTTGTACCTGATAATTGCCCCGGATAGGATTGGTTATATAAAGAAGATATCATGCTGGATATAGTGTCATAATGAGGATGTTGGTGAGGAGTGAAGATGGATTCTGAATTTAAGATCTTACCTGCTTATGTACGTGAAAGGAGACTTCATGAGAAGGATGAAGAGGAAGAAGAAGAAGAAAGTAATTCGCACCAATAAAACTGGTGGGTAAAAAACCGTCTCGACTGTTTTTTAGGCAGTGACGGAGAAAGTAAAAGGAGAAAAGAAAAAGAAAAAAGGAAGCGGATGCCACTGTTATTATTATTATTATTATTTTTTCTTATTTTGTTAGGGATTTCCCAACAGGCAATGTTGCCTTTTTACTGGGAACCCTAAATGAGACTTTGTGTGAGCGCGAAACAAAGCAGGCGACTCGGCCAGGCGACAAGATGGAGGCAGCGCATTCCACCTGTCGGCACCAAGATACGCAATGGAATGGAAACCATACCGGGTGTGGCAGGCAGGCAAGACAAGAGCAGCTGTAGCTTGGCCCCGAGTTGTGGGCCAATGCCTGAGGTTGAGCAAAAACGGTGAAGGCTAAAAACCTCTTCAGAGCTGGAGCAGGCCAGTGCTCAGCGTAGTGCAATATGGAAGAAGAAGAAGAAGAAGAAGAAGAAGAAGAAGAAGAAGAAGAAGAAGAAGAAGAAGAAGAAGAAGAAGAAGAAGAAGAAGAAGAAGAAGAAGAAGAAGAAGAAGAAGAAGAAGAAGAAGAAGAAGAAGAAGAAGAAGAAGAAGAAGAAGAAGAAGAAGAAGAAGAAGAAGAAGAAGAAGAAGAAGAAGAAGAAGAAGAAGAAGAAGAAGAAGAAGAAGAAGAAGAAGAAGAAGAAGAAGAAGAAGAAGAAGAAGAAGAAGAAGAAGAAGAAGAAGAAGAAGAAGAAGAAGAAGAAGAAGAAGAAGAAGAAGAAGAAGAAGAAGAAGAAGAAGAAGAAGAAGAAGAAGAAGAAGAAGAAGAAGAAGAAGAAGAAGAAGAAGAAGAAGAAGAAGAAGAAGAAGAAGAAGAAGAAGAAGAAGAAGAAGAAGAAGAAGAAGAAGAAGAAGAAGAAGAAGAAGAAGAAGAAGAAGAAGAAGAAGAAGAAGAAGAAGAAGAAGAAGAAGAAGAAGAAGAAGAAGAAGAAGAAGAAGAAGAAGAAGAAGAAGAAGAAGAAGAAGAAGAAGAAGAAGAAGAAGAAGAAGAAGAAGAAGAAGAAGAAGAAGAAGAAGAAGAAGAAGAAGAAGAAGAAGAAGAAGAAGAAGAAGAAGAAGAAGAAGAAGAAGAAGAAGAAGAAGAAGAAGAAGAAGAAGAAGAAGAAGAAGAAGAAGAAGAAGAAGAAGAAGAAGAAGAAGAAGGAAAGGAATTCGCACCAATAAAAACTGGTGGGTAAAAAACCGTCTCGACTGTTTTTTAGGCAGTGACGGAGAAAGTAAAAGGAGAAAAGAAAAAGAAAAAAGGAAGCGGATGCCACTGTGGGCCAATGCCTGGGGTTGAGCAAAAGCGGTGAAGGCTAAAAAGCTCTTCAGAGCGGGAGCAGGCCAGTGCTCAGCGTAGTGCAATATGGACGAGACTGTTGTAGTGAAGTTGTGGACGAGACTGTTGTAGTGAATTTGTGTTGTGGCGTCGTGCAGCTTAACAGCAGCTTGGTGCAGCGAAAGCATACAGCGAATGGCAGCGCGCAGTGTTGTGGCTTTGTGCAATAGTAGCTCTAAGCGGCGAAAGCATCTACTGATAGACTCGCTCAAGAAGAAGAAGAAGAAGAAGAAGAAGAAGAAGAAGAAGAAGAAGAAGAAGAAGAAGAAGAAGAAGAAGAAGAAGAAGAAGAAGAAGAAGAAGAAGAAGAAGAAGAAGAAGAAGAAGAAGAAGAAGAAGAAGAAAAGAAGAAGAAGAAGAAGAAGAAGAAGAAGAAGAAGAAGAAGAAGAAGAAGAAGAAGAAGAAGAAGAAGAAGAAGAAGAAGAAGAAGAAGAAGAAGAAGAAGAAGAAGAAGAAGAAGAAGAAGAAGAAGAAGAAGAAGAAGAAGAAGAAGAAGAAGAAGAAGAAGAAGAAGAAGAAGAAGAAGAAGAAGAAGAAGAAGAAGAAGAAGAAGAAGAAGAAGAAGAAGAAGAAGAAGAAGAAGAAGAAGAAGAAGAAGAAGAAGAAGAAGAAGAAGAAGAAGAAGAAGAAGAAGAAGAAGAAGAAGAAGAAGAAGAAGAAGAAGAAGAAGAAGAAGAAGAAGAAGAAGAAGAAGAAGAAGAAGAAGAAGAAGAAGAAGAAGAAGAAGAAGAAGAAGAAGAAGAAGAAGAAGAAGAAGAAGAAGAAGAAGGGAAATGCTCACCATTAAATGGTGGATAAAAACCGTTTCGACTGCTTTTTAGACAGTAACGGGTAAAGAAAAAAGGAAAAAGAAACTCATATAATGCAATTCGAAGAGATAGGCCCCCAGTACAGTTGGGGTGTGGTTGTGTCCGTATGGTATGGTGTGTCATGTACAGGTAGTTGCGTTGTGATGTATGGTAATTTGTAGGGCGAATGTCGAGAAGTCTATGAAAATAACGATTCGACAAGAACAAGTGACTACGAGAGGTTGGCAAGGTTGGCGATCGTCCACCCCCGGCCCTTTAGAGGCCGGAATGGCGAGTTCAAATCTTGATTTTAAGGACGTCTAACTATCCTCGCTGGGTGGCCGATCGCCCACCAAGTAAGAAGAAGAAGAAGAAGAAGAAGAAGAAGAAGAAGAAGGGGGGAAATGCTCACCATCAAATGGTGGATAAAAACCGTTTCGACTGCTTTTTAGACAGTAACGGGTAAAGAAAAAAGGAAAAAGAAACTCATATAATGCAATTCGAAGAGATAGGCCCCCAGTACAGTTGGGGTGTGGTTGTGTCCGTATGGTATGGTGTGTCATGTACAGGTAGTTGCGTTGTGATGTATGGTAATTTGTAGGGCGAATGTCGAGAAGGCTATGAAAATAACGATTCGACAAGAACAAGTGACTACGAGAGGTTGGCAAGGTTGGCGATCGTCCACCCCCGGCCCTTTAGAGGCCGGAATGGCGAGTTCAAATCTTGATTTTAAGGACGTCCAACTATCCTCGCTGGGTGGCCGATCGCCCACCAAGTGCTCTACAACAGGTTCACCAAACAGTTTTAATACAAAGGCCAGTCGCGCCATGTTCGCTCCCTTCGCCTTAGCCATAGGACATAGCTTGAGTTCAGCGCTGCTTGGCGACAATTCCTCCGCAAGAGCCTGCGCTGTTCCTTAGTGCAGCGCAAGGATCTCGCGAAGGAATCCAAGCTGGTGGATATGGCGCCTCTCGCTCCCACCTCTGCTGTGTGACTTTCCGTCTCCCAGCCATTCCTTACACACGCGTTATGAAGGTGACGATAGCGTTCGATTTTGATTTCGCGCGATTGTGCAAAGCGATCTTCACTACATACCGTGAGTTCCAGCCACAGAACTCTTCTCAATTCTTTGGAGAAGAGCACTATGCCTGGACGACAGGTTGTAGGTGCTATGAAGTGGGGGAAAACAAGTTTCTCATCCTTCATGTCCACCAGGACCTTCCAGTCTGCTGAGCTAGTTACGAATTGGTCATTTAGCCGTTTGCGTTGGGAGGGGGGCTGTTTGGGGAGATTCTCTCCTGCCTTGCAGAAAGTTATGTAATCAATTCTCTTCTGATTACTCTGCGTTTCTGCTGATGCCGTGGCCTTTTGATAAGTTTGGATGGTTTCGTTTACTAGTTTTACTATGCATTTCAGTACGTTGTCGTGGCGCCAGGTATATCTGCCCTGGTGGAGGGCTGTTGGACATGCTGATAATATGTGACGGAGCGTAGCTTGCCTGTTGCATAGAGGGCATTGTTGTTCGACCACAGAGTTACCCCACCTCCTCAGATTGTCAACTGTTGGTAGTGTGTTTAATACACAGTTTAGTTGAAAGGAGAAAGTCCTCCCGTAGCCTTCGTACAACAGTTTTTTCCAAGTGAGGTCTTCAAACATCGTGTCTCTCCACTTTAACCAGCTGCCTTGCATTTGCAGGCTTTTGAGGTGGGATAGCTGGTCTTGGCAGTCACCTTCATGAATGGTATTGAGTATTTGTTTTCTAGGTTTGATTTTCTCTTGTTTGTCATGCCTAAAGCCGAGTCCTGCCCTGCCTTGCTGGAGGTTAGTTGGACTAGCTTCAGAGATCGCTGCCTCGGCACATTCCATTTCTTTTATTGCGGAGTATTGTCTTGTGAGCAGATACTGTTGTTTGCTGTGATGTTGGTACAGGTTTGCCATGTTCTTGTCGCTGCTGTTCTTGATGATATTCCATCTAATGACCTGTCGTTGCTTCCATAGCGTAGGGATGTACGTTAAACGTAGGCCGAAGCGCTCCCGAGCGCCGATGAAGAGTATTGCTGGTGCTGCGGGTCTGGGCAAGCCTGCCCATTTCTTTAAGAATGGAAGGCAAATTCTGTGTAGGAGTTTGGCGAAACTGTGGCTGAGATCAAGTATCTCGAGCTGCCATGCTATTTTGGGGATGATTTGATGCTGGTAGAGCCACAACTTCTGGTGTCCGTATAGTCTGGTCTCGGCAACTGTCTTTAGTAGGCATCGTGTGGAGTTTATGAGGTCTTCGCGTTGCGTTATCTCACCTACTGTATCTGTTAGCATCCTGCCTAGAAACTTGAATTGTTGGCCGTTTAGAGCCGTTTAGAGCCGTTTAGAGCTGGTATTGGAGAGCTGGTATTGGAGTTTCCGATATTCTGAAGAAGAAGAAGGGAAATGCTCACCATCAAATGGTGGATAAAAACCGTTTCGACTGCTTTTTAGACAGTAACGGGTAAAGAAAAAAGGAAAAAGAAACTCATATAATGCAATTCGAAGGGATAGGCCCCCAGTACAGTTGGGGTGTGGTTGTGTCCGTATGGTATGGTGTGTCATGTACAGGTAGTTGCGTTGTGATGTATGGTAATTTGTAGGGCGAATGTCGAGTAGGCTATGAAAATAACGATTCGACAAGAACAAGTGACTACGAGAGGTTGGCAAGGTTGGCGATCGTCCACCCCCGGCCCTTTAGAGGCCGGAATGACGAGTTCAAATCTTGATTTTAAGGACGTCCAACTATCCTCGCTGGGTGGCCGATCGCCCACCAAGTGCTCTACAACAGGTTCACCAAACAGTTTTAATACAACGGCCAGTCGCGCCATGTTCGCTCCCTTCGCCTTAGCCATAGGACATAGCTTGAGTTCAGCGCTGCTTGGCGACAATTCCTCCGCAAGAGCCTGCGCTGTTCCTTAGTGCAGCGCAAGGATCTCGCGAAGGAATCCAAGCTGGTGGATATGGCGCCTCTCGCTCCCACCTCTGCTGTGTGACTTTCCGTCTCCCAGCCATTCCTTACACACGCGTTATGAAGGTGACGATAGCGTTCGATTTTGATTTCGCGCGATTGTGCAAAGCGATCTTCACTACATACCGTGAGTTCCAGCCACAGAACTCTTCTCAATTCTTTGGAGAAGAGCACTATGTCTGGACGACAGGTTGTAGGTGCTATGAAGTGGGGGAAAACAAGTTTCTCATCCTTCATGTCCACCAGGACCTGCCAGTCTGCTGAGCTAGTTACGAATTGGTCATTTAGCCGTTTGCGTTGGGAGGGGGGCTGTTTGGGGAGATTCTCTCCTGCCTTGCAGAAAGTTATGTAATCAATTCTCTTCTGATTACTCTGCGTTTCTGCTGATGCCGTGGCCTTTTGATAAGTTTGGATGGTTTCGTTTACTAGTTTTACTATGCATTTCAGTACGTTGTCGTGGCGCCAGGTATATCTGCCCTGGTGGAGGGCTGTTGGACATGCTGATAATATGTGACGGAGCGTAGCTTGCCTGTTGCATAGAGGGCATTGTTGTTCGACCACAGAGTTACCCCACCTCCTCAGATTGTCAACTGTTGGTAGTGTGTTTAATACACAGTTTAGTTGAAAGGAGAAAGTTCTCCCGTAGCCTTCGTACAACAGTTTTTTCCAAGTGAGGTCTTCAAACATCGTGTCTCTCCACTTTAACCAGCTGCCTTGCATTTGCAGGCTTTTGAGGTGGGATAGCTGGTCTTGGCAGTCACCTTCATGAATGGTATTGAGTATTTGTTTTCTAGGTTTGATTTTCTCTTGTTTGTCATGCCTAAAGCCGAGTCCTGTCCTGCCTTGCTGGAGGTTAGTTGGACTAGCTTCAGAGATCGCTAGTCCAAGAAGAAGAAGAAGAAGAAGAAGAAGGAAAATGCTCACCATCAAATGGTGGATAAAAACCGTTTCGACTGCTTTTTAGACAGTAACGGGTAAAGAAAAAAGGAAAAAGAAACTCATATAATGCAATTCGAAGAGATAGGCCCCCAGCACAGTTGGGGTGTGGTTGTGTCCGTATGGTATGGTGTGTCATGTACAGGTAGTTGCGTTGTGATGTATGGTAATTTGTAGGGCGAATGTCGAGTAGGCTATGAAAATAACGATTCGACAAGAACAAGTGACTACGAGAGGTTGGCAAGGTTGGCGATCGTCCACCCCCGGCCCTTTAGAGGCCGGAATGGCGAGTTCAAATCTTGATTTTAAGGACGTCCAACTATCCTCGCTGGGTGGCCGATCGCCCACCAAGTGCTCTACAACAGGTTCACCAAACAGTTTTAATACAACGGCCAGTCGCGCCATGTTCGCTCCCTTCGCCTTAGCCATAGGACATAGCTTGAGTTCAGCGCTGCTTGGCGACAATTCCTCCGCAAGAGCCTGCGCTGTTCCTTAGTGCAGCGCAAGGATCTCGCGAAGGAATCCAAGCTGGTGGATATGGCGCCTCTCGCTCCCACCTCTGCTGTGTGACTTTCCGTATCCCAGCCATTCCTTACACACGCGCTATGAAGGTGACGATAGCGTTCGATTTTGATTTCGCGCGATTGTGCAAAGCGATCTTCACTACATACCGTGAGTTCCAGCCACAGAACTCTTCTCAATTCTTTGGAGAAGAGCACTATGTCTGGACGACAGGTTGTAGGTGCTATGAAGTGGGGGAAAACAAGTTTCTCATCCTTCATGTCCACCAGGACCTGCCAGTCTGCTGAGCGAGTTACGAATTGGTCATTTAGCCGTTTGCGTTGGGAGGGGGGCTGTTTGGGGAGATTCTCTCCTGCCTTGCAGAAAGTTATGTAATCAATTCTCTTCTGATTACTCTGCGTTTCTGCTGATGCCGTGGCCTTTTGATAAGTTTGGATGGTTTCGTTTACTAGTTTTACTATGCATTTCAGTACGTTGTCGTGGCGCCAGGTATATCTGCCCTGGTGGAGGGCTGTTGGACATGCTGATAATATGTGACGGAGCGTAGCTTGCCTGTTGCAAAGAGGGCATTGTTGTTCGACCACAGAGTTACCCCACCTCCTCAGATTGTCAACTGTTGGTAGTGTGTTTAATACACAGTTTAGTTGAAAGGAGAAAGTTCTCCCGTAGCCTTCGTACAACAGTTTTTTCCAAGTGAGGTCTTCAAACATCGTGTCTCTCCACTTTAACCAGCTGCCTTGCATTTGCAGGCTTTTGAGGTGGGATAGCTGGTCTTGGCAGTCACCTTCATGAATGGTATTGAGTATTTGTTTTCTAGGTTTGACTTTCTCTTGTTTGTCATGCCTAAAGCCGAGTCCTGCCCTGCCTTGCTGGAGGTTAGTTGGACTAGCTTCAGAGATCGCTGCCTCGGCACATTCCATTTCTTTTATTGCGGAGTATTGTCTTGTGAGCAGATACTGTTGTTTGCTGTGATGTTGGTACAGGTTTGCCATGTTCTTGTCGCTGCTGTTCTTGATGATATTCCATCTAATGACCTGTCGTTGCTTCCATAGCGTAGGGATGTACGTTAAACGTAGGCCGAAGCGCTCCCGAGCGCCGATGAAGAGTATTGCTGGTGCTGCGGGTCTGGGCAAGCCTGCCCATTTCTTTAAGAATGGAAGGCAAATTCTGTGTAGGAGTTTGGCGAAACTGTGGCTGAGATCAAGTATCTCGAGCTGCCATGCTATTTTGGGGATGATTTGATGCTGGTAGAGCCACAACTTCTGGTGTCCGTACAGTCTGGTCTCGGCAACTGTCTTTAGTAGGCATCTTGTGGAGTTTATGAGGTCTTCGCGTTGCGTTATCTCACCTACTGTATCTGTTAGCATCCTGCCTAGAAACTTGAATTGTTGGCCGTTTAGAGCTGGTATTGGAGTTTCCGATATTCTGAGTGCGGGGTCAAAGCAGGTGTATTTGTTGTTGGTCAATTTGGCTGCGTACGACCTGCATTTGTGAGGGGCCGCCTGCATTTTTGACCAGGCAAGGAAACTATCAACCAGATCTAACTTCTTCTGCGCACCATGAATTCGATTGCTGAAGACTGCTAAATCGTCGGCGAATCCAGTGTTCGAAGCAGTGACAGTTGTGTCACGGAAACTGTACGAAAGGGCTTGGATCGGTTTGGTCTGAAGAGAATCAAGTAGAATTTGGAAACAGATGTTGAAGAGAATAGGGGAAAGTGGGCAACCTTGAAATACGCCGATGCTGTACCGGAAAGTCTGAGTGAGTGGTCTTTTAATGAATGCTGTCAGACGCTCATAGTAAGAGTAAACAAGGTTCCTGATTTTCAGCGGGATGTGGTAGCGTTGCAGTGCCCTCTGGATCAGATTGTGTTTTACTGAGCCAAAGGCGTTCTTCAAATCGATCCATACCATGGCAATCGAACGCTTGTGGCGTTTGGCGTCTTTCATGGCCTCGTGACAAAGAGTGGCGTGTTCAATACAACCGGACATACCCGGCAAGAAGCCTTTCTGGGTCATGCCGTCAAAATACCCATTCGTCAGCATGTGGCGAGTCAGAACTTTTGACAACATGGCGAAGAAAATCTTGCCGTCACAGTTGGATAGGGCAATTGGGCGAAATTTCGCCGGGTCAGAGTCTTTGTCACTTTTTGCGAGAAGCGTTACTGAGGCGCACTGCCAAGACAGCGGAATGGATCCTGTCTTCCAGACTTTCTCGAAGATATTGAAAAGAATGCCGTGCAGACATTTGCACTTTTTCCACACTATGTATGGAATACCGTTTGGACCGGCTGCAGATTTGTTTCTACATTTCTTCAGAGTGTTCTGGAAGGCTTTCCAACTGGGGCTGTTATCAGATAGTGGTGTGGACGGTTTACTCGTAGCTGGACAGAAATCTGGATCCGAGAAAATTTGCTCACGAGAGGGATCTTCATAAAGTTTGGAGAAATACTCAAAGCAGGCCTGTTCCGAGAAAGTTGGTGTTACACGTGATCTGCTTTGGGACATGCGTTTTGCAAACCCGTAAGGGTCCTTAAGAAAGGCCGTCCGCTGTTTCTGCGCTTCACGGTCTTGCTCTTGTATTTGGATGATCTTTCTCAGTTTCTTGATGTCTTTTTGCACACGGTTGTAGTCTGATCTGATGGTCTCAACCTCATGGACGGCAAGCCTATCTCTCCTTCGATATTGCTTACGCAGTGCACGGCGTTTGATGTAGAGCTCAGTTAGGCATTTGGACTGACATGGCTTCTTCGACCTTCGCTCTGGGGTGGGTTCTGAGATGGTGTGGTCGAGGAAGAAGAATCTGAGGAACGCGGTAATCTGATCAAGTGAATCGTCTGGATCGTTTTTTCGTATTTTTGACAATGGAAACAGGCGTGTGATATGTTGTTCTAGTTGTGTGTTTGTTTTTTCCCAGGCCGGGCTTGACTTGGGAAGATTGAGCTTGCTACTGTCCTGCTCTGGGCTTTTGTGGTCTAGCACATTCTGGGAGCCATGCTCCAACTTCTCTTCTTCGTCGCCATCAGCACTGTGCTGGGATTGCGGGCTGATTGCAGTGGCAACGACCGTCTTACTACTCCTGGTTGGAGTGAGCGGTTCATCGACGACCTTGGCCTGAAAAGCCCGGCAAGATTTCAGATGTCGAGCCATGTTTGAACTAGATATAGGTTTTGCACAATGTAGACATGGCTTTGTGTTGGTTGTACTCGAAGTACGCGTACATGCTTTTGCTTTCGTGTGCTTGTGCTGTGCTGCAGGCGCAGCCCCTTTCCATGCAGCTAAACATTTCTTCGTCTGATAGTGACGGCTTAAATTGAATCGGTGGCGAATGGTGCTTCCGCACCTATCGCACACCCCTGCAGCTGGCTGCGAGCTAGGGGAAGTGTGAGCGGGTATCGGCCGTGACGCGTCATTACCAGACTCACACTCCTCCCGGGTTGTTGAAACAGTTACAGGTTCTGGGCTTGGTGTGCAGCCCAGTGAGGGGTCATCCTCCGGCCGCTTTCGCCCCCTCCGGCCAGCATCTCTGCTGAAAGTACTTGTGATGAGAAAATACAGTCTAGAGGGGTATCAGCCCGCTAGACCGGATGTGTAGCAAAACTGCTACGAGGAGATGCCGAGAGGCATCGATAGTAACACTGGCAGATGAGCGCCAGTGTAGGCGACTGATGTGCGTCGACTTCGACCGACAGTTGGGCGTCCGTCGAATATGTATCTAGCTGGCAGATGTGCGCCAGCTTTTCTGGCTGACAGATGTGCGTCGGCCAGTTAATGAGGCAGAATGTGAAGGGAAAACTCACCATCAAATGGTGGATAAAAACCGTTTCGACTGCTTTTTAGACAGTAACGGGTAAAGAAAAAAGGAAAAAGAAACTCATATAATGCAATTCGAAGAGATAGGTCCCCAGTACAGTTGGGGTGTGGTTGTATGGTATGGTGTGTCATGTACAGGTAGTTGCGTTGTGATGTATGGTAATTTGTAGGGTGAATGTCGAGTAGGCTATGAAAATAACGATTCGACAAGAACAAGTGACTACGAGAGGTTGGCAAGGTTGGCGATCGTCCACCCCCGGCCCTTTAGAGGCCGGAATGGCGAGTTCAAATCTTGATTTTAAGGACGTCCAACTATCCTCGCTGGGTGGCCGATCGCCCACCAAGTGCTCTACAACAGGTTCACCAAACAGTTTTAATACAACGGCCAGTCGCGCCATGTTCGCTCCCTTCGCCTTAGCCATAGGACATAGCTTGAGTTCAGCGCTGCTTGGCGACAATTCCTCCGCAAGAGCCTGCGCTGTTCCTTAGTGCAGCGCAAGGATCTCGCGAAGGAATCCAAGCTGGTGGATATGGCGCCTCTCGCTCCCACCTCTGCTGTGTGACTTTCCGTATCCCAGCCATTCCTTACACACGCGCTATGAAGGTGACGATAGCGTTCGATTTTGATTTCGCGCGATTGTGCAAAGCGATCTTCACTAAATACCGTGAGTTCCAGCCACAGAACTCTTCTCAATTCTTTGGAGAAGAGCACTATGTCTGGACGACAGGTTGTAGGTGCTATGAAGTGGGGGAAAACAAGTTTCAGAAGAAGAAGAAGAAGAAGAAGAAGAAGAAGAAGAAGAAGAAGAAGAAGAAGAAGAAGAGAAAGAAGAAGAAGAAGAAGAAGAAGAAGAAGAAGAAGAAGAAGAAGAAGAAGAAGAAGAAGAAAAATCGTGGTCACGGCGAGAAGAAAGCTTTTAGCAAAAATACAAAGGAAAGGATGAAGGAGAAAATGGGGAGACAGATCGTGGTCACGGCCAAAGCCGGAGTAGCGGCAGGACACAGTAGACAAAACAACACCAGGAACAAGCACGCATGAAGCATGGGCCATGCCGGCCCAGAAGCGGGAGACCCCGAAAGGAAGAGAGAAGAGAAGAGAAGAGAGAGAAATCGAAGCATTGCACATCTACATGTACGCCCACACATCCACACAACCACATATCCACACATCCACACACCCACACATCCACACACCCACACACCCACATCCACACACCCACACATCCACACATCCACTCACCCACACACACCCACACACACACAAACACACACACACACACACACACACACACACACACACACACATACATGTACATGTACATACCCACACCTACGCACCAATACACACATACTCAGACACATCAGAGCGAAAGCTCTTCAACAGAAATACCTTGAAAGTCGGCTATAGCTGCATGCCTAATATGGAAATGCGGATCAAAGGCCACAACAAGAAAATGATGCAACCAAAGCACGAGAGAGTCCCCTGCAACTGCCGAGTCGCCGCATCTTGTCCACTGAAAGGTGAATGCAAGTCGACCAATGTGGTGTATGGGGCCGAGGTAACGTCGGACAGTGCCCTGAAGACATACACTGGAATGTCGGCACCGGATTTCAAGTCCAGGTATGGAAATCACATGACGTCGCTGCGCCACGAGCGATATGAAGCAAGTACGGAGCTGGCAAAGTATGTCTGGAGCCTAAAACGCCAGAACAAGTCCTATGAAATTGGCTGCTCCATCAAGGAACGTGCACGGGCTTACACCAATGTCACCAAGCGTTGCAACCTATGTATCACAGAGAAATATCACATGAGCATATCCGATCGAAGCACCTCCCTCAACAAGCGAACGGAGCTCGTATCAAAGTGCTGGCACTCTGCCCAGTTCCTGCTTGGTGGGTACGGAGTCACGTGACTTGCAGCTACATGACGGGCGACAGCCATTTGCAAACGTCTGCAGCCTTTCTAATTATGGGTGTGGAATCTTGCATATAGCCTCGCTTGACGTCGCGTCATCGTGGTCATTTCTTTTCATGTTCCTCGCCCATTCTAAGCACCTATAGCCATCACAGCGCGTGGAAATATCCATCTTGCACCTGTTTCGTTGATGCATTGAAGAGCAAGTATCGCCAAGATAGGGGTCACTGCCGGAGCAGGATCTCGTGTACTATCTCCGAGTACGTAATAACCCGTCCCTCCGTGTTTGAGAAGATGCATTCCGGTACGTGCGATCTGTTGTCACTGGCTCCTGAGCTTCACCATCCGTGCCAGTAACAGTGTTTCCTAACACTTTGAACACTTCAGATGTTACGCTAGCATCATGCTGCATGGCTCGAGAAGTCAGCATAACAGACTGCACACCGTCCACAGCTGGTAATCCCAAGGTGTTGTCGAAATCAGTCACGTCACCATTCGGTCTTACATTGGCTGTGTCATCACGCTCGTAGTCGTCTATCGCCGCTGTGATTGCACTGTCCGCGCAATGAGCATTGTCCACAAGTAATTCGGGAAGAATCTCCAAAGCGTCTATAATGCTTGACGACAAGTTGAATGCATCTTCCGGCAAATGGCGATATGCGCAGTGGTCCACAGCTCTCCTCACACGGAGCCATTGCAATATCTTGCACCCGCTACATGTCAGAAGACCACTGTGCGGGCCGTCCCGTCTTAATATGTCAGACCGCCTTTGTTGCCATTGTACACTAGATCCTAGGAACATAATCGAAAAGTCTTCAGATATATCTTCGAGCCTATAATCATAGCAAAACAATCGAAAGAAATATATAGTTAAAAACCTTTTTGAACCAAATCTAAACAACGTCAAAAACCTACTACATACTTCACAACTACCAACGAACTGCACAAACTAATACAAAAGTTGCATTTTCAATTTAACCTGTGCCTTGGAAACATGGCAACAGTCGCCTCGACAGCATCGTGATGGAACATCACTGCATGACTCTCCACGAAACTCTCAGATGATCTTCCAGCGGCTCCACGAGAAGGTTTCAACTTGAGAATAGTTGCGAACATTCGATACGGCGGCACCACAATCTTCTCGAGTAATGACAACGGTTCCAGCATGTCCAACCTTCCGAAATCGTACCCGCTAGCCAAGCTAAATTTGGGCACCATTCCCTTCTTCAAGGTAGAACTACAAGCGGCACAAATGATAACTTCGGTGGCACCATCTTCAACCTCATTTAAATGATCGGGGAGAAGGTGGTACAGATTTCCATTTGAAGGGGAGCGATAAACATTCATCACTTCCCTTACTATCTCTGGCCTCTGCTCGTACATTTTGGCATCTGTATCATCCAGTCGAAGGCATTTCATAAACGCCTCGTCCTGAAGTGGATACTTGTGTGACTTCACCATATGAAGGCAGCCACACGCAGCGCACAGGCAAACATTCTCTTAAAGGGGAAGTTCACCCTAAAATCAAAATTTCACATTTTGTAGATTTCGAGGCGCTGAGTTCGGTGTTGAAGGTCCCATCGCCGTGCGATACACCGTTCTGGAGATATTTGAATTTGAAATTTACCATGACGTCATGCAAAATGACGTCATGCGGCCGGCGCACACCCCCTCCACACCCTGTGACGTCAAAGAGATACAGGTTCCCGGTCTGCTTGCTTTTCAGTGAGCGAGAAAGAGTGGCGTTTGTGGAGTTTCTTTCTTGCAACCTGAACAGTTTCAACCACGATGACGGTTTGCTGTGCTGTCGGCTGCTCTAACCAGTCTGGCAAGCCCCCTGGGACCACGGTGCATCGTATTCCGGGGGATAAAGCTCTCCGAGCGGAATGGGTTGCAGCGACTCAGTTTGAGGAGAGCTGTGCAATTTGTTCGGCACATTTTGAGGAGATGCCTTCCAGAGGAACTTGCACGGAGAGATGGGCAAAACGTGCCGCCGAAAGCTGAAAGCACACGCTGTGCCATCGATTTTCCCGGACAGGCGTCCCCCAGCGAAGCGAAGGATGTCGCAGTATCAGGAGAGGCAGGAGAGAGAAGAGGTGAGTGAATGGTTCTGGTGATTTCGTGCTTTGAGAGCGTGTTGAAATTTTGTCTGTACATCGCAAGTTGAAGAGGGCAGTTTCACCCACTGTGTTGAGTACATCGTATACCTGTAGAGAAATTATTTACAGATACCGGTACAAAGCTGTTTGCAGTGTGTTGATTGCAAGGTACTAGTATTGAATGAAGACAGAAGATCGTGCAATATATTTTTGTTTTATTTCAATTCAAGTTTTACATGTCGTGAAAAGGCATACAGTGGTCACTAGCTCTGTCCTCTGCTTGGTAAGTTTCAATTCCAAGAAAGTCTTTATTGTGTTGCATTGTCACTGTTATCTGCGTGTATTTTGCGAGTATGATCCTAGCTCAAGCCTATTCTGAGCCGTATGCCGCAGCTTTTCGGTCTCCAGTTGCATGCGCATTGAGTCCAGACGATGGCATGATATCTGCTGATGCGTGCACACAGACCCCGGTCAGCACTCGGGAAATTTAGAGGTGATGTTATGGTACCCACTGTGTAGATCAAATCCACACGTACATAATTATGCTTGCAACACTGGCAGTACATTTTCATGACTATTCTTTTGCTATAAACACACACACACACACGGGCGTGCGCGCGCGCGCGCGCACACACACACACACACACACACACACACACCTTTGACCTTTGACACCAATCGCCGGAGGCAATGATGGCAATGCTACGGCAGAAGCCATAGCAACTTGTGCTGGAATTGCACCATTCAACAGCTTGCAAGGCTGAATAATTGACCGTCACAATTCAGCCTGGTCTACACCATACAGCTACACACACACACACACACACACACACACACACACACACACACACACACACACACACACACACACACACACACACACACACACGTGCAAGCACCTGGCTGACTACAAATAGTGACAGCTTATGATTCCTTTGCCGTTTGTCCATTATACAGGTGTTCCACCGGACTCCTTGGCCAAGTTTTCCGAACATCAGCCATATGTATTGTCGGTATGCTGTGTAACGGTGCGAGCTGCTTTGGGGAACAGGGGAGTAGATCTTCCTGCTGTTAGTCTCACATGTAAACGTACATTTCAGTGCAACAGCAGCACACTACAACAACAAATTTTTGAAGAAGTATACAAGCCAATATCCTGGTTATATTTTTGCACCATGGAACAGTATTTAATTTCGATGAGAAAATACCGTTCTTCGATGCAAAATCGACGACAGTATTACACTATTAGCACGTACCGGTTTCCACACTCAGATGGCTTCGATCCGGCCTGCTGATGGATCTTGCCCAAATAGCCACGCAGTACAATGTACAGTGTGTGCTGGTTGCTGCAGCCTTCCTCGAACTGTGAGGTGCAAGTAATGCAGCCAGACTCAGTAACCAATCCGCGGCTTCCGATTCCGGAACATCTTTGCAGCAAATGCAGTCGTTCCGCAATAATTGAACGACGCATTTGCCACATTCACACCAGGACGTATTGCCAACGCGATCGGCAGGTGGCCAGCAGTCCTCTAAGCAAGCAGCAGGGTCAGTGTCGTCAGCAGCCGCTGCAGTTTCGTCAGCATTTACACCAACTTGCTCCGCACTCGCCATCTGCATGATCTCATCCTCGGTTTACTCCGGTTCCTTCGCTGGCGTCCAACTCGCTCTCCTCGGAGTCACTGTCATCTCCTGACAAGGAGGTAGACCTACCCTGAATCGTCTCCGCTCTGAGCCTCATACTGCTTGACTTTCCGCCTTGGACATTCACGACTTCACTTTCCAAGTTCTCCGTCCAACTCCAAGTAAAAGTTCCGAGCTCCAGGAGCTCCTCTATCTCTTTGACGTCACAGATTCGTGACGCCATGGCGGCGCCAAAAACGGGGGATCAAAGTGATATTTCAGTTGCGTATATCTATGGTTATAGTCACCGGATGAAGACGAGACATACACCAATCGACTCAGCTGATTTTTCCCAATAACATATCTGATTTTGATTTTAGGGTGAACTTCCCCTTTAATTATACCCCGCTTGGAACGCTTCCAGACCATCAGCTAGCAGGGCTGTAGAAACTGGTGCTGGAATAATGGATGCCAGTTCTTCTCTCACAGAAGTATCAGGTACTGTCCGAGACAGTCCATGACCATTACCTGAAGCAGCATAAAAGGAAAGCAGAGCTACGTCAACGTTATCTTCCCTCCAAGATTGCAATAGGTGGCTATACTGATGGCGCTCTTCACGCGTCGAAGAGGACACCATTGCATGATTTTGTTCCTCTACCATAGACCGCACAGTTTTCATGTGCGCAGCTGCAGTAGCATGACGCGAATCAGCACGATTAAGTCTCCTATGCTCATTTCTTGCATTTGTGGCGCCCGACGTTTCCTGTGACCGGCGCTGACTCTGCCGATCACAGGCGATCGGCACTCGACGGGATCTCTCTTCCGACGTTTACTGTGACCGGCGCTGGATCACCCGTTAACGCTTATTTTTGAGTCGATTCTGCGTCTGTCCTGACGTTTCCTGTTACCGGCGCTGACTCTGCCGATCACAGCCGTTCTGGATTCGACGGGATCTCTCTTCCGACGTTTCCTGTTACCGGCGCTGAATCGCTCGTTCACGCTTATTTTTGAGTCGATTCTGCGTCTGTCCCGACGTTTCCTGGGACCGGCACTGACTCTGCCGATCACGGGCGTTCTGGAGTCGACAGGATCTCTCTTCCGACGTTTCCTGTGACCGGCGCTGAATCGCCTGTTCACGCTTATTTTGGAGACGACGGGATCTCTCTTCCAAAGTATGTTTTTGCTGACGCATCCTATCACCTATTCCTCAACTAGCGTCCATTCTAATTTTATGTCAACCTCGTCTCCCCATTTCTTTCCAAATCTCCCTCTACATCAGGGAGTCGTATACATAATACGACGAATATTGTGGCCAGCTGTTTGTGGCCAGCTACGAGGCAGATACGGGAGCAGGCAGATGTTGTGGCCAGCTGTTATGCACAATCCTGTAGAGCCTTTGTAGTCACAGATACGGGGCAGGTACGGTAGCTCCAGGCGTGACACAAACACACAAACAAACAAACAAACACCAAAATTACAGATACGGGACAGATACAGGACAGATACGGTATCTTCGGGCGTGACACAAACAGACAAACAAACAAACAAACACCAAATTAAAGGCGCTGACTCTGCCGATCACGGGCGTTCTGGACTCGACGGGATCTCTCTTCCGACGTTTCCTGTGACCAGCGCTAGATCGCCCACTCACGCTTATTTTGGAGACGACGGGATCTCTCTTCCAAAGTATGTTTTTGCTGACGCATCCTATCACCGATTCCGCAACTAGCGTCGATTCTTATTTTATTTCCTTCTCGTCTCCCTATTTCTTTCCAAATCTCCCTCTACATCAGGGATTCGTGTACATAATAAGACGAATATTGTGGCCAGGTGTTTGTGGCCAGCTACGGGACAGATACGGGAGCAGGCAGATATTGTGGCCAGCTGTTATGTACAATCTGTAGAGCCTTTGTAGTCACAGGTACGGGACAGATACGGTAGCTCCAGACGTGACACAAACACACAAACAAACAAAAAACAAACACCAAATCACAGATACGGGACAGATACGGGACAGATACGGTAGCTCCAGGCGTGACACAAACACACAAACAAACAAACAAACACCAAATTAAATCTGTGTGGACCCTGGCTAGCGCCAGACGTTACTGAAGTAACGTCTTCTGCATAGCTACGGGAATGAGAGAGCTTGGAAGCTCAGGGCCCTACGCTATGCTTTTTTGCCTTGATGACCTAGACAAAAAAACATAGGGATGTTATAAATTCACAGCCGTTCTGGACTCGACGGGATCTCTCTTCTGACGTTTCCTGTGACCGGCGCTGAATCGCTCGTTCACGTTTATTTTTGAGTCGATTCTGCGTCTGTCCCGACGTTTCCTGGGATCGGCGCTGACTCTGCCGATCACGGGCGTTCTGAAGTCGACAGGATCTCTCTTCCGACGTATTCTGTGACCGGCGCTGAATCGCTCGTTCACGCTTATTTTGGAGACGACGGGATCTCTCTTCCAAAGTATGTTTTTGCTGACGCATCCTATCACCTATTCCTCAACTAGCGTCCATTCTAATTTTACGTCAACCTCGTCTCCCTATTTCTTTCCAAATCTCCCTCTACATCAGGGAGTCGTATACATAATACGACGAATATTGTGGCCAGCTGTTTGTGGCCAGCTACGAGGCAAATACGGGAGTAGGCAGATATTGTGGCCAGCTGTTATGCACAATCCTGTAGAGCCTTTGTAGTCACAGATACGGGGCAGGTACGGTAGCTCCAGGCGTGACACAAACACACAAACAAACAAACAAACACCAAATTACAGATACGGGACAGATATGGGACAGATACGGTATCTTCAGGCGTGACACAAACACACAAACAAACAAACACTAAATTAAAGGCGCTGACTCTGCCGATCACGGGCGTTCTGGACTCGACGGGATCTCTCTTCCGACGTTTCCTGTGACCGGTGCTGAATCGCCCACTCACGCTTATTTTGGAGACGACGGGATCTCTCTTCTAAAGTATGTTTTTGCTGACGCATCCTATCACCTATTCCGCAACTAGCGTCCATTCTTATTTTATTTCCTTCTCGTCTCCCTATTTCTTTCCAAATCTCCCTCTACATCAGGGATTCATATACATAATACGACGAATATTGTGGCCAGCTGTTTGTGGCCAGCTACGGGACAGATACGGGAGCAGGCAGATATTGTGGCCAGCTGTTATGTACAATCCTGTAGAGCCTTTGTAGTCACAGGTACGGGACAGATACGGTAGCTCCAGACGTGACACAAACACACAAACAAACAAACACCAAATCACAGATACGGGACAGATACGGTAGCTCCAGGCGTGACACAAACACACAAACAAACAAACAAACAAACACCAAATTAAAGCTGTGTGGACCCTGGCTAGCGCCAGACGTTACTGAAGTAACGTCTTCTGCATAGCTACGGGAATGAGAGAGCTTGGAAGCTCAGGGCCCTACGCTATGCTTTTTTGCCTTGATGACCTAGACAAAAAAACATAGGGATGTTATAAATTCTTTAAAAATTTCCTTTTTTTAAAGACATAATCTGGGATTCGAACCTGCACTATCGCGGGCCCTGCATGCATCCCCCGATACACTTCGCATACTGAGTACATACTAATTCTTCCAAGTTGCTTCACGTTATGATCTTGCATTTGAAAGCCCTATTTGAATATGCATTGTGGCCAGCCGTCTTTGATGGTATGGTACGGGATAGGTACGGGACAGGTACGATCGAGGGTAATACGACACCGTCTACCCACTTGATGACGGCAGAAAAAGCGTAGGGATGTTATAATATTTTCAATTCTCCTATTTTTTCAGGCATATCCTGGGATTCGAACCCGCACTATCGCCCTACGTGCATTCCCCATACACTTCGCATTCATGCTCATTCTTCTAAGTTGCTTCACGTTATGATCTTGCGTTTGAAAGCCCTATTTGAATATTGCGGCCAGCTGTATGTGGCCAGCTGTGTTTGATGGTACGGTACGGTACGGGACAGATACGGGATAGCGCCAGGCATGACACAAACACACATACAAACAAACAAACACACAAATACCAAATTAAAGCTGTGTGGACCCTGGCTAGCGCCAGACGTTACTGAAGTAACGTCTTCTGCATAGCTACGGGAATTAAAGCTGTGTGGACCCTGGCTAGCGCCAGACGTTACTGAAGTAACGTCTTCTGCACAGCTACGGGAATAAAGTGCTTTTCACCCTAAGCCGGATTTCCGCAGCAGTTGGACAATATTGCGTTGGCCACCATTCATTAGGGACGTTTAGTAATGCAAAAATTCGTACTTTTGGTGGTGGCGATATTACGCGAAAATTTATTTCGAGAAAGAAAACTTGTGAGGTTTAGCAATGCGAAACGACTTTTTCTCGAAGTTATTTGAATCTTATAGTACCATACCGTATATGCAGGTCAGTCTCAAGCAGAGGGCTGTAAAATTACTACTCCCCGTAGTGAAATGCGTACTGAGAAAAGAGAAAGTTACTTTCGCAAATCACTGCAACTTCGCGTCCAAGTTTTCGAAGTCTCGGCCTTTGTTTCTGTACTCATTCCCAGACTCGAATTTTCTTTCGAACTTTCGCGTTGCTAAACGTCCTTATTAGCTTGCCTGTTCTTCTAAGAAAATCATTCTTTCTTTTTGCTACAGACGTGGATGAGTGTTCGACCAAGTGCTCCGACAGCAGTATTTCTCAATGCAATAACAATATTGGAAGTTTTACATGTACATGTAACATGGGATACAGGTTTAATGGTACCAACTGCATTGGTAAGCGTGCAACTCTTTTAAATGTCTTTAACGTGCATGCATTTGACACTCCCTCCCCCCCCCCCCTCCCACCCCCGTCAAAAACGGTCAAACGGTTCTCAAAATTCAGTACAGTGTATTGATTTCTGTCCGGCTCATCTCAGAGGTCTATGAGGTTCAGAGAAGCAAAAAACAATGATATTTACACTATACAGGATTTAGTGGGATACTTAAAGGTAAAGTGAGGAATTGCAAAAACCGAAATATCAAGACTTCTCATATCTAGTCTAGACTCTCCACACAGTTCGGGTAGCAAATTGTTAACATCTTCTTGATACCATTGTGGGAGAAGATGATACACTGGCGCTGCAACCCCTTGCTCTGGCTTGTCACAAGAAGTAGGTTCAAGTGCGGGTTAGTGAATCTTGCGTCCACCAAGTCTTGATGCCAGCACAGGGCCACCAGCAATAGTGTAGCAAGTGCAGTGGCAACATCAGAAAGCAACTACACACCAGTCTGATATGTACTGAATCAATAGGATGGGCAACATCAATTTGAACGCGTCCAACGGCGCACCGCTCGCCTCTGTTTGCATCTCCCCCTCTTTGAGCACAGAACCCACTCCGTGCTGCTGCACCGACTCAAATGGCCATCACTCAGCAACCGCCGTACCCTCTTCCATATCCTTCTTGCACATAGCCTGCATCATAGATATGCACCACCACACCTTCTTGCAATTCACCTACCCCGAATACAACCCATTCGCATGCTCAGGTTCCCCCGTACCTTTGAGCTACCCACAACACGTACAAACTGGCTAAGGGACTCCCCCATCTATGCTTCTCTTGATCTCTTTAATAGCATACTACTCAGCCTCCGGCATATTAACCCCAGACGAGATTTCAAAGCAAACACCCTACCACTTGTCATTTCTTCCGTATGTACTTGCTCACATTGCTCAGCACATCTATAGCTCCATTGCGCCCAGCCTATGTGATAAACTCCCTATTGCCATCGCGACTGCCTCAGCAAGCAGCTAAACTTTGATCTCTCTGTATCTGATCCCCGTGACTGTAATTATTTTTCTATTATTGGCCACAGGCCATCGTGAGAATAAAAGATTTCGAACATCAGCAGCAACTACACACCAGTCTGATATGTACTGAATCAATAGGATGGGCAACATCCGCCGCAACAGGAAAAGCCGTCAAAATCCAGGCCGTTTGACCCAACTTGCGACTGTGCATTCTGCGGGTATGAATCCCACTTCAGGTACCCTTCTTTGGACCCCTTTTCACATTTATTTTTTCTGCACTGCACTGTGTTTTATGTGTACGATAAAATTATGAAAAATCGCCAAATACGGGAGCTCGCAAGAACCAAGGCCCATCTTTTTATGAATGGACTGTAGGCTGGAAAAATAATTACACCGTATGTCCAGACCTTCAAAGTCATGGAGGTATAGTTGATTATAAAGTCAGTCTCAGTTGACCCTTTGCGTGCTGAGTACGAGTTAACTCGCACTTTATGCATGACCTGATCCACTAAGTACGAGTAAACTCGCAAAAATAAACGCGCGATATATCGCAGTGCATAGACCAGTGTACAAACTTTTGTAACTTCGTCAAAAATAAACGCATCGCGACAATCAATACACCGTTGGAAAGGTCTTCACCTCATCTCTCGGAAAATAAACGCATCGCGACAATCAATACACCGTTGGAATGTTCTTCACCTCATCTTTCCGAAAATAAACGCATCGCGACAATCAATACACCGTTGGAAAGGTCTTCACCTCATCTTTCCGCAGATATAAAGTTCTTCGCGATAGGATAAGAATTCATTGCGCGGGGACAAGATAAACACGGAAATCACGGCCCAGAGTGAACGCGAATATTTTTGTTCATGACTTCTGTTTATTGAGGAGTTTGCCAGGGGATTTCCCTTTGGCACGGCGCATGTGTGCTGGAAATTAAATGAAGCGCTTGGATCAATTGGATCTGAGCTTTGCAGCGCAGTTTGAATTGTGAAAATCTGTTGAATTTGGGCAAAAAGCCGAACAAGAATGTGAAATCGAGTTGTTGTGCCGTTCCGAGGCACGGTGGAGTAGTTTGGACAGGACATGGAGGTGGCCCTGAGGTGTCTATGGAGCGGAGAGCTGCCAGGATGGATTCGTTTGGTCCTGATCTTTCCAACGAGCCCAGGACGATGAAAATCTATCAAGATGGAGTGGAATCAGAATAAATTTCGTTCGGAGCTGTGAGTGCATACTCGACCAAGAGAGTCAGTGCGCTGGAAAGCCAGTGGATTGGAGAAAGGTGGCTCAGCATGCAAAGGGTTAATAGAGCCATAGGCTTCATACATGAAATGACATTCAAAGTATGTTTTGTAAAAATGGCGGGAAAAGTACTATAGTAAGAAACTTACAGCCCAGCTGGAATGGTGAACAAGTGAATTTATGATCAAAATAAAGGACAAAATGTTACGGTATTTAAATAACCGACGAGAAGACAACAGTCGTAAAATCGCCATGAAAAATATCAATTGTGCACTCATAACCATGTATAAACAATTAAAATGAAACAATTCCAGAACGTTTTCGTGTGACCATCATCAGTGGAACATCGTCACATAGTAAGAATCACTAAAACAACCAGTTATATAGCTAGAGTAATATGAAAAGAAGCGTGAGAATGCAGCACAGCTAGCGGTTATGCATAACGCGTGTAGTGTGAACCTTTGCAGTGTATCTGAGAATGGTAGCAGTAGATGAATGTGGCAGCTGTGAGTGCGTGTGAACAAAAACTGGTGAGTGCGTATTATTTAAAAAGTGTGATTGCTACAACATTTTCTTTTTGCTTGCATAGAACAGGGTCACGTGTGCGAATATATACAGCTTCCAACACCTGCAACTGCTTAAAGAAACGCGCGCGACAAATAACACTAAACCAGGAATCATCAAACAACTTACGACAATCCGGACTGGACACCAAATGCTTGTAGATGGCAGACTTGCTCTTGTCGATGTCGAACTCCTCCTCGTCCGTATCACTCTCATCCTCCACTTCCTGTTCCTGCTCACCCTTGCTTTCCTCCTGACCATCCTGTTCATCCCCATCATCATCCTCCATCTCCATCTCCTCATGCCATCGCTTCTTTCTCCTTGACGTGTTCACTGCTGCGCCCGTACTTTCACCTGCCACTACTGGTTCCGCCTTCTCCATTTTTCTCAGTCGTGTCTCCGCTAGTCTCTGGCTTCTCCTCAGATTCGTTTTTCCTCCATTTTCATTTTGTTCTCCTGGTGATCTCTCCGTTACTGCCGTCGGGTTTGTTAACGAACGATCGTCCGGTGGTCTCCCATGCCGTGTTGTTGTCGTCAAGAGTGACACCAGATTCGTGTGTTGCGCTACTGTTGAGTCCGGTGTTGTATCCGTTTCTGGTTGTGTTGTAATACTGACAGGCGTAGTAGTAGGCAACGGGTGTTTTCGAGGCCTCCCACGCTTTGGCCTGCCTGCCCTGGCCGCTTTTGACAGCAAGAACAGGAACAAGAACAGGAAGTGGAGGATGAGAGTGATACGGACGAGGAGGAGTTCGACATCGACAAGAGCAAGTCTGCCATCTAGAAGCATTTGGTGTCCAGTCCGGATTGTCGTAAGTTGTTTGATGATTCCTGGTTTAGTGTTATTTGTCGCGCGCGTTTCTTTATGCAGTTGCAGGTGTTGGAAGCTGTATATATTCGCACACGTGACCCTGTTCTATGCAAGCAAAAAGAAAATGTTGTAGCACTCACACTTTTTAAATAATACGCACTCACCAGTTTTTGTTCACACGCACTCACAGCTGCCACATTCATCTACTGCTACCATTCTCAGATACACTGCAAAGGTTCACACTACACGCGTTATGCATAACCGCTAGCTGTGCTGCATTCTCACGCTTCTTTTCATATTACTCTAGCTATATAACTGGTTGTTTTAGTGATTCTTACTATGTGACGATGTTCCACTGATGATGGTCACACGAAAACGTTCTGGAATTGTTTCATTTTAATTGTTTAGACATGGTTATGAGTGCACAATTGATATTTTTCATTGCTATTTAAAAATGTTACGGGTTATGAATAACTGTCCACCAGCGTATCCAGATCATATTCAGTCAGCGATTGCGTCAAAATGACACACTGAGAAGGAGTACTGAGACATTCCACAAACTGAGACTGTGGTGAACAGTTAGTCATAACTCGTAACATTTTGTCATTTCTTTTTATCCAATTTAGATTGAAATTTCTGTTTTGACATTGAATTTTATTGCATGGGGTAGTGGGTGCGTCATTTTACGTCTGAAATAGCCAGGAAAGCAGCGGTGCTTCGACTATAAGGCCATGGCTTTAAAGGGACTGACATGCAGCATGTGAAAAAGTAGATTTTTTCATGTCAGAAAACTTGCTTTCTTGTGTTCCTACTCGCTCTTTGTCGGATGTAGAAATTGACTTTTTCCATTCTTTTCAGATGTTGACGAGTGTTTGACTCAGTGTAAAGGAACAGGATCCGAATGCACGAACACAATTGGAAGTTTTACGTGTAAATGCATCACCGGATACAAGGGAGACGGCTTCACTTGTGACGGTAAGCGTGCATCTGTTGAGTGAAAGTATTATGAGCATGTTGGTATTTCTTAGTTCAAAGGCCCTTCACTAATTTCACTTTCTGCCACGTGACATGCGACATACGACACTTGCAAAAAGAAACTGCCTGTGGCATATCGTCGCAAGCAGTCGCAAGGTCACTTTTGCAGAAGTTGAGCAACGTTTTACTTTTGCACCAAGCCAAACGCGACCACCATCAAAAAGTGCATCACCACCTGACACCGACTGGAGGAAGAAACAGCAATCCTCCAGCAGGCAATGGCCTCGTTGGCAGCATGGAGAAGCAGATGGAGGGTCAAGTTGGAGCACACAAAGTCACCGGAATTGACCATCAGCCATCACCGCTCCCCAAACCCTCCCAACTCCAAGGAGCAGTCATGCCAGAAGTGGAGGAACTCAAGCTTCTTTGGCTTACTTTCACAAGGCAGCTGGCATTCTACACCCACATTCCACAGCTTGCAGTGCGCGGAGCTCAGCTGCTTGGCTTCTTTCATAAAGCATTGGCTGTGCTAGATCCAAAGCACCTGGCAATCGTATAACATGGCTTTGTGTGTCCTGTGTTAGAGTATGGCATGCTGGTATGGTTGAGCTCGGCCTCTACCACCTCGGTCTGCTTCACTGACATACAGCGCCATGCCCTACACATAATTGTAGACAGGTCATGCCTTCCAAGCCTCAACAACCTATCCACTGTAGCAGGGATCTGTTTCCTGTACAAGCTACGCTTTGTGGAGGGTCTAAAAATGCTGAAAGCCATCCTGCCATCATCAGCAGCCGCATCGCGATACCGCACATCAGATCTACTCTTGCGACACCAGGTCTGCAGCACATCTAGTCTGATATGCACTGAATCAATAGGGTCGGCAGCATCCGCCGCAACAGGTTCGACAGCAGCGCGATCAGCAGCTGAGTGACTTGTGCTATTAGCAAGCTGTGCAGATAAACGGATATGACATACTCATGTTGTGATATACTGTACATAGATTTTCTCAGAGCACTGTAGTAAGATGAGTGCATCATTGCAATCTACACTGATCATGTGCTGCTGGTTGAGACTGACGAACAACATTGAGCTTGTCAATGTGCTTCCTCTGTCTGTCTTATTTGTTGGTATCAATTACTTCCTCCGTTAAGCAAAACTTCGTTGCGTTTTTACAGTTCTGTCCAAATCAATCTATGGCTACGAACAAGCTTTGCAAAGTGGAAAACAAGGCAGCATATGAGTGATATTTATTTACAGATGTCACACAGCTCGTTTCAAAGCAGTCCAGCTTCACTGTTCGTCTGAATTTAATGACAACTCACTCCCTGATGACATCGAGTCTGCATCCTCGCTGACTGTAGCCGCCAGCGCTGCCAGCTTTTGTCTGCAGCCTGTACAAGTTTCCAAGACACGATTATTTTGATCGTGGAGATCGCCAAGTTCTTCGCTCGAACTGTGACCTTGATGACCTCCACGGTGGCGCTGATAGTTGTGGCCACTCTCCGGTGACCGCCATGGAAGGAGCCATACAGACACAAACAAATGCTCGCCATTTTCGCAGCGGTGTGTCGTGCCAGCACGTTTCCACACTCTGCAGAAGCTCTTTTCTGGTTTCCTTCGCCACGAGTGACACGTCTGTCTACAGGCAGTGGAAGAACGCCAAGTCGTCGACGTTGAGATCAGGATTTTGCGCCCACTGAACGACAACCTGAATGTCGAACGCTTTTGATTTCCCCTGCGCTGCAAACACAAGTGAATTGATTTTGGTTGTGTGCGGATGCGCACCATCGCCACGTGCTAGTACTCGTACAGCAGTGCCTGAGTGCTGGCCGGCTCCAGGACACTTCTTCGGGCCACGCGATCTTTCAAACTGTTTCTCATTTTCGCACTTTGTGTCATGCGCGCACGCCTGGGGTTGTGTTCTGGTGACATCCTATCGAGAAACGGTTCTGCTTCGCCGATTTTTCAAAGGACTCCACGCTTTTCAGAGGTTCAACAGCCTGTCAGGACAATGGACGACAACTCAGCTACTCTATGTCGGTGATAGATCACTGACATGTATGTCTAATGCCGACAGAAATACCATGACAAGAACACTAAAAACGCAACGAAGTTTTGCTTAACGGAGGAAGTACATTACAGTCTATTCATAACAAGATGGACTGCTAGCTTTTGGCCATAAATGGGTCAAACTTAGAGTTTTTTCAGAAAATTTCTGCAATCTCAATTGGAATCCTCTTCCAACTATGTTTCTGAAGTCTACTTTTCTAGACAGCAAGCAAGCCCTAACAAGAATAGGATTTTGCACAGGTTTTGCCCCAAGAGCACTGAATTGGGAAAAGCCGTCAAAATCCAGGCCGTTTGACCAAACCTGCGACTGTGCACTCTGCGGGCAGGGATATCAGCAAACGCACTGCGCAGTCCATCTGCGCAGGTAAGCCTGGCCCATCTACGCGCGGCCGACAAGAAAACTCATGAACACTTTCATTTTTTTGCAAAATAAATCGTGCGAAGAAGATGCACGGAATGGCTGAAAACTAGGCTGAGGAATAGTAGCATCCAGAGACTCTCAAACAAATTCATGGTCCATCGCTTCTGACAATAGCAGCGAAGACAGCAGGGAGCTGATTGCAGCAACTCTCTACCAAGCACGACGCTGGTTACTCACCAGGGCAGGGCGCTTCCATTGTGCAAGAAATGGCCGCGAGGGAGAAATGGAAGTCTGATTTTGGAATGATCCAACCAGGGAAATCCCTTGAAAATTGGACTAAACACCTCTGATACTGGTGTTTCACGATGTTCAAAATTTTAGAGCAATCGATCCGGGAGAACGTGGTGAGTACGTGGGTCCTCCGTATCGCGTATGATTTGAATGGTCGCGGGGACAGAAGAACAGTAATTTTACGACTCCCAGCGGTGCAAACAGACCGCTGCCATCTTTTCTCTGTCGGCCGCGATCACGTTCAAAAAATCGATGACGCAATGCATGCGCAGAGGCCTGCACAGTGCGTTTGCTGATATCCCTACTGCGGGTATTTCACTTCAGGCACCCTTTTTGACCGCTTTTCACATTTCATTTTTTCTGCACTGCACTGTGTTTTATTTGTACGATAAAATAACAAAAAATCGCCAAATACGGGAGCTCGCAAGAACCAAGGCCCATCTTTTTATGAATGGACTGTAGGCTGGAAAATAATTACACCGTATGTCCAGACCTTCAAAGTCATGGAGGTATAGTTGATTATAAAGCCAGTCTCAGTTAATCAAAAAATAACCTTTACGGAATCCTCATTAGCCATTTTGGTGGCCAAGAACGGCTTCCTGCTCAATGAACGGCATATTTCCCGTATGTCACATGACTGTCGCCTTGGAGTCTACCAATGACAGATCAAATTACGCGGGCTGGAAAGCGCGATCCTGCCTGATGAATGGTGATGGAACTAGTTCCCCTGCCCGTCGTCAAGTGACGACGGGCAGTGGACGGAATCCACTGCCCGTCGTCACTTGACGACGGGCAGTGGACAGAATCCACTCATGATGAGTCTACCATTTCAATGACAAGCTTCTGTGGTCTGAAAGTACATGCAAAAAGTCATGTACTGTAGTCCGTGTACGGTTGTCGAAGTCAATCTCACTCAGCTCACACAGAGTCACAGCAGTCATACAGGACTCGAGTTGAGTCACAGAATGGTTCATGTAAACTCAAACGTCAAAGATTGTGAGTGATCTCCTTGGCTTTGGTGCATACGGGAAACACGTTCCAGTCACTCATACTCGGTCAGTACCGCTGCTCATCCAGCCCTTGCCGCTATCGCGGCACGGGCTGGATTCCGGGGTACTGCCCTCATACTCGTGCAGGAACCTGTACTTCCCCAGAATGTTTGGCGGGTACCCCCAACGTCCAGCTTTATATTCATGACATTCCTGTGTGGGTGAGTGATGGAGCCGTAGAAGCTGCACTGTCTCAGTACGGTACAGTGCAGGGTGCTATACGACATGGCAGACTCAAAATCCGGGATGGCGTTTTCATTGCGACAGGAGTGAGGTTTGCCACCTTCAAACTTGGCACAAACAAGACCGTACCATCGTACGTGAAATCACGGGACGGAAAGAGCAATTTCCGCGTGTACCGTGCTGATAAAACACCCACATACAGGCTATGCAACAAGCCAGGGCACATCGCCAAGGACTGCCCGGAAAAGACTCAAATAAGCAAATTAACCACCAAGACTTCGTCCAACAACAGAGCTGTAGACTCATCCTCCAAACATAAAACCAAAAACAACACCAGCCTTCTCTCCACCGAGTCTGAGCGAGCGGAGGTACTTCTCTCAGACATAGTTGCCAACCGACAAGGTAACCAACAAGGCAAGGAATCTGATAACGAATCAGACGATGACCATCAGTCAAGCTCCTCCGAGCCAGAAGACTTTGGTGCTACGCCAAACAACTCAGTTCATGAACCACTGGGGCAAGCAGTAGCATCAAACCAGACCACAAATGTCCACCATCAACACCGACCACCGGCTCAAGACTGCAATTTAGATTCATGCGAAGGCGAAGTCAACTTGGGCAACTCCAAGCGTTTGCGCCCGAGTGTCACCCCCGACAGACCTGAGGATAATGGCATGAGATCACGGAATCGCAAGAAGAGAAAGCTGCCCCCGGGAAGTACATCATGGTGCTAGCGGCCTCTCCATCGAATCGAAGAAAAAGAACAAGCCAACAGGAATCGACTCGCAATGCCAGTAGTAAGTCACTATACTACTTTGCTAGTCCTTTCATTTCTTTCAATACCCATGCTTAATCCTTACGCACAATCTTTTCTCCCCACGATGCTACGCAATCATATTTCATACGATCGCTCTTTCTGCGGGCCAAGCAAGTTCAATTTCCTGAGCTTCAACGCTCGCAGCTTGTTCAACAAAATGGACGAGATTGCGCAGGTAGCCATAGAAAAGAGACCCAGTCTTATCGCCATATGTGAAACCTGGGCAAACCCCCTAGAGCCAGACTTTCTATACGAACTCCCCGACTACTCTCTTTATAGGCATGATCAGCAGCACTGTAGAGGCGGAGGAGTCGCCGTGTATGTTCACTCATCCATCCCACACAAACACAAAACAAACATCACGATGAGCAACTTCGAATCACTCTGGCTCGAACTTGACCTACCGAATGTATCACTTACAGTTGGATGCTCCTACCGTCCTCCAAACACAGATCCGTACACATTCTGCCAACAACTGGAGCCCTGTCTAGGCCTCTGCAACATGAACTCTCCGTTTCTATTAGGAGGAGATATGAACGCAAAGCAAACGTCATGGCTTCCCACTGATATCACTGATAGAGCTGGCGACCTGCTGAGCTACCTACTAGACACTGCAGGATTAAACCAGCACGTGTCTTTTCCGACCTGTATTTCCAGAGGCAACTTGAAGTCCTGCCTCGACGTTGTCATCTCCAACGTACCAGAAGAAGACCTATCTGTCACATCGTATCCCCCTGTCGGAGCGTCAGATCATGTACTCGTTGGAGGACATGTGTTCCTTGCATGCCCACCACAAGCACCAACACCCCAGCGAATCGTCGAAGCTTGGCGCTGGAACTGGGACCCTGATCGCGTCGTCGCACTGAAAGAAGCCCTGAGCTCAATGCAGCTTTTGCCACCAGCTGAGGAAATCCCGCAGTTATCAATGACAGACCTCTGGTCGCATTGGCATGACTCGCTTATCAACACAGCACACTTGTACTGTACTAACTTCGCACCACGACGTATACACCAGACATGCCCAGGTCGGCGACCATGGATGACTCAACAGCTTCTTTGCAGCATTAAACTCAAGCATCAGCTCTACCGTCAGTATCTCAGAACTCGCAGCGCCGAGAACTGGCTCACATTCGTTACTCAACGCAATAGGACCACAACACTACTGAGAGAAGCTAAATCCGCCTTCGTATCCACTACCGCGCAAGGCGACGTAACTGGTGGATGAAATCACTGTGGTCGTCCCTGAAAAAGGAGCTTCCACCTATTTCAGCGAACGAAACAGTGGCTAGATCAGATGGAGAAAAGGCGGAAGCGTTTAACAATTTTTTTCATTTCGGAAAGCCAGAAGTCTGTTTCCGGACCAACTGAAGCCGTGCCAGAGATTGGCATGGCCAGCAATCGAGGACATCTGAGAGTTGTAATTTGTGTACTCCTCCGAGGTGTGATTTTTGGCGTGCTGGGCCAAGCACAAGGAAGCCATCTGCAAAAAAACTGCAGAAAATGGTTGTTGTTTGATCCTTTGGTGTAATCTTTGTTTCTAGTCGAAGCTAGTTGCTGTTTGGAGCAGAATCGCTGAAATTGACTATTTTCTGCATGTACTCATACATGTACTCATGTACTCAGGCATGCAGTCTCACTCGTATTTTAGCTCTTTTTCTGGAATGGATGCTGCTCTGCGCCCCTTGGTGAACATTTCCTGCGCTCGTGGAGCAGCTGAAAAGGACCACTGGTATGTCTAGTTCCTGGTTTGAAAGTGGAGAGTCGACTTTTGTGCCTTGAAAAAGGAGTAGAGAGCGATAAAGGTACGTCTGTGGCTTATTTTTGAGTGCTCCTCGTACATTTTTGATCGTGATAGAAATTCTCAGACCAAAGTCAGCGCGATGATGGCCGTACAGTTTTCTTGTGGATTTTTTAGTTGTTTCATCTCGTATCTATGTCAGAATCGTGATGGTGAAGTGGAGAGGATGATTTTCTTCCTCTAGGCTTCGTTCGGCCGACTTTGCTTCGTCTTCGTTGAAAAGTGATCCTGAAAAAAAGGTCGATTCGCAAAATTATGTTGATTTTGAATGTACGTGATGACATGCGATTGCTGGCTATGCGTGTCGCGCATCATCGGAAGCAAACTGAAGGAAATCATCACCACCCAGGAGGAGGTCAGAAAACTCCTTTCCGCTTTTGATTTCCGGAAGTCGGCTGGGTACGATGGCATACTGACGAAATTGCTCAAGATCACTGGCGACCATGGATGACTCAACAGCTTCTTTGCAGCATTAAACTCAAGCATCAGCTCTACTGTCAGTATCTCAGAACTTGCAGCGCCGAGAACTGGCTCACATTCGTCACTCAACACAATAGGACCACAACACTACTGAGAGAAGCTAAATCCGCCTTCGTATCCACTACCGCGCAAGGCGACGTAACTGGTGGCCCGCAGCGAAACCTGTACAAGTTAATGAAATCACTGCGGTCGTCCCCGAAAAAGGAGCTTCCACCTATTTCAGCGAACGAAACAGTGGCTAGATCAGATGGAGAAAAGGCGGAAGCGTTTAACAATTTTTTCATTTCGGAAAGCCAGAAGTCCGTTTCCGGACCAACTGAGCCGTGCCAGAGATTGGCGTGTCGCACATCATCGGAAGCGAACTGAAGGAAATCATCACCACCCAGGAGGAGGTCAGAAAACTCCTTTCCGCTTTTGATTTCCGGAAGTCGGCTGGGTACGATGGCATACTGACGAAATTGCTCAAGATCACTGCAGACGAAATATCGTGCTCCCTCGCAACACTTTTCAACGAGTCCTTCTCGCGAGGCGAGCAGCCACAGGACTGGCGCGATGCCACTATCAGTCCTCTACACAAGAAAGCCTCTCGTGCAGAGGTCACCAATTATAGGCCAATCTCGTTCCTAAGCATTGCCAGCACGGTTCAGGAGAGGATTGTTCACCAACGCATCTACACCCACATTGAGCCCCACCTACCTGCCGACCAATCTGGATTTCGGTCTAAGGATAGTACTGAACTACAGCTCTCCCGCCTAGTGCATGAGATTTCCGCCAGCCGAGATTCCGGTCAGGCAGTGTCAGCATGCTTCTTTGACTTATCAAAGGCTTTTGACCGAGTCTGGCATGCTGGCCTCCGGGCCAAACTGGAGCACCTTGGTGTCCGTGGCATTGCCCTTACCTGGCTCACAAGCTACCTGACTCGCCGCCGACAACGCGTCAAGGTTGGCTCCGCTTTGTCACCATGGAAATCCATTCCAGCTGGAGTACCCCAGGGCTCTGTCCTGGGGCCTCTTCTTTTCCTGGTGTACACGATCGACCTCCCCCCAGCATGTACAAACTCTCACACTAAATGCAGCCAGTTCGCCGATGACACGGCACTCATCGCGACGCATTACACTCGGGATTTGTCAGCTGCATTCCTCCAACGTGCTGTGGACGCAGCAGGACGATGGTTGAAGGATTGGCATCTCCTCGTCAACACCACGAAAACCGTCGTCCTTTCCTTCCAACCCCAACACACCATCCACATCACGCTCCACTCGACTCGGCTGCAGCAGGTCCACCAACATAGGCACCTTGGTGTTACACTCCAAGACGATATGCGATGGACCCAACACATCATAGAAACCACCAACAAAGCCAAAAAACTACTACACCAACTCCACAAGACACGTGGCACAATGAACGCTTCCAGCCTATTATTAATATACACGACCTACATCCGACCCGTTCTCGAATATGGCAGCCTTGCCCTCTTCAACACCACAGCAACAGCGGGACACACTGGAGAGAATTCAACGCCGTGCTATACGCATCTGCCTTCGGATTCCCCTCTTTGCACCAGTTCACCACAGCTCCCTCCTCCATCACGCAAAGCTCCCCACCCTTAGCTCACGACTCCTTGTTAATCAAGCCCTACTAGCATGGGACATCCACCACCAAACCTCCCCACCACACCTGCAACAACCACATTTAGCACCACAACGTCAACACCAACCATACACCCTTCAACAGACAAGGATCTACTCCATCGGACACGCACACACGAACAGGCACCAAGATTCCCCCATCAACAGTGCCCTCACCCTCTACAACTCACTCCCTATTGACATCACAACCCAACCTCGTAGAAATTCTTTCCGAAACAATGCATCCAGTCTTCTTTTGAGCAGTACCTGTTCCTGCTCCGCGCATCCCCCTGGTTTCTGATATCTCGAACGTGTACTTAACTATCTCGATCACCCCTGCTAACGTTATTGCCCCCGCTTGTTTTTCATGATCCATTGCTTCTTGCCTCCCAGTTAATTTCCATCTAGCTGTTTCTGGCTAGTACCAATTCTATCGCACTTATTAATCATCCTTATTGGCGTGACGTCACGCCATCGTGGAATAAAAGAATAATAATAATAATAATGCGTCCCACCCGCCTGTGTGGATTCACAGGAAGTGTGAGTTACGAAGTCTGAAGAAAATGTTGAACAGTCTCTGCTGGGATGACGACTACATCATAGCTCAGTGGTTAGAGCATCGCTAGCTACAAGCGAGGGTCCCTGGTTCGAGTCCTGGTGGTGACAGTCAATTTTTTCTTCAGACTTTTCCCGTTTGTCTCTTTCCCTCAAACTAGTGAAGATTTTATGACTTGGGGCTCCCCGCGTGCTAGAGTGTACGTGAAGTGTGTGGGTACAGTGAGGGCTGCGTCCCACCCGCCTGTGTGGATTCACAGGAAGTGTGAGTTACGAAGTCTGAAGAAAATGTTGAACAGTCTCTGCTGGGATGACGACTACATCATAGCTCAGTGGTTAGAGCATCGCTAGCTACAAGCGAGGGTCCCTGGTTCGAGTCCTGGTGGTGACAGTCAATTTTTTCTTCAGACTTTTCCCGTTTGTCTCTTTCCCTCAAACTAGTGAAGATTTTATGACTTGGGGCTCCCCGCGTGCTAGAGTGTACGTGAAGTGTGTGGGTACAGTGAGGGCTGCGTCCCACCCGCCTGTGTGGATTCACAGGAAGTGTGAGTTACGAAGTCTGAAGAAAATGTTGAACAGTCTCTGCTGGGATGACGACTACATCATAGCTCAGTGGTTAGAGCATCGCTAGCTACAAGCGAGGGTCCCTGGTTCGAGTCCTGGTGGTGACAGTCAATTTTTTCTTCAGACTTTTCCCGTTTGTCTCTTTCCCTCAAACTAGTGAAGATTTTATGACTTGGGGCTCCCCGCGTGCTAGAGTGTACGTGAAGTGTGTGGGTACAGTGAGGGCTGCGTCCCACCCGCCTGTGTGGATTCACAGGAAGTGTGAGTTACGAAGTCTGAAGAAAATGTTGAACAGTCTCTGCTGGGATGACGACTACATCATAGCTCAGTGGTTAGAGCATCGCTAGCTACAAGCGAGGGTCCCTGGTTCGAGTCCTGGTGGTGACAGTCAATTTTTTCTTCAGACTTTTCCCGTTTGTCTCTTTCCCTCAAACTAGTGAAGATTTTATGACTTGGGGCTCCCCGCGTGCTAGAGTGTACGTGAAGTGTGTGGGTACAGTGAGGGCTGCGTCCCACCCGCCTGTGTGGATTCACAGGAAGTGTGAGTTACGAAGTCTGAAGAAAATGTTGAACAGTCTCTGCTGGGATGACGACTACATCATAGCTCAGTGGTTAGAGCATCGCTAGCTACAAGCGAGGGTCCCTGGTTCGAGTCCTGGTGGTGACAGTCAATTTTTTCTTCAGACTTTTCCCGTTTGTCTCTTTCCCTCAAACTAGTGAAGATTTTATGACTTGGGGCTCCCCGCGTGCTAGAGTGTACGTGAAGTGTGTGGGTACAGTGAGGGCTGCGTCCCACCCGCCTGTGTGGATTCACAGGAAGTGTGAGTTACGAAGTCTGAAGAAAATGTTGAACAGTCTCTGCTGGGATGACGACTACATCATAGCTCAGTGGTTAGAGCATCGCTAGCTACAAGCGAGGGTCCCTGGTTCGAGTCCTGGTGGTGACAGTCAATTTTTTCTTCAGACTTTTCCCGTTTGTCTCTTTCCCTCAAACTAGTGAAGATTTTATGACTTGGGGCTCCCCGCGTGCTAGAGTGTACGTGAAGTGTGTGGGTACAGTGAGGGCTGCGTCCCACCCGCCTGTGTGGATTCACAGGAAGTGTGAGTTACGAAGTCTGAAGAAAATGTTGAACAGTCTCTGCTGGGATGACGACTACATCATAGCTCAGTGGTTAGAGCATCGCTAGCTACAAGCGAGGGTCCCTGGTTCGAGTCCTGGTGGTGACAGTCAATTTTTTCTTCAGACTTTTCCCGTTTGTCTCTTTCCCTCAAACTAGTGAAGATTTTATGACTTGGGGCTCCCCGCGTGCTAGAGTGTACGTGAAGTGTGTGGGTACAGTGAGGGCTGCGTCCCACCCGCCTGTGTGGATTCACAGGAAGTGTGAGTTACGAAGTCTGAAGAAAATGTTGAACAGTCTCTGCTGGGATGACGACTACATCATAGCTCAGTGGTTAGAGCATCGCTAGCTACAAGCGAGGGTCCCTGGTTCGAGTCCTGGTGGTGACAGTCAATTTTTTCTTCAGACTTTTCCCGTTTGTCTCTTTCCCTCAAACTAGTGAAGATTTTATGACTTGGGGCTCCCCGCGTGCTAGAGTGTACGTGAAGTGTGTGGGTACAGTGAGGGCTGCGTCCCACCCGCCTGTGTGGATTCACAGGAAGTGTGAGTTACGAAGTCTGAAGAAAATGTTGAACAGTCTCTGCTGGGATGACGACTACATCATAGCTCAGTGGTTAGAGCATCGCTAGCTACAAGCGAGGGTCCCTGGTTCGAGTCCTGGTGGTGACAGTCAATTTTTTCTTCAGACTTTTCCCGTTTGTCTCTTTCCCTCAAACTAGTGAAGATTTTATGACTTGGGGCTCCCCGCGTGCTAGAGTGTACGTGAAGTGTGTGGGTACAGTGAGGGCTGCGTCCCACCCGCCTGTGTGGATTCACAGGAAGTGTGAGTTACGAAGTCTGAAGAAAATGTTGAACAGTCTCTGCTGGGATGACGACTACATCATAGCTCAGTGGTTAGAGCATCGCTAGCTACAAGCGAGGGTCCCTGGTTCGAGTCCTGGTGGTGACAGTCAATTTTTTCTTCAGACTTTTCCCGTTTGTCTCTTTCCCTCAAACTAGTGAAGATTTTATGACTTGGGGCTCCCCGCGTGCTAGAGTGTACGTGAAGTGTGTGGGTACAGTGAGGGCTGCGTCCCACCCGCCTGTGTGGATTCACAGGAAGTGTGAGTTACGAAGTCTGAAGAAAATGTTGAACAGTCTCTGCTGGGATGACGACTACATCATAGCTCAGTGGTTAGAGCATCGCTAGCTACAAGCGAGGGTCCCTGGTTCGAGTCCTGGTGGTGACAGTCAATTTTTTCTTCAGACTTTTCCCGTTTGTCTCTTTCCCTCAAACTAGTGAAGAATAATAATAATAATAATATTAAAGCCGTTGGCTTCCTACATTTATTTATTTATTTATTTATTGCAGCATCTCATAGCACAGTGAGAACACCGGCCAATACAAAGAGAGAGAGGGTGTTAGCCAACCACGGCAAGGAAGGGAGAAGAAGAGGAGAAGAAAAAAAGGAATCGGCATGGATAAGTAGTGATTGCAACAAAATGAGAAACACAAAATCAAAGTCAAGGCGCGACAAGGCTCTTAAAAAGGCGGAGGGAAGTAAGGTCCTTAGCTTCTTGTGGAAGTGCCAGCCACGCAGAGTACGCAGTGCAAAGGGGAGAGTGAAGTAGAAAGGAGGACTTGGGTTTCGGAAGGGAAAGGGAGTTTCTCGTGCTACGGGAAGAAAACCAGTCGAAACAGTGGAGGTGAGGTGGACACCGATTGAGTTTGAGAGAATGGATAAGGGTGACAAGATGTGAATTACGTCTCTTAGACAAAGGGGTAGTGTGAGCAAGGGCATAAAGGGTGGAAGATGGGAGCATGCGGGGTTTCCGGAGGAGGATTTTTAGAACTTTTTTGTGCTGAATTTCGAGCTTTTAAGCACGGGTTGTGGAAATTCCAGCCCAAGCAGTATCTGCATAATCAAAAATGGGGCGTATGTAAGCTGAGTAAAAGAGGAGTTTACAAGAGATTGGGAGATGGTAACAGTGAGAAGAGAGGATTCCTAAAGATGAACTTGATCGTTTACATATGTAATCGATGTGGGGTTCCCATGAAAGATTAGAGTCAATGAAAATGCCAAGATGCTTATGGCTGGAGACTATGTCTATAGGCTGGGGAAAAGTGGGATGGAGGAGGGGCGGAACATCAGGCTGAGAAGGAAAGAGCATGATTTTAGTTTTAGACAGATTGGGCGATAACCGCCAAGACGACATCCAGGAAATTACTCTTTGAATCCCGTTAGCTAGGTTACTCATCAGGCCAGTGATGTTAGGAGATGCCCGTAGGAGCGTTGTGTCGTCTGCGAATAGTGATGTGCCCGGGGCAGCTGCGGGCAGATCATTGACGTCAAAGATAAAAAAGAAGGGGGCCGAGGATGGAACCCTGGGGAACTCCGGATAGTACTGTTGTGTCGGCTGAGGACGTCCCATGTACCGTGACGTACTGCGTTCGCCCAATTAGGTAAGATGTCAGCCATAGCAGGGGATTGCCGTCTACAGTAAACGATCCACGAAGCTTGGCCAAGAGCCCCCGGTGCCAGACGGTATCGAAGGCCTTGGCAAGATCGAAAAAACAGATCCCGACTAGGTCTCCAGCATCCCGATGTCGACACACTAATTGCACCAGGCGCGTCAGCTGGAGGGTGGTAGAATCGCCTCTGCGAAATCCGGACTGAGCTGAACTCAAACGTGACGAGACATGACAGTACAATTGGTCGTAGAAAACGTGCTCACAGAGTTTGGAAACACAGGACAGTAGAGATATCGGACGGTAGTTTGATGCTTCGTGGGGGGACCCTTTCTTGTATATCGGTATAACATTAGCTGTTTTCCATGCAGAGGGAAAACGACCAGTGCGGAATGATAGGTTGAAAATCAGACATAAGGGGTATGCTATTGAGGGCGCAAGGGACTTTAATACCAGATTAGTGGTGCCGTCTGGGCCTGGCGCCTTGTCAGACGGGAGCTTTCGAATGTTACGTCGGATGGCAGCAGTCGTAGTAAAGACAGATGTGAGGCGGTTAGCCTCACCCGACTCCTCGGCAATGGGGGGAATGGGTAGAGAAGGGTCATCAGGCACGGCCCCTAAGGCGAACTGAGAGTTCAATGCAGTGGCTTTAGCTGAAGAGGTAGTAGCCTGCTGTGTAGAAGTAATGGTGAGTTTCGGGATGTCACGAGATACTTTATGAGTTTTTAATTTGCTCACGAACTGAAACAGTGATGGGCGGTTTTTGTCCTGCAGCGTAGCTTGTAAGGACCGAATGTATCCCCGGTATTTCGATCGAGTCAGACTCTTCACCAAGTTCCGTTGAGATCGATATACATGCATGTTAAGCTGGGTTGGGTATTTCTTACACACACTGTAGAAATCGTGCTTTGCCTTAATGGCGGCACCGAGGGGGGCATCAACCCAAGGTGGCTGACCTGAACGTCGGCATGAGGGGGAGAGTGGATGCCGGGAGAAGTACCCGAGGTGCTTCTCCATGGCCCTGCTAAGAATAGAGTGGAAAGACGAAAGAGCATCATCCACGTGCAAGCTGCGGAGGTGACATTTCCAGTGGACATCAGTAAGTTCAGATTTCAGGTCATCCCATACGCAACACATACATGAAATGACATTCAAAGTATGTTTTGTAAAAATGGCCGGGAAAGTACTATAGTAAGAAACTTACAGCCCAGCTGGAATGGTGACCAAGTGAATTTAGGATCAAAATAAAGGACAAAATGTTACGGGTTATGAATAACTGTCAACCAGCGTATCCAGATCATATACAGTCAGCGATTGCGGCAAAATGACACACTAACGAGGAGTACTGAGACATTCCACAAACTGATACTGTGGTGAAGAGTTAGTCATAACTCATAACATTTTGTCATTTCTTTTTATCCAATTTAGATTGAAATTTCTGTTTTGACATTGAATTTTATTGCATGGGGTAGTGGGTGCGTCATTTTACGTCTGAAATAGCCAGGAAAGCAGCGGTGCTTCGACTATAAGGCCATGGCTTTAAAGGCGCTGACATGCAGCAAGGAAAAAATTAGATTTTTTCATGTCAGAAAACTTGCCTTCTTGTGTTCCTACTTGCTCTTTGTCTGATGTAGAAATTGACTTTTTTCCATTCTTTTCAGATGTTGACGAGTGTTTGACTCAGTGTAAAGGAACAGTATCCGAATGCACGAACACAATTGGAAGTTTTACGTGTAAATGCATCACCGGATACAAGGGAGACGGCTTCACTTGTGACGGTAAGCGTGCATCTGTTGAGTGAAAGTATTATGAGCATGCTGGTATTTCTTAGTTCAAAGGCCCTTCACTAATTTCATTTTCTGCCACGTGACATGCGACATACGACACATGCAAAAGAAACTGCTTGTGGCATATCGTCGCAAGCAGTCGCAAGGTCGCTTTTGCAGAAGTTGAGCAACGTTTTACTTTTGCACCAAGCCACACGCGACCACTGTCAACAAGTGCATCCCCACCCGACACCGACTGGAGGAAGAAACAGCAATCCTCCAGCAGGCAGTAGCCTCGTTAACAGCATGGAGAAGCAGATGGAGGATCAAGTTGGAGCCCACAAAGTCACAGGAATTGACCATCAACCATCACCGCTCCCCAAACCCTCCCAACTCCAAGGAGCAGTCATGCCAGAAGTGGAGGAACTCAAGCTTCTTCGTGTTACTTTCACAAGGATTCTGCATTCTACACCCACATTCCACAGCTTGCAGTGCGCGGAGCTCAGCTGCTTGGCTTCTTCCGTAAAGCATTGGCTGTGCTAGATCCAAAGCACCTGGCAATCGTATAACATGGCTTTGTCTGTCCTGTGTTAGAGTATGGCATGCTGGTGTGGTTGAGCGCGGCCTCTACCACCTCGGTCTGCTTCACTGAAATACAGCGCCATGCCCTACACATAATTGTAGACAGATCATGCCTCCCAAGCCTCAACAACCTATCCACTGTAGCAGGGATCTGTTTCCTGTACAAGCTACGCTTTGTGGAGGGTCTAAAAATGCTGAAAGCCATCCTGCCATCATCAGCAGCCGCATCGCGATACCGCACATCAGATCTACTCTTGCGACACCAGGTCTGCAGCAAATCTAGTCTGATTTGCACTGAATCAATAGGGTCGGCAGCATCCGCCGCAACAGGTTCGACAGCAGCGCGATCAGCAGCTGAGTGACTTGTGCTATTAGCAAGCTGTGCAGATAAACGGATATGACATACTCATGGTGTGATATACCGTATTTTCCGGGGTATAAGCCACACTTTTTTTTCAATAAAAATCGGACCAAAATCGCCCCTGCGGCTTATACACCGAGTATGCTTGCGCGAATGAATGGTTAGCATACATCAGTATGCATGCTGACGTCATGTGACACGTCATTCGACCCAGCTTCGCGCCTGTGTTGCTCATCAACATCAGTGCCAGCGAGATTGAAGATAGTCCAGATGACATGGAGTGATCTGTTGTCAACACAGCAATACACCAACATCTCTGCAGCATCCTATGGTGCACTAACACTTCATAATATGATCTAACATGGTATTTAGCTCCATAACCATAATAAATTTGTAGAAAGGCCATTTGTCAATGAGTGTGAAAAATCTTGTTTTGTGGGTGCGGCTTATACTCCGAATACCAACTTTTAGTCAATATTTTGCCTCAAAAAGGGGGGTGCGGGTTATACCCCGGAAAATACGGTACTGTACATAGATTTTTTCAGAGCACTGTAGTAAGATGAGTGCATCATTGCAATCTACACTGGCCATGTGCTGGTGGTTGAGACTGATGAACAACATTGAGCTTGTGAATGTGCTTCCTCTGTCTGTCTCATTTGTTGGTATCAATTAAATTACAGTCTATTCATAACAAGATGGACTGCTAGCTTTTGGCCATAAATGGGTCAAACTGAGAGTTTTTTTCAGAAATTTTCTGCAATCCCAATTGGAATCCTCTTCCAACTATGTTTCTGAAGTCTACTTTTCTAGACAGCAAGCAAGCCCTAACAAGAATAGGATTTTGCACAGGTTTTGCTCCAAGAGCACTGAATTGGGAAAAGCCATCAAAATCCAGGCCGTTTGACCCAACCTGCGACTGTGCACTCTGCGGGTAGGCATATCAGCGAACGCACTGCGCAGCCCATCTGCGCAGGTAAGCCTGGCCCATATACGCGCGGCCGACAAGAAAACTCATGAACACTTTCATTTTTTTGCGAAATAAATCGTGCTATAAAGATGCACACAGTCAAACTCAGGAAATAGCACTATCATTATCACTCAGGCTGCAATATTCATATTATGGACATATTCATAAATGACATATCTTCAATACCCATGAGCTACATTGTATATAATATATATGATATAAGTATCATAATTATTATTATCATCGTTCTAGCTCATTTTTTCCCCTGTCATAGTCCTGTTTATCATGTTCAGCATAAGCGAAGTTGTGGATCATGCTTGCATGGTTGACTCCAACGCGTACATGCAAGTAATAATAATAATATAAAGATGCACGGAATGGCTAAAAACTAGGCTGAGGAATAGTAGCATCCAGAGACTCTCAAACAAATTCATGGTCCATCGCTTCTGACAATTGCAGCGAAGACAGCAAGGAGCTGATTGCAGCAACTCTCTACCAAGCGCGACACTGGTTACTCACCAGGGCAGGGCGCTTCCATCGCGCAAGAAATGGCCGCGAGGGAGAAATGGAAATCTGATTTTGGAATGATCCAACCAGGGATATCCCTTGAAAATTGGACTTAACACCTCTGATACTGGTGTTTCACGATGTGCAAAATTTAAGAGAAATCGAGCCGGGAGAACGTGGCGTGTACGTGGGTCCTTCGTATCGCGTATGATTTGAATGGTCGCGGGGACAGAAGAACAGTAATTTTACGACTCCCAGCGGTGCAAACAGACCGCTGCCATCTTTTCTTTGTCGGCCGCGATCACGTTCAAAAATCGATGACGCAATGCATGCGCAGAGGCCTGCGTAGTGCGTTCGCTGACATCCCTACTGCGGGTATGAATCCCACTTCAGGCACCCTTTTTTGGACCTCTTTTCACATTTCATTTTTTCTGCACTGCACTGTGTTTTATGTGTCCGATAAAATAACGAAAAATCGCCAAATACGGGAGCTTGCCAGAACCAAAGCCCATCTTTTTATGAATGGACTGTAGGCTGGAAAAATAATTACACCGTATGTCCAGACCTTCAAAGTCATGGAGGTATAGTTGATTATAAAGCCAGTCTCAGTTAAATAAAGCCATGGGCTTCATACAGCAAGAATGGTGAACAAGTGAAATTAGTATCAAAATAAAGGACAAAATGTTACGGGTTATGAATAACTGTCAACCAGCGTATCCAGATCATATACAGTCAGCGATTGCGGCACATTGACACACTGACAAGGAGTACTGAGACATTTCACAAACTGATACTGTGGTGAAGAGTTAGTCATAACTCGTAACATTTTGTCATTTCTTTTTATCCAATTTAGATTGAAATTTCTGTTTTGACATTGAATTTAATGGCATGGGGTAGTGGGTGCGTCATTTTACGTCTATAATAGAAAGGAAAGCAGCGGTGCTTCGACTATAAGGCCATGGCTTTAAAGGCGCTGACATGCAGCAAGTGAAAAAGTAGTTTTTTTCGCGTCGGAAAACTTGCCTTCTTGTGCTCCTACTCGATTTTTGTCTGATGTAGAAATTGACTTTTTTCCATTCTTTTCAGATGTTGACGAGTGTTTGACTCAGTGTAAAGGAACAGGATCCGAATGCACGAACACAATTGGAAATTTTACGTGTAAATGCATCACCGGATACAATGGAAACGGCTTCACTTGTTACAGTAAGCGTGAATCTGTTGAGTGAAAGTATTATGAGCATGTTGGTTTGTTGGTGGTTGTGTTTTTTTTAATTCGCAAACCGAATGGACTGAACATGTCCAATGACAAGGAAGTGAATGAAGTCCAAATAACCCAGGAATGGGGACAGAGATGAAAAGAAAATATGGGAACAGAAGGTTCTCAGCAAAGGAAGAAGAGAAAGGAAGGAAAGAAAAAGAATAATGGAGAAGAAGAAGAAAAATTGTGGTCACGGCGAGAAGAAAGCTTTTAGCAAAAAGACAAAGGAAAGGATGAAGGAGAAAATGTGGAGACACATCGTGGTCACCGCCAAAGCCGGAGTGGCGGCAGGACACAGTAGACATAACAACACCAGGAACAAGCACGCATGAAGCATGGGCCATGCCGGCCCAGAAGCGGGAGACTCCGACAGGAAGATGTTGCATATAGCAATGAAAAATGTCAATTGTGCACTCATAACCATGTATAAACAATTAAAATGAAACAATTCCAGAACGTTTTCGTGTGACTATCATCAGTGGAACATCGTCACATAGTAAGAATCACTAAAACAACCAGTTATATATCTAGAGTAATATGAAAAGAAGCGTGAATATGCAGCACAGCTAGCAGTTATGCATAGCGCGTGTAGTGTGAAACTTTGCAGTGTATCTGAGAATGGTAGCAGTAGATGAATGTGGCAGCTGTGAGTGCATGTGGACAAAACTGGTGATTGCGTATTATTTAAAAAGTGTGAGTTCTACAACATTTTCTTTTTGCTTGCATAGAACAGGGTCACGTGTGCGAATATATACAGCTTCCAACACCTGCAACTGCTTAAGAGAGCATGTCTGAGAATACCAAAGTATGTGTGCAAGTGGATCTCTCCGATTTCGCTCAAAATTTGCAGGTAGGTTCCCTTTGGGGTGTGGATCGATTATGCAAAGCCCTTGAAAAAGTTTCTGAAGGGAACCTTGAAATTTGCATACCCCTCAAAAATGGCCGAAATATCACATTATTTATGGGTCTAGAAACGAGTCACGCCACAGCGTATACGAACAAGCTATGAACAAAACTCCATCAAGCCAACATTGCCTCACCATAGAAGAGTTCCTGGAGCAGTACCGCTTAGCCACGCCAGCATCCCAGAAGACGAGGTCCATCACATCCTCACGCCACAAATGATCGTCTTGAAAATAGCCAATTTACAAGCGCTGGCAAAACAGCCAGCTACGTCCTCAATTGGCCAGAACTATACACCGGCAGATAGTAGAACACCTCTTCTAGCGCTGAGGACATGTCCCCCATCTTCCTTTTGGGGTTTTCTTGAAATAAACTTTTTTGAATTTTTCCACTCGACCATGCTGAAATACGGCCAAAGTCATACCTGCGCAGGAAAGCTCGCCACTCCGCGACGTCTCCTCAGCAATTTCTACTCCAACACTACTCCCAAGGCCGCAGAACAAAGTGTAGTGTTGACTCTGACAAGGAAAAGCAGCGGTGATCACTTGTCACTCCAAACGACAAGCTTCTCCTTGGCCACCAATAATTTTTTGTGCGACTGTTGCAGCAAAAGTGACTGAAGGCCTGAGCGCAGTTTTTGAATTTTATTGCAAGATGCACGGTGAAATCACGTGCCTTGTGACGCAAGAATGCCAAGTCGCGTGGCCCACGGCTCACGAGATTTCAGAGTCACCTTTGTCAAGTGCGCTTGTTACTCGCCTTGAACTCCCGTTGGTCTGGAAGTGATCACACTTGTGTTGTTACGGCGCTCAAGAACACGCTGACCGTGTTGTAGGCCTACGAACCGGGACTTTCCCTGACCATGTAGGTCGAGGACCAGTGAAATGATGATGAAATCACATTCTTTATGACGTCAGAAATCTCTCATGCAGTTCACGCGACAAGTGCGTGCAGCCAGTGCTGCTCGCGTGCCAGTCAACAGAAAGGGACCGAGCTAGTCGCTTTTGTTGAGCATCGACATGAAAACAAGGGACTTTTACTGTTGGACTATGTTCGGGATTGCAGGAGGTAAGTGTGAAAGACGAATAACTCTCCATGCTGTACGGGGCATATTTCAACGGCTTGCTGCCATTGCAACACTCCTAGGACAGTTTGTGGGGGTTCTCAGCAGTTCAAGCAGGAAATGAAGCTCATCTTACCTCTGCCATCATGGTCTGTTCCGAGTAGCGTTCCAGGCACATTCGCGATCGATGGCCGCGTAACGTGATGCAGGAAGCGTCATCTACGTCACAGGGCACGCGATCTCACCGTGCATCTTGCAATAAAATTCAAAAACTACGCTCAGGCCTTCAGTCACTTTTGCATCAACAGTCGCACAAAAAATTATTGGTGGCGCAAGGAGAAGCTTGTCGTTTGGAGTGACAAGTGATCACCGCTGCTTTTCCTTGTCAGAGTCAACACTACACTTTGTTCTGCGGCCTTGGGAGTAGTGTTGGAGTAGAACTTGCTGAGGAGACGTCGCGGAGTGGCGAGCTTTCCTGCGCAGGTATGACTTTGGCCGTATTTCAGCATGGTCGAGTGGAAAAATTCAAAAAAGTGTATTTCAAGAAAACCCCAAAAGGAAGATGGGGGACATGTCCTCAGCGCTAGAAGAGGTGTTCTACTATCTGCAGGTGTATAGTTCTGGCCAATTGAGGACGTAGCTGGCTGTTTTGCCAGCGCTTTTAAATTGGCTATTTTCAAGACGATCATTTGTGGCGTCAGGGGGTGATGGACCTCGTCTTCTGGGATGCTGGCGTGGCTAAGCGGTACTGCTCCAGGAACTCTTCTAAGGTGAGGCAATGTTGGCTTGATGGAGTTTTGTTCATAGCTTGTTCGTATACGCTGTGGCGTGACTCGTTTCTAGACCCATAAATAATGTGATATTTCGGCCATTTTTGAGGGGTATGCAAATTTCAAGGTTCCCTTCAGAAACTTTTTCAAGGGCTTTGCATAATCGATCCACACCCCAAAGGGAACCTACCTGCAAATTTTGAGCGAAATCGGAGAGATCCACTTGCACACATACTTTGGTATTCTCAGACATGCTCTCTTAAAGAAACGTGCGCAACAAATAACACTAAACCAGGAATCGTCAAACAACTTGTAGATGGCAGACTTGCACTTGTCAATGTCGAACTCCTCCTCGTCAGTATCACTCTTATCCTCCACTTCCCATTCCCGCTCACCCTTGCTGTCGGTTAGCGCTACGGAGATGTGTTGAAGCTAGGTGTCAGGACGTCGAATGTCTCAGTACTCTGTCAGTTGTGTGCCTAGTTATTGTACTTTCTGACTGTATATAGTATCCAGTTACAGTGATGGAGAGTTACGCTTAACTCCTGTCCATATGTCCTTTTCTTTTCTACATTTATTTAAAGGTCTAATAAACTTTTTTTTTTAGGTTGGTCCCATTCCAGCATTCTCATTTCTGAATCAAAAATGGTAATAGTTGCCACGAGCCAAACAATGTAGCATCAGGTTCAAGTGCCTCAAATCATGCACTCAGAAGTACCTTGACTCTGTCAAGGAAACTAGAGTCGGGTAAAAGAGACGATAGCCGCTGTTCCACATCGACATCATGGAATTGTTATGCCAAGTGATTCCTAGTTGATTCTGGCGCGTTTATTTGGTCAGGTGATTCTTACCCATTCCGTAAAGAGGCCCTGACCAGGACTGCCACTTCTGCCTATGAAAAGCCCACACCCGTTAATACCTCTCCGAACGTGCTGACCGGAGCCGTGCGAACCCGGAGGAAGGTTTTCTTCATCGGCAAAATCACTCCGGGCTGTGAGGCGACATCTATTGTCAACTGGTGTAAAGAGCGAGATGTAGAGGTGCTTGCATGCTCCGTAGCCACATCGCGGTACTTTGGCACCTCCTACGCAAGACTTACCCCGTACCTGAGGAGACCACCAATCGGGTGATGGGTGACTCTTTCTGGCCGGAGACTATTCAGCATGCTGTTCGGCCATGGAGGTTCAGTGACGGGGTGGGGGTGTCTGCGAAAATCGCTGCTCAGTGACTGCTCTCTCCTTCCGTGGCTTCGTTGAACCCAGATGCAGCTCCGTTCTTCTTCTTCCCCGAATCCTGTGTCTGTTCTAACCTTAACCCCAATGCCAGGCCGTATGCTCTTCTGCGTCATCCAGCCGAGCAAGTGAAGGAGACTTTCCTATTGTATACAACAAACTGCCGTTCAATTGTCAATAAACATGCTGAATTGTCCGTAATCGTCGAACAACACCACCCTGATGTGATTTGCTTAACTGAAACTTGGCTAGAGCCTACTATACCATTCTGTATTCCGGGATACCTAACCTATCGGCGAGACAGACCGCCTTGTGAAAACAAGTCTGGCACCACCTCCCGGGCATACGGTGGTGTTGCAATCCTTGTTCTAGAACACCGTTTTAGATCCATACGATATCGCCCGGATCTACTCCGTCCTATGTGTGAGGCTGTATGGGTCCAGCTCACGCCCAGGTCAAGCCGTACTGAACCAATTGTCGTTTATTGTACGTATCGACCGCCTTCAACCAGGAGCTTGGACAAAACTCTCAGGATGATTCCTGTATCGTCCTCTCACGTCATCATTGCTGGAGATTTGAATGGAAAAACAGCCTCTGGTGCTCAACAGACCATACATGCCCTGCTGGTGCTGCAATACAACGAGAGTTTCGCTGCTTTGGTCTTCAACAACTGGTCGCCACAAACACGCACACCGCACCTTCAGGCAACCAGGCATGCTTGGACCTCATCTTCAGCAATCGTAGCCAACTAGTGTCGTCCATAGACACAGCCTGTGCTCTGGGTGCATCGGATCACCTCCTCGTTTCATGCCAGCTTGATATCCCCATGGACCCACTTCCCTCTTGTGCTTCATCCAGGGATTTTGTGCAGTCATCTTCTGCCCGTAAGTACAATTTTAAGAGAGTGACACCTACCATGTGGGCGGGTATTAATGATGATCTAGCGGCAGTTGCCTGGCATACGGTTGATACGTCAGATGTGGACGAATCACTTACAAATATTCAGACTGTTCTAGACCGCGTCTTTACGCAGCACATTAGTGTCCAGCACTATGAGCGTTGCTCCATCAGGGACACAGGGGGATCACGCCTGTCGAAACAACTTCTGCCCTGGATTAATGCGGAATTGAAAGGTGCTATCCGTCACAAGGCGGAACTTCACAGTCGGAGCAGGAAGTACCCAAGTCCTGTCAACATATATCTGTATAAAAAGCAACGAAATATTGTGAGGTCGCTGTCCCGGAAATGTCACCGGGAGTATATCCGAAAGCTGCAGGTCCTGATTTGCGATACCAGTAATCACCCTTCAGTGCATAAATTCATTCGCATGTAGAGATCTTCGAGAAATAGCCCTGGAATACCTGACCTCGCATCAAATGGAAAGTTGGCAGCAGACCCTGCAGCTAAAGCTGCAGCTTTGAACGAGCAATTTGCATCAGTGGCGGTTGTTGACGACCCACGCATACTATTGCCGTCCTTAGACCAACACCCTTGCCTCCCGAATGCGTTTCGTGCTCCGATAATAACCACAGCTGGAGTGCGCAAAGCTATTGCGAAGCTTAAGCTTAACAAATCGCCTGGTATGGACGGCATCTCCAATGAAGTTGGAAAGGCTCTAGCACCATCATTATCATATCCTTTATGTCTTCTATTTAATTTGTCTTTCAGAAAAGAGAAGTTTCCATCGGCATGAAAAGTGGCCAAAATAACGCCGATATTTAAGGGCAAAGGTATTAAAGCTACTCCTGGAAATTATACGCCAATCTCTCTCTTATCATGCATTTCAAAACTATGTGAACGAATATTTTATGATCAGTTGTATAGCCATGTTGCCCCTGCCATTCACCCTGCTCAGTCTGGCTTTCGTCGTGGAGACTCAACTTCACTGCAGCTGACTCGCCTTGTACAGGACATTATCGGAGCAAGAGCAGAAAAGTTGTACACGGGCATTTGCTTCTTCGATCTTGCCAAGGCGTTTGACACAGTGTGGCATAGAGGTCTCTTGAGGAAGCTTCAAGTCATGTTTAACATCTCTGACACACCGTTGATGTGGATAGAGAGCTATCTTTCTGGGAGAAGCCAGTTTGTGTCCCTGTCGGGAGTAGACTCTCCAAAGCTACCCGTGCTTTCGAGGGTGCCTCAGGGCTCAATTCTAGGACCATTGCTTTTTTTTGTGTGTTAATGATCTACCAAGTCATGTTTCTGGAATGTCATTGTTTGCTGACGATACAGCTGCTTTGCGCCACTGTAAAACTGTCAAACAGCTTGAGTCAGAGTTGCAAGACGCGATAAATGTCCAGTTTGCTTCAGGCAAACGTTTCAAAAACCAGAGTACTGTTTCTAACAGATTCTGCCTCAATGTTTAAGTTCACCTTTCCCAGTTCACCCACAGAAATTCAGACGGTAAAGGAGCACAAACACCTAGGGGTAATGTTCGATTCATCCATGTCCTGGTCGGCTTATGTAGATTACATTTGTAATAAAGTCAGCCGTGCTCTTGGCTATATTAAAAGTCATTGTAAACATCTCTCTATTCCGTGCCGTTCCGCTATATATAAAAGTTATCTCCTTCCATTGTTTGAATATGCTGCCACAGCCTGGTGTGGCCTAGCTAAGGTCTTATCCGATTCCATTGAAGTTCATCATAAGAAAGTTCTAAAAATTGTGTTCTCGAAGAAGCCTTCCTTTCCCTCCAGTGAGTTGTACTTATTAGCTCAGACTACTCCGTTAGAGCAACGCCGACTAACTTGCCTCTGTATATTGGTTCATCGAATGCTCTTGGGTTGTGTTCCTGAACATAAAGCCTTTTAACTGATTTGTTTCGGGCCGCTCAACCAGAAACAATGTGTCTCTTCCCAAGGCCAAGTCAACGCAATTCACAAGATCGCCATTCTTCCAGGTCTACTGCGCATGGCTACAACTTGCCGACTCATTGAAGACTTCTGCATCATTGAAAGAATTTAAAGTGAACCTGAGGGCCTGCTGATGACTGAGTGCACCATAATAATAATACTTGCAAGTAAAAACTAATCAATATAGCTTTTCGGCTGTTTCCTTTTCATGTATATAATATTCTCCTTCTTTTACCATGGTTGGCTATCACCCACATCTTCCCGTTTTGGCTGCCATCGGAAGCCATAAGATGTTGAATAAATAAATAAATAAATTCGAGAATGGTTGTCATTTACATTCTGAAAATGCCCAACCAAACGCAACCTAAATTCTCAGCATACAATATCAATCACAGAACGGTCAATTTTTTTGCAGGAGAGAGCTTCAAAATGCAGCTTCAAAATGATGTATACCAGTCGCGCACCCGTCAGCAGCGAGTCAGGGAAAGTCCCTTGCTGGCGTTTCAAATTTACGCCGGCGCGAGCCGATTCGCCCACGCGAAGTTCGTTATAGTGTCATAACTCTGCGCCATGACCTCGAATCGTCTTCGGGTTTTTTAGAGCCGACAGCTGAGGCTTTTCTGATACGTTTAGACATTTCGTTTGTTGAATACAAACAAGAATTGACCAAATGGCGAAAGTTTGAAGTCATCTGGTGCCCTCACCCTGATTGGGACAGGGGCTGCAATGGACACTCTGTCCCTGCGGCGCCGTGTGGCCGGCCTCACAACTCTGTACAAGCTCCATTACATCGCAAGCCCACCAGCTCTTGCAACGACACGCCCAGCCAGAGCCATTGCACCCGCCATCGCGCCTGCCACACGTCGCCGCTCGGCAGCCAACCTTGCGCACGAGCTTCAACTCCAGACAGCCCTACCTGCCAGATCGTGCAATGTTGCGCTGCGCTCTTTCCCGGAGTGCCTCATCGAAGCCTGGAATGAACTGCCAGCCACTCTCCTCCGCAATGCACCATCTGCCAAAGGGATGCAGCAGTTCAAGGTTCAGACCTACCGCTACCTGAAACGGTCGGGTTGGTCATTGGCCACGGACATCGCCCCCTAGGCTACTGCCAGTACGACCCTGTTCATGTTCTCGGAGCACACCCTTCTCATCAAACTCCCAATCCATCTGTCTTTATTTCTCTAACTCTCCTCTATTCTAACTCTAATCTCTTGTCAAATCTGCACGGCAATCAGCCTCTACTTTCACCTCAGCATCATGATCTTGATACTGCTATATTTGTACTTGTTTGCGTACTTGTTTGCACTCATATCTTGGAATAACAAGTTTCCTGGTTTACTCCCCCCCCCTCCTCTCTTTCCTACCCTTAGAGGTCTTGCTCTCCTGCTCCCCTCCCCGCCCTTCCACTCCCCATTTTTTTTCCTTTGGTGCACATGTGCAGCTGTGATGCCGAGACCCTTGGTCGGCTGAGCTTCACAGGTCCCACCCACTGCGTCCTGCTGGATATGTACCATTGTGTCGAGTTCTTCTCCTCATTTTAGTTCATCATGCAGTGAGTGTTCAATAGTAAAAAAAATCTCAGCATGCACTGTAGAGTCTGGCAGATATATCCGCCCTATAGGCGTTATAAGACTCAAGGATGTACCGTGTAGGAAGATTCCAATCACTCAAAAGAGTGCACACCAGTACATCAGAGTACTAGTACATGGGAGTTCCAAACCGTGGGGGGAGGGGGGGGGGGGGGGGGGTGGGGCTATACTCTAGGTCATGCTAGTCGTCGTTGGTGTAATGTTTGTTGTTTGTTTATTTTATTTTACTGCCTTCTCACCAGGTCCGGAGACCTAGTTCCGACAAAATGATGAATAGTGAATGGAAATGTATGCATAATATGATTAAAATCATGCAGAAGATTATAATTATGAAAGCGGATAAAAATGTCAGGGGCATTGGAATCGGTGCGGCCGGTGCGGCCAAATCTGCACCAATGATTTCCGAAAGGGACATTCTGAAAATCCCTCCTACTCGTTTTGCACGCCTAAAACGTATAGGCGTATCCCACACCTGCAAAAGACTACATGTCGGTACAGGACTACAGCTTGTGCCACAGTGAAGGCTCTCTCTATAGCCGGACCAACCATAATTTCATAGAAAATAAAAAGAACCAAGGAATTACAAGGAACTACACGTTACGCTATATTGTCCACTAACACCACCACTTACACCACCAGTTCGCAAACAATCAGCTCATGTGATAACACTGCATGACACTGACTGACGTTCTACAACTAACTGGCAAACAGCTCTGGCACATCTTGGATGCGCACTCCAACAGCCTTCCTGCTTGGAAGGTTCTAAGTTGTAGAAATAACATAAGGAGGGAAAGGTGAGTGCAACCAAGATGAGCACGAGCTGAAAGTCTCAGCTGTGAAGGACTTTGGCGGATGTTCATGCATGTCGATGACAATACTGACCAAGACCATTGGTCAATATCATCAAACCACGATTCAAGCACGCAAAGCAACATCCCACACAATTTGTGTGGCATTAAAGATGCGAAGATAACTTAGAACCTTCCAAGTTGTAATTGTGTTACATCAGTCATGATGTGTTCTGGGTCGTGTTGTATTGTATTGTTTTGTTGTGTGGCTGTGTACAGGTCAGGTTGTTGTGCTATTGGCAGTTACAGCACTACAATCACACACAGGCTACTACCTAAGTGGATCAAGTACAGCACACGTTGGACAGTCCTTTTTACCATCGTGTGTGGTTTTCGAACTGGATTCTGGTGCTAGTGGTCAGTATATACAACTGATCAATACTAATACCAATGCAACTGTAGCTGAACAGGGAGCGTTTACTGTTCCACCCTCCGGCCATACATTACTATACTGGAACACCTCATCACATGACACTCTGGACCCAACCTACACTGGACTGTACAGGTGTATTACAGATACAGCAATGTCAGAAGAGACATATCAAATCAATGTTGTAGGTATGTACACAATGACTGTGAGTGTTGTTAGTTATAATGACGAGACACTTGACATAGGTATTCTCAGTATTGTGCATCTACCCAAGATGATATCATGGCAACCTCTTCCCTTTCTTGAATAATATTAGTAGGTGCTAGTAAAGTAGAGAGAGGTGTTATTGCAAATCAAGTTTGACACTCAGGGAATCAGCAGGCAGATCAATCTCTTTTCAAACGGTAAAAATTGGCTCATATTTAATTTATGTATTGTAAAGGAAAGCAAGTGAAGTGACTAGAGGTGGTTATATGCCATCGGGGTATCACAGTGTAGGTCTTACTATTACATGAGTAAAAACCTGACGGGAAACATTCATACACACACGCACATACGTGCCTGGGCGCGTGCGCACACACACACACGCCTATACACACACACAAGTACGCATTATCTAACCCACATCTACATACACTCACGCACACCTTGACCTTTGACCTTTGACGCCCCATCTCCAGTGGAGATGATAGCTTTTTGTATTTTATTATATTTAAGGATTTCTCAAAGGCTTTGGGCCTGTTGTTGTTGTTGTTGTTGTTTTCTTTATTTGAATTCGCTAAAACCAAACGGACAGAACTGTCCAGTGACAAGGGAGCGAATGATGAGCGTCATAATCACTATGCATCAAAACATCTCAGGACAAAATGAGACAGACTATATTAAGGGAGGGTCTGCACAACACTTGTACATAAAGGGGAGTACGAGAACAAAGGCGCGGCAGAAGTCGAAGCAAGAAAGCAATCAACGCCAGAGATATTTTTGTCCACCAAAAACAGAGAGAGAGAGAGAGAGAGAGAGAGAGAGAGAGAGAGAGATCCGAGAGCGAGAGAGAGACAGAGAGAGAGAGAGACTAACAAATGAGGGCTGAGACCTCTACAGCAGGGCTTTACGTCTGAAAACAACCGCACGAATTAACAAGCAAGTTGTCAGAGAACAGGGAGAGAGACGGGCAGGCAGGCCAACAGGCAGGCATATAATGAAAATATGGCGATAGTGATCCGTCTGACCTCAAGGGTTCATGCTGTGTGGAACAGCAGCAGTGCGAAATTGGGCCGGGTGCGGTATGGCCCGCACCTCGCTGGGCAACGCATTCCAGAGCCTAGCTCCTTGGAACGCGAGACAACCCTTACCCAGCTCAGTGCGGGTTGGCGGTGGTCTTAGACCCATCGATGATTGCAGCCGAGTAGGAGCGCCACTGGTTGGTAGCAACAGCACTTGCAGTGTAGGGCTAGCACGGGAGTAGCGGCAGCGCCAAACCAGGAAGATGAGCTTCTGGATGAAGATCTCCCAGACACGGTAGGCGCCGAGTTGGACCAGCAGGTTTCTGGCAGAGGTGCGCGGCGAGCATCCGTACAGAGCTCGAGCCGCACGATTCTGCAGAACTTGGAGACGGTCCAGGTGCTTACCCGCCAGCGATGCAGAGAAGGCATTGGAGCCATATGAGAAATCAGGCATGATCACCGACTTGAAGTACTGGATGCGGCTTTGCATGCTGAGGCAGCGGCGCATCCGCCACAGCACACCGACTTTCTTGGTGAGGCGGGCAACGCACCTATCCATCTGGGTGTTCCAAGACATGGCGCTGTCAATGTGAACTCCGAGGTAGCGAGCAGAAGAGACAGATGGCAGCTTAGTCGCATGACACCATACGTCCAGTTCAGGTTGCGCTTCTAGCTTCCCAGCCGGTACTACCAATGCCTGACTTTTTGATGCATTAAGGATCAAACCTCGCTGCTTCAGCCAGTCAGCAATGCATGTCACTGCTCTGGAGAGAGTGGCGGTCAGTTCCTGTTGTGTTGGGCGACTGCAGGTCAGTGCGATGTCATCTGCGAACTGGATGGACTCAGCTTGCTGGGCAACAGATGGTATGTCCCGGGTGTAAAGGCTGAACAGCAGTGGACCTAATACCGACCCCTGTGGTACTCCACAGGAGCAGGCTGCCACTGTGCTAAGCTGGGATCCCAGCTGGACAATCTGGCAGCGATCAGACAAGTATGACATGAGCCACTGGAGCGCTGTTCCAGTGACGCCCACACAGAAGAGATCTTCGACTAGTTGCTGGTGGCGAACCTTGTCGAACGCCTTCGACATATCCAGGAGGACCACACCCGTGAACATGCGGCGGTCTCTTGAGGCGAGGATCCTGTTTACCATCAGCACAAGGCCTGTCGAGGGGATCTCCTGCAAGAAGAATGAAATGACAACTTTATGTAGAGGGAGCAGTTAATCGAGGATAGGCTAAGGAAATAGATCGAGGCATACAAAATCTGGTAATTAAGGAGTTGGGATACCGTCAGTGTAATGAATATATCGGCGAAAATGCTGATAGAGAGAATGCTTGAATTCGGGGAGGCTGGTTATAGCGGTAAGAGAAGGCGGTAGGCAATTCCATAGCATTGCAGCTTTGTTGGAAAAGAGGGAAGAAAAACGCACACCGTGATAATTGATGTTAAGTTTGTTTGGTCTTCTTGGACTTGAAGACAATGAAAGGTGAAAATGTTGGAGATGTTCTGGAGATATATGTATAAGTTTAAATAGAGTAACAAGAGCTGATACTTGTCTGCGAAAGTGCAAGGACTCTAAGTCACAAAGGGCGTTTAACTGGGATTTCGTTTCGCATCTATCTACATTGACGTTTTTACGTAGCAAATACTTCCTAGCTACTCTGGATTGTAAAATATTGAAACGCTCCAGCTCAGCTTTGGTGATGGCATAGGACCAGGCCGACGTGGTGTTTTCCAGGGCGGGTCGGACAAAACCTTTATATAGAAGTAGAAAGGCTGTGGGGGCAAGATGCCGTCCCATGAAGCATAGCAGATTCACACGACGTTGGAAGGTTTTCAGGATGGTCTGAAGGTGGATGGTGTAGGACTGGTCGGGTGTTAAATACACTCCAAGATGTTTCGCAGCTTCAACGATGGTGATAGGTTGGGAAGAGAGCTGGATAGGGTGGTCGTTACTGTAGTTACGGATCTGAGTCGTTTTGGCCGGTGAGAACTCTCCACCGACGTTGCTGGCCCATAGTTGGCAGGCAGAAAGGTCGCTCTCTAGACGAGATTGGTTCTACTGCAGGGAATTCTTGTTATCATGTACATACAGGAGGGTGACATCGTCAGCAAATAAGTATGGGGTGCAGTAGGTGATTGATGAGGGCAGGGAATTAACAAATAAGAAGAGGGTTGGAGCAAGATGCGATCCCTGCGGGACTCCACAGGTGAGGACCTTGGCCTCGGAATATTGTCCTTCCAACCTTACAGACAGCATCCGCTCAGATAAGAAGCTTCGGAGCCAGTCGACTGCTTGCCTATCAACAATTCCTTCAAATGCATTTAGCAATGCTTGATGATCCACACGATCAAAAGCCTTTGGAGGTGATCGTTCGAATTCGAACGATGCCAATGTCATGTGTGCAAGTGCACTCAACGAGTCACAACTAAGTCAAATCTCAACCGAATTCAACAATCGAAATACCTACGAGGTAGCAGAGAATCTAAGCTGTCGGCTCGAAAAACTCCGGGGTCGATACGAGCTAGTATAACAGAGCGGCAAGTGCCCGAACTTTCGCTCGATTTCTCATGCGTCAGCGAAGTGCAAATTTCGTTCAAAAGTGGGATTTTCCCTCTTCCTGCCCACGCAGCGTGTGACATCACTCCCAGCGCTTTTTGTCACGGCTTTTGTGAGTCTGTTAGACTATTCCCGGTTTGGATTTGGTATTCAGCTGGCGTTCCTGGCATTCAGTAGCAGACAGCAATCGCTCTCCTGAATGAGTTTGGGCTCGCTGTTATCCTCGTTCCAAGAGCTTTCCAACGAGCCCAAGATCGTCAAAATCGGTGAAGTAGAACCAGCGTTATGATGGAAATTGGAACGAATATACTTGCAATTGCAGCTATCTCCCGACGTCGTGTGATCAGTGCAGTTCCAAAGGGTTAAAGTCGAGGAAAACACAGTCGAATTTCAGCTTCTTGTCATTGCACTCAGCCATTTGATGTGTCATCAAGAGCAATTGCTCCTCCGTAGATCGGTTTCTGACAAAACCGAATTGGGCACTGCTGATATAACGAATGTCATGGACGAAATCACGTAGATCATCCGCTAAGATCAGTTCAAATAATTGAGGCACGATTTTGAGCAGGGAAATCGGCCTGTAGTTGCTGGGGTCCGATTGCTCTCCCTTGCCCTTGTACAGTGGTGAAACCGTTTCCAATCCTGTGGGAAACAGCCATCATCTAGGCTCTTGTTGAAGACGTACGCCAGTGATTCACAGAGCTGATCAGCATGATGGCGCAGAACAGGGACAAGTTATGGGTCAGCGGTAGCTTTCCTCGTGGAGAGCTGTTTCATCCCCCTACACACCTGGCTTGCGCTGATAGGAGTGAAGCTGAACTTCTCGGCTAGTGGCAAGGGTTCGGTATTCGGAGAGCAATCTGGATGTATGCTGGATGAGGTACACTGTGCTGAGAAGTGGGAACTGAGCATTTCTACCTTTTCCGCAGGGGTTTCAGCGGTTACATTATTCATATGAAGATTGGGGATTCGGGAACGTACATTGTTAATCTGGCAGAGTGTTTTCGCTTTCTTCCACCAGTGGTAAGTGCCCCGACGAGTGGCTTCAAGATCATCAGCCAGTCTTCGGTGGTGGTTTTCTCTGGCTTTACGCAGCTCAAGTCGGTAGGAGTTACGGGCTAGTTTGTATGCTGAGTGGCAAACTGGATCCTGGGGAGGCTTCAGAAACTGTCGATATAATCTATTCTGCCTTGATTTCAGCTTCTGTAGATGGGCATTGTACCAGGGTTTTTTGTTCTTATGCCCAGTAGTAATGAGCCGCCATATCATGCACTTGTCGAACAGAGCCATAACATGGTTGTACCAAACAGTCCAAACGTAGTCGATATGCACATCACCCTGGATTCTTTCAAGTGGAGGATATCTCAGAAGAAGTGTGGTGAACAAGGAGTGGTTAAAGCACCGCATATCCCGGATACACTTGCTTTCCTTACTACTGGTGACTAGCTCCCGTGACCTGGGTACATTTAGAGAGATGGATGTGATGACCAGACAGTGATCAGCAACAAGTGAGAGAATCTTAGATGTGGATGGGAGGTCTCGCCGATTGGTTACAGTCAGGTCAAGGAGTGGATTCGACGTCGGTGTGGGCCTTGTACCATGTTCAATATTTACTACACAGAGGTCGTAGGTGGTAAAGAGCGTGTGAAGGGCTCGTCCGGCTGTATCAGTGGGGTCTGAAGGTTTCCAGTGGGAATGGCGTGCATTGAAATCTCCAGTTAAAATACAGTTTCTATCAGCGATATTCATGAGCAGGCGTTCTAAGCATTGGGTGAACATGGTCACTGGATGCCTAGGAAGACGATATATTCCAACTATATGCATTGGGAGGGAATGGGCATGAAGTTTCAGGACGAGCATTTCACAATCATGTTCCTCCAGGAAGGGAATACGCTCACACTGGATATTATCTCTAACCAGTACCGCGACTCCACCTCCACCCACCTGGGACCAGGACACGTTACAAGAGCATCTGTCCCTGCGGTATATCTTGTAGCCGAGAAAGACTAGACAGGCATCAGGCATTGTATCATTTAACCAGCTTTCTGTTATGCACAATATGTCCACATCGTTCTCTTCTAGGAGCGCTGTGATGTCGGCTTGTTTGTGCAAAATACTCTGGCAGTTAACATTTCCAACTACAAAACACGGGCTATTTACTGGCAACTTACTAGTTCGACACTAATGGTGGTTAGGAGACACCCCCCCCCCCCCCCGTGATCCTAGGCTGTTGAATCCGACAGGAGCCGTTGGACTTCTTGGTCAGAGATCGATCAACCCTCCATGAGAATTGCATCGAACGGCAGAGAACACTTGATGCCTCGTCGGCGCAGTTCCTTGTACGTTGCTACATGTGACCGTCTGTCTTGTTGCTGCTTGCGAGTCAGATCATGCCCGGCATACAGAGGAGCTCCATCATCAGCTTTCAAATCGAAGCGGCGCTTGTATATGTCAGATTTCGAACCCGCAGTTCTCAGTTGTACTCGTACTGGGCGATATCCACGTGCAGCGGCGGCCCCAGCTGCACCAGGCGTGACAGTCTTGAGAGGTTCTCCAATCCTCTCAACAACTTGGATGAGGGATGGTTCTACATGGAGGGTCTTGCTGGATTGCTGCAAGAGTTGCTCATTATCTGCCTCAGGAAGGCCACGTACAATGATGCTGTTCTTGCGCTGTTGCTTGTCGACTTCCTCCTGCACCACTGCAGCGAAGTCAACGACTTTGTCTGCGGGCGGTTCCATGACAGTCCAGGCTGGTGTAGACTGCACGGGCTGTACGGAGTCTGGGGTCAGAGTTCCGTACCGCACTTCAAGCGAGGACAGATGGTTCTCCAAGCTGTCGATTGTCTTTTTCATATTCAAGTTTCCCGCCATGATGCCTTCCATTTTCAAACCAATTTGCTGGACGATGGCCTCCATGCTCTCCCTGGAGTTCGTCTGCTCGCTACGGATTTCCAGAAGCAGCTCGTTGATCTTACCAAGGTTATAGGAGTCAGCAGATTCGCTTCTCTTCTTCTGAACTCCCTCCAACGGTGACGTTGGTTTGGTTTTTTGGGCCATCCGTTGAGAAATCGTACTGGGTGTTCTGCTCTGGGTAGCCATGGCCTACTCACAGCTACGTTCACTCTCACACTACAAAATTAACGATTGCTATGTTCTTAGAAGCTAGGTACAGATAACTGGTTGGCCGGAAAGATCCAAAGTGTGCAAAAAAACGCCGAGCTCGAAAACATGCAACCGACCCGTACAGTAACATAGGATACTGAGTTGGTGTACTTGATGTGGTGCTTCAAATCGCCACTTTTCCTAAACTCCCTGCCGCATGCGCAGTGAAAGTCCTTTGGTGCCGGGGGAGGAAGACGATGGTGATGGACCCGCCTGCGCCATTCCGGGCGATCTTGCGAGAGCCGATACCACTCGGACTTCGGAATATCGAGTGAGCGCAGATCACCAAGAATTGTGCCTCGCCAACGCTTCTTTGGCCCATGCCGTGGCCTGGTTACCTCGAGCTCCCCAAACAACACTTGTTGAGGAATCCGGGCCGCGTCCATACGGGCAACATGACCCAGCCAAAGCAGACGGTACTCACGCAGGAGAGTGCCAATGTCTTCAGGAAGACGCGCTCTCTGTGCTAGATCAGCAGTAGTAAGATGATGGGAGTGCTGATCGCTCCTTGAGACTCCCAAGATGGAACGGACGCATGAGCAATGAAACAGATTCACGTCAGGCGAAGTAGCACATCATGGTACATTTGAGATCAGCGGGAAGAAGATGACGACGTCCACTAATTTAGTATCTGTGCACACGAATCTGCTGTGTGTGTGTGTGACTCTGTGTGTCAGCTATGGCATCGTTCCCTGTGGTTCTATGCCTAGCATGTACGTCTGAACCATCCTGCAAAGTTTGAATGGCGTAGGTTGAGCGATCGCTCTGCGAAACATACTTTTTGAAATTCTCTTCATAGTATATCTTCCACCATTGAAATTTCGAATTTCTTGCAACCTCGATATGGCTTGTTCCAGGCATGCTTTGGAGCCATCCCTGTTGAATTAGTGGCAGGGATCTGCCTTGCAACTGCTACAACAAAAAAATGATTCGATCTGAGAAAGGGTGAGACCGCGAATCTCGGTTGAATATTGAGTATTTCAAGCCTTTTCACGACGAAGATGGAGTTCTTTTTGGAGATGGACGTCGCGGCAAAGGACATGGTGTCTAACTTCTGGCGTCTGGTGAAGCCAGGGATCATTTGTACAGTCAGGTCGGCAGCCTAACCGTCGGTAAGCTTGTGTTTATATACCGTTCTGCTCGATGTGGTAGATCACAAACAATTTGATATCGCACAAATTGATCTCAGCATCGTGCGTACGGTATTTTATATTCAGAAAATCCCAAAGTGTCTCTGTGCGGCCGTCCTATGCCACGAGAAACTCCAATCAGGCTCCTACGTCCTCTGCCTTCATGATTGAATGTCCACTTCGTTTGAACAACGAACACAACAATCGAGGACGGCTTTGCAATGAAAAATACAGCTATACTGGAGCTGAAAAAAGAAGAAAAAACGTGCTCAGGATGAGACTCGAGTACACGCATACTCTCCCAGCAGGTGAAACGCAAATTTTTGTGAAAAAGCGTGTCGCCGACTGACCAGTAATTTCGCCTGACGGGCGATTCATCTGTCGGGCCTTCATGGGCCAAGTCTCTGCTCCATAGAAGAGGGTAGGGAGGACAATGGCTTTGTAGACAAGACGCTTAGACTTGATGAATAGGCCGCTACACCCGAAGATTGGCTTTTGGAGAGCGCCAAAAGCACAGGAGGCCTTGACAAGGCGGGAGGTGAGCTCCTTGTCCAGAGCACCGTCTGCACCCAGGACACTGCCAATGTAGGTAAAGCTGACCACAACCTCCACGCTTCCTCCATCCTGAAGATCAATTGAAGGTGGCGGGTCAGAGCAGTTCACCGCCATGGCCTTGGTCTTCTGGACGCTCACAGTTAGACCCCAACTCGAAGCACAGGACACAAACTCGTTTGTCATCGTCTCCAGGTGGCTCAAAGAGGTGGTGCAGAGAGCCGCATCATCAGCAAACTGGGACTCTGTGATGTCAGTGGAGGCCAGCCTAGACTTGGCGGTCCGATCCCCAACAAGCTTCCTGCCGACACGGTAGCGCACCCGTACACCCGGAACAGAAGACTACCGGTGGTGATGGCGAAGCTGATGAGGACGACGACATGCAGGCTGCTGCCCAAGACAAGGAGGGTATTCCCCAAGACCAGCAGCGTTTGATTTTCGCCGGCAGTCGGAAGCAGGAGCCCACTCTTCACTTGGTACTTCGCCTCCGTAGTGGGATGCAGATTTTCGTCAACACTCTTCCTGGCTAGACCATCACTCTTTACGTCGCGCAAAGCAATGCTATCGACAATGTGAAGACCACGATTCAAGACGAGGAGGGAGGTCATTTGTCTGACTCCGAGCTAGCCGCTCTGAGTGACCGGCTCAACTAAGATGAAGATAAAACCTGGCTTGCCCTCCGCCATAGCTCCAGCCGCCGCCGTGGTTACTAACGCTGATTCCAGGTATGGCATTTTCTTTCCTGTCTTCCTTCAGTCTCCCTGTTCTCTTCAGTCTTCCTTTATGCGAGTGTGTGAATCCAGTTTAGTTTGGTAGGCGTCTGATCATGGTGAGCCACGGTATACCCAGCTAACGTGGGACAATGTGTGTGACAACGCCCCTTATAGTTATAGTGTATTCAGTTCGGTTTTTGAACTGCGATGTTCCTGGCGGGTTGTGCCAGCGTTGTGCAGCAAGAGTGCTGTGGATTTTCAGGTCCTATTTGGAGGACAGTTCTTTCCCCTTTTGACCCCGTGAGATCGTGTGAACCTGTTTCTACTTTATGATTTGTTATCAGTTCATTTCTTCTGTCTACTCTAAACGTTATCATTTCCGATACAATTTGCCATCTTCCGGGTGACGCTGTGTTCGTAACTCTTCACTATTTTTTTTAAAAATCACGAGGGCGTGATTATCTGTAGAAAGGGAGGGTGTAGTATCCCTGCCCGACCAATACGGAAGTAGTACGGAACTAATACGGAGCTTTGCTTGATGTATATTTAGTGTATCTCCGTATGTAAGCGTACGGCGTCTGCTGCATTAAAGCGGCTGCGCATTTCTGTTTTAATTAGATTAGATTAGATTAGATTAGATAGCAATGAAAGCTAACTCGAAGAAGAAGGAGTCAACCTCTAGGTGAGCACCGGAGAGAAAGTTATTTATTTTGCCGCTTCTTCTTTCACTAATAATTATATCTCAGGTGTATACCTGAAAGTAGAATAAAAGTAATTCTTGTTGATTTCGCCGCGCCTACCACTCGGCTACCCATTACACCAATGTCAGTGAATTTGAACTTTCTCAGTACCAATGTGCTTTGCTTATTCAACAAAATGGAGGAGTTACTTACCTTTACCCGTTCGTGCTCTGAATCTCAGAACGAACTATCAGTCATTGCAGTACAGGAAACCTGGGCTGACACATCAGACCCTCACAGTCTCTATGCAATCCCAGGCCACAAGCTGACCAGAGCCGGCAGACAGGACTTTGGTGGTGGTGTTGCCTTGTACAAAGCGGAACGTTTCAACACAAAGGTACTGACAATACCAATGACAGCAGCAGAATGCGTATGGACGAGAATTTCCACCGATAAACCTTCCCTCGTTGTTGCAAACATTTACCGACCACCCCATAGCGATGTCACCCTCTTCTGTGCGGAGCTGGAAAGAAGCATTAAAACCGCTAGGGGCGAAGGTGATCACATCTACTACTACTCGGAGACTTCAATGCCAAGAACAGTGCGTGGCTCACCAGAGACAGAACAGGTCGCCTTGGGGGCGACATACAAGCTCTTCTACACAAATACGGCCTCGCAAAACATGTCAGGTCCCCTACTTACATCCACTGACAAACACCTCTCTCATGCCTAGACCTTGTAATCTCCTCATTCCATAGCAATTATGTTCACATCCAATCACTTCCGTTTGGCGCATCCGATCACACTACTATCAGTGGCCACACCCCCCTCCCCCGCCAAATCCTGGAAACACCACTGCATACAGACACACACACACACACAAACACACACACACACACACACACGCAGACAAACACACACAGACAAACATGCACGCACGCACGCACACACACATACACTCGCGCACGAACGCACACGCACACACACACACCTTGAACCTTGAACGCCCATTGCCGTAGCAATGATAGCGATGGCTTCCTCACGCTGAGGCTCTTAACTCGAAATCTGCAGTATGGCGCATGCCGCTTGAGGTCACCAGGACGACGGAACACTCTGTCACAGCGGTAGTTGGGGCACGGGATGTCTGGGGCCTCCTTCTCGACCCTTTGTCGACAACACTGAAACCAGGTTGATCTCTCCTGCGCTGTGTCATACCAGTCCGCTTCAGGCAAACCGACGACAGCAAAGCCCGAGGACACAACATCCCGCCAGCGCTTCTTGGGACCATGTTGCGGGCGTTTGCAGGGCAGTTCGCCGAACAGCATCTGCTTGGGCAGCCGGGTCTCCTTCATCCGTGCAACATGACCAAGCCACCGCAAGCGGTGCTTCCTGATCACATCGGCCATGTCGACGTCCACCCCTGCCAGCTCACTCAGCGATGCTGACGACAATCTCTCCTCCCATTGCTCACGACGAGAGATACCGAGAATTGTGCGAATACACTGATGGTGAAAGGTGTTGAGTCGGCGAACATGACCCGCTTTGATGGGCCATGTCTCCGCACCGTAGAGAAGAGCAGGAAGGATGATAGCACGATACACCAGCCGCTTGGTGTGGACCGAGAGATGTTCGCACTGAAATATCGGAGACCTGAGCATGCCGAACAGCCAGGATGCCTGCGCCAAACGAGCAGCGAGGTCCGCATCCACCGTTCCGTAAGCAGAGAGCACGCTGCCAAGGTACCGGAACCCGTCCACCATGTCAATCCTGCTATCACCACCGAGTTGAACGGAATCAACTGATGTTGGTTGACCCACCGCCATGCCCTTCGTCTTCCTAATGCTGACGGTCAGTCCCCATCGATGTGCACACAAAATGAACTCGGACGTCATGCACTCAAATCTCTCTCTGGTGGTTGCATACAACGCTGCATCATCGGCAAACTGGGACTCAGTCACCCTCGTCGCGGATAACCGGGACTTCGCCGTGCGGTCCCCAACCAGCTTGCGACCGTTTCTGAACAGCAGGTCGACTCCAGCGTCTGGACAACGTGCGCGCTAGTCCGCAACCACCACACTTAAATACAGGTTGAAGAGGGTGGGTGCTAGGGTACATCCTTGACGCAGCCCATTAGTCACAGAGATGTTGTCAGAAAGCTTACCGTTGACTCGCACCTTCGCAATCATACCCTCATGAAGGGACTTGATGAGTCCCAACATAACCGGCTGAACACCCAGCCTACCCAGCACACTCCAGAGCGCTGTGCGGGGATGGAGTCGTACGCCTTCTGAAGATCTACAAACAAGACGTAAAGAGGCGTATCGTGCTCAATAGTCTTCTCCACTAATTAACGTGCACAGAAGATAATGTCCGTGCAACCTCGACCTCGCCGAAAACCACACTGAGAATCCGGGAGAATTTCCTCAGCCACAACCTGCAAACGGTCCTGCATAACCCGGGCAAACACCTTTCCAGCGATATCCAGTAAGCTGATGTCCCTCCAGTTATCGCAGCAGCGAAGGTCACCTTTCTTGGGGACAGGGACCACCACCGCATTCCGCCAATCATCCACTACTGAACCCTTGGCCCAGATGTCACCCAAGAGTTGGTGGAAAGCAGCAAGAAAGTCTGCTCCAGCGTGGACTAGCATATCCGGCAATATGCCCGATTCATCACCAGCTTTACCGAGGCTCAGCTTCTTGAGAGCACGGCTAATTTCTTGGTGCGTGGGCGGGTTATCTAACTCATGGTGGGTAGGACGGCGTTCCAGGGACTCCAGCGAACTGTCGGAAAACTACACACACACGCACGCACACACACACACACACACACACACACACACACACAAACATACGCACACACATATGCACGCACGAACACACACACGAACACACGTGCACGCACCCCCCACACACACGTAATGTTGTGGACATTGAAATCCAGTGGAATGACCGATGCCAGCAAAATTTCGTGAATCAACACAGTTCACGTATCCACTGCAAAAAAATAGACCAGCTGTGTCGAGCAATCGGTTCCTGCAACTTAGAGTTCATAACCCCCAAGAGTGTGCAGCTCCTGATCAGTCCCTGTATGGAAGCCCGCTCGGCGGAATTCCTTCATTGCGTCATTTTTGGTGCAGTGCGATGAGTCACGCCGATGAATTCTTCTAAAATTTACAGTAAAACCAGGATGCTTCCCCAGGGTAAACTGCCTAAACTGCGATTCTAGTCTGAGTCTGAGCCTCAAGAAGCAAAAGTGAAACAAAGCACACGATCCTAAAGACGAAACTATATATTTTTTCGATGCAATGGTGACTCTTCATGGCCTTCTTCTTTCACCAGTGCAGTCAGTCTCTTCAAGAACAATTATTTCTTCCCCAGACCATCGGCATATTTCCGGTGCTTTCCTCGAAGGTGTTTTCAAATGGTTGAGGAGCTTGAGAGAATACGTCGAAGGAGCATTTTTCGGCTGAGTTGCACAGCGATCAGAATGATTGTCCTCGACGCGTCGACGGCAATGCAATATTTTAGCAGCGTCCTCACTTCTTCCTGTCGCGATGTCCTTGGATTATTGGAGAAAGAGTTTGTTTTTGAGAAAGTACGACTTGTACGCCCGAAATGTCTTCAAAAAAAGCTTCGAAAAGTCGAGGCTACAGCCTTGAGTTAGGAGCGGTTCAGGGTATAGTTTCCATAAATCGCAAAGAACCCAAATTTACCTCAGATGACAAGCTGTGCATGACGTAATGTAGGAATTTCGCCGAGCACTGGGTCTATGCCCGTTTCACACTCTTGGGGGTTATGAAATCTTGCTGCAACGTATAGTCCACATGGGATATCAAGGCCGTCACAGCCGGGGCCGGCTGGGGCGGCTGAGGCCGCCCCACTTTTTCGGCCTTTTTTATTTTTAGCACATTACAACAAAGCACAATGATCGCACGCAAACGTGACAAATCCTTGTCCCCTATCGTGGTTTGTTGCAGAAAAAAGTCTTTCATTGCAGTTACACTGAAATGGCACCAAATGCCTGGAAATGCTTGCAATTGGCTTCAATTTTTGAATTTTTTTCCCGGGGGAGGGTAATGTTTGTCCCCGATCGTAGCATCTTCATTGTTTGTTGCAGAATCAAAAAGACTTTCATTGTAGTTACCGTACACTGAAATGGCACCAAATACTCGGAAATGCTTGCAATTGGCTTTAATTTTTGAAATTTTTTCCCGGGGGACGATCCCCCGACCCCCCCCCCCGCCCCTTCCATGGCTGCCCCACCTCCAAAGTCGGTGCGACGGGCCTCGGATAGAGACAGAGCCCAACGCAGAGGCTCACTCGAGATTTCCTTCAAGGCTAAGGAGTATTACATGAACTATTCGCCTGGGACTTGCCACATCAAGCTGAACTTTTGAACTATTGCTCTTACGGTGCTGGCCATTGAACTCAGACCGAGGGGTGTCAAAGGCGGTTGGGAGTGGCACGACCGGGGTACGGGGTGCCCCCATGAAAACAGGGGGCAACAGGGCACGTTTGAGTGCTCTGCAACTGCAAAGGAGGGTTTCCTGAGCACGACAACCCACTCCTGCTTCAAAAACCCGAAGGACAACTAAAGCGAGTGTCAGAGAAGCTTTTTTTGTGATGCTACACGCGATGCGACTGCCGCGAAACCGGGAAATCCCCAAATCGCAGCCATCTCGCACCCCACGCAACTCCTGCAACTGCTGCAACTGGGCCATCCCAGAAGTTGAGCTTGGCTCAACTTTTGCGATGCGACAAGCGATTTGGCGTACGATTTTGACCTTTTCTTTTCTTTTCTGTACAAAGGTTCAAGACGAACTTCCTAGTTGGAACAATCAACTTCATAAAGGTTCAAGAGTTGCCTATAAATTGTACAAGTTGTACCAAACCGCACGAATATCATGGTGACGTACCCAAATCAGCAAGGCGTTGTCACATCGCTGACTTCTTCTGTGAATGGTATTTCGCGAATTCGCATCTCACGTGTCAGGCTGTGTTTACATGAGAAATTTCAACCCGGGTCGAGTTCAGCCCAGGTTGAAAGTCTGTACGATAGACAAAAAAGAGGTGAGCGTTTACATGAAGACAGTTGACCCGGGTCAAATACTGATATGCCGCCAAAAGTCGACTTCTACAGTCCTGTATGTGTAGCGTGGCCCAAGTGGTTGGGCACACAACAACCAACAAGTCTCACCAGAGCAAGGAGAAGTGGTTGAAGAAATGAAGGATGATCTTTCTTCAGAGACAGAGCTCTTTATATGTGCCAAGACTAAGAGAGTTCAGGTTTCACATAACAACTAGCAACGGTTTAGACCAATCAGGAGACGGAGAGATGGCACAGATTCGGCCAATCAGAAGACATGTATTGGAAGAAAGTAAAGAAAAAAGGAAAGCTTCTGAAAAAGGTAGGTTCGAACTTCATATGCAAAGGATACTAGTCTTATTACTGTACAGGTTTTAACACACCAAGCTACAGTGACACAGGCACTAGACTACAATGCAACAGGTACAAGGTTGAAGAATCTGCATGCTCTACATGGCCCCCTCCCAGATTGAATCACGTCCTCGTGATAATGTGAATATTGTAAAAATAAAAATGAAACGAAAGAACCCAAGGAAGAAGCTATATAAACTGTGTGTTAAATGCCAACCCAACACTATATCTAAAAAAAACTCAAATCTCAATCTCTCAAATCTTCACAAGAAAATTGTACATATCAATTGTTCTTGGCTCTCATTGACGGTACCGCACCGGCCTCTGGAGATTTGCCCGATTGCGTAAGTTATACCCACCTGCCTGTGGCATGATCGGAACGGCCGGCACAACGGGAGCTGCCGGAACAGCCGGGACTGGAACAGCTGGAACTGCCGGAACTGGAATAACCGGAGCTGCCGGAACCGGAACAGGCGGAACTGGAATAGCCGGAACTGCGTCTTGCACGTAATCAATTAGCGCTGGTTGAGGTAGGTGTGCTGGCACTGGAGCGTGCTGCTCCTCCGGTACTTGAGTCGTTGACTTGAGCCGGTTGATGTGCACCACCTGGAGTTTCCCTGTATCACAGTGCTCAATCCTGTACACCACGTCATCGATCACCTCGACAACTCGATACGGCCCGGTCCATGGCTTGAGGAACTTCTTTGTGTTGCCTGCTTTCACAGCTGGGTTGTGTAAGCGCACCTTGTCATTGATCGCAAACCGTGGCTTGGTCGTCTTTGCATCATAGTAGTCCTTCTGACGTTTCTGTGCTTTAGCGCCAGCTGATCGAGCGTGAGAAAATGCCTGCTGCAAGGAGATCTCGAGACCAATCATATAGTCAGGTACAGATTTGACATGTTCTCTGGAGTCGTTAAACATAATATCCACTGGCAACTTAAGCTCTCTGCCGAACATCAATCTAGCTGGGGTTTCCTTGGTTGAACTATGTACGCTACTACGATACGCCAGTAAACAGCGTTGAATATGCAGGTCCCAGTCATTGTGATTGGCATTGACTCTGGCACTCAGCATATTCTCAAGTGTACGATTCATCCGTTCAACTAAACCATCACTAGAAGGATGATATGGAGTTGTGCGTGTCTTCTTCATATCTAAGAGTTCACAGATGGATTTGAACAAATTTGACTCAAATTGCGCACCTTGATCAGTGTGGATAGACAGTGGCACACCGTAGCGACAAATGAAACCATCAATCAGTGCCGAAGCTATTGTCCTAGCAGTCATATCCGGGATGGCAAACGCTTCTACCCACTTCGTGAAATAATCAGTAATCACAACAATGTAGAGGTTACCTCGATTTGTTCTGGGCAGTAGTCCCATGATGTCCATAGCGACACGTTGCAGTGGAAAGGATGGTTGGTCCACCTTCATCGGAGCGCGAGCGGTTGGTGCTGGGGTACGCCTAGCTGAACAAAGCGCACACGCCTTGCAATGCAGCTTAATGTCAGACGACATAAAAGGCCAATAGAATCTAGCTTTCACCTTCTCTAGAGTACGTTCAGTAGCGAGGTGGCCACCACTACACTCATTGTGCATCCCAGTCATAATTCTCTGTCGCAAACTGACAGGTACAACAAGTTGCAGAAATGAGTTGCTACCATCTACTGAAGTGTACGTACGATACAATAAGCCATCTTGCAGAACCAGCCGTTTCCACTGACTCCACAGACGTATCAAGGTTAATGATGCTCCTTTCATAGCACTATCACTGCGTTTAGGCCTGTCTAACAATGCTTGTTGCCAACCAATCATGCAGTCAATGTCACTGTCTTCCGCTTGAGCTCTGCGAATATCTTCTGCACTAAAAAAATCTGCCAAATTGCTTCCAAGTAAATTGCTATCATCATTCGCATGTTCTGCAGGTTGTGATTCAACGTCAACATTACCCACGTATGCTTGATGTCCAGAATCCTGCGTCAATGCATCACCAGCTGCTGTATCCGGAGAGACTGATGGCACGGCTGTAGGGACAGGAATGGAAGACTGGGAAGGGCAGACAACAGTAATATTTGGATCCATTACTGAAGGCTCGGCAGTGGCCGATGCAGGATGCTCCGAATTGTCCGCAGGTTGGCTATGGAACCGTGACAATGCATCTGCGTTGGCATGCTGAGTACCTCTACGGTGGACAGTTGTGAAATCGAACGCTTCTAGTTTCTCCAACCATCTCGCCAGGATACCTTCCGAATCCTTGAAAGACTTCAACCAGAGAAGGGCTTTGTGATCGTTTCGCAAGGTAAAGTTTGCACCCAGCAAATAATGTTTGAAGTATTGCACAAAGAAGACCACTGCATACATCTCACGCCGAGTTGTGCCGTAGCGACGTTGGCTCTTACTAAGTGAACTACTAGCATACGCAATTACCTGCTCTCTGCCCTGATCGTCAACCTGCGATAGAGTTGCACCAATACCAGTGTCAGAAGCATCCGTGTCCAGGATAAACTTGCGGGATGGATCCGGGTACGTCAGGACAGGAGATGACGTGAGCTTCTGCTTCAGGATATCGAACGCTTGCTGACACTCATCCGTCCACGAAAAGCTTGCCTGTTTCTGCATTAGCTTGTGTAGCGGTGCTGCAATTGTCGCGAAGTCCTTGATGAACCGCCTGTAGTAGGAAGCAAAACCTACAAATCGACGAACCTCGGTTGCAGAGCTAAGTGGTTTGAGACTGGTGACCGAACTGCAATTCTTGGGATCAGGGCTCACACCACCTCCCTTGAACACATGCCCAAGATACGTAACCGACTTGCTCAGAATCTGGCACTTACGAGGCTTGACCTTCAAACCTGCTGCCCGGAATTTTTCAAATACTAGGCGCAGTCTAACCAGATGTTCTTGAAATGTTTTCGAGAAAGTTATGGTGTCACCTATGTACGCTGAACATACGCTTGGCACAAGATCACCCAGACCCATGGTCATCAGGCCCTGGAAAGTTGCTAGGGCATTGCACAACCCAAATGGCATGACTTTCCATTCAAACAATCCAAATGGAGTGACAAATGCTGATTTCGCCCTTGCTGCATTAGTTAGCTCTACCTGCCAGTAACCGGATGCAAGATCTAGGGTTGTGAAATACTGTGCGTCACCCATGTTGTCTATCGCATCATCAATCCGCGGAATGGGGAATGCGTCTCTGACAGTTACAGCATTGAGTTTGCGATAATCGACACATAGTCTAATAGCTCCATCAGGCTTCCGAACAACAACAATAGGGGCTGCCCAAGGACTGTTGGAAGGATCGACTAAACCCTCAGCTAAAAGCTGCTCAACATGTTCACGAACCTCATTGGCATGGTGAAGCGGCAATCGTCTAGGGGCTTGGCGAATAGGCTGGCTGCTAGTGGTCTCGATGTCGTGTTTGGCAACACCGGTAGAGCCAAGATCCATTGCTCCCGTTGAAATTATGTCGCTGAACTCCGAGAGAAGAGACCTGACGGCTGCTGCCTCTTCTGTATCGAGATGACTAAGGTCAAACAACTCAACAGGGTCAGAACACATATCAGCAGCATTACAGCTTTCAGCAGTACAATCACGCTCATCCGCGGCTTCTGCGGCTTTCTCAACAAAGCAAGATTCGAACATGCCAACAACTGTACCCTTGTTTATAGTGACAGGCCGTGGTAGCAGGTTCTGCAACCTGACAGGAACAGTGCTGTTCTCACTCACGGTCATGACCACTCTAGCTGCACTGACACAAAATTTATCTACGAACGACTCTGTTGGCTCTACCATTCCGCACGATGGAGACATAAACTCAGTGTCACATAATCTACCTTGCGTTATCAACTGAGAATAGCCCTGTAGAACAACAGATTCAGCCAATTGCACTGGAATGGGGTCTATTTCCACTCTCTGACATAAAAGGTGCTTGGGCCCAACTCCCTGTGTTAATGGAAGGGTCTGATTGCTCAAGCGCAGACAGCCTTGTCCCAGATCCATAATACAACCGTGCCTACGGAGGAAGTCTATGCCTAATAGTACGTCAGGCTCAATGTTTGCAACTACCATAGTGTGCTGAAGTTGGAGGCTGCCAAACTCTAGCTGCACATCCACCGCTCCTTCCACAGTCACGCCACTGCCATCAACACTTTGGACTGATGTAGAAATTTTGTTTAATTTTATATGCTTATGTTGTTGATAGAATGCTGAGCTGACAAACGACATCGAACTTCCAGAATCAACTAACATGTGGACATCAGTTATGCATATTGAACTTACTTTGCCGATAACATACTGGCAACTGTCAACAGCAACGGAATGGCATACTACATCGGAAGGCGCGGCGGGCAGCACTTCCGGGCCATGGTGGTTTGGAGCTGACTCTGGACCCTCTATGCCAACTCCCGGCCGTTTCCCGAAGGGCGCTGACGTTGTCCCCGGGGTGGAGGTGCAGTCGGGCAGTACGCAATCAGATGTTCGGCACTCCCACAATGGTAACAGCGGCGCTGTTGTTGGGGTTGCTGCTGGGGTTGCTGCTGCGGTCGCTGCAAAGATGACAGAGCGGTTTCCAATCGTTCCATCCTTACTAATAAGGCATCCAAACGATCTTCCCTGGCAGCACAGACAGCCGCGGCCACTGGCTGAGACGCACTAGTAGTAGCGTCCGCTTGGAGTATGGCAAGTGCTCGAAGTCCTTGCTGCAGTGCCTGGTCAAGAGTTCGGGGGTCTTGGCGACGTACCTCCATGCGCAACTCTCTGCTGTCCAGACCTTCAATGAATTGGTCACATGCCAGCTGGTCCTGCACGAGGTTTGGCAAGGTAGGGTACGCTCTGCGAGACAATCGGCGAATCACCTCGCAGTAATCAGACAACGCCTCCTCACCTCGCTGTCGTCTGGCCTTCAATTCCGCTCTGTGGAGGTCGGTCCTGACGGGTGGAGCAAACCGACCCTCCAGAGCTACCAGTAATTGCTGATCATCCTGGCGTTTCGCGACAGGAAGCGACTGGTAGTAGCACTGCGCATTATCTATCAAGTACAACGGGATGTACTGTGCCTGGTCCTGCGGCGTCCACTGATTAACCAGGCAAACTTGAGTGAAGTGGTCACGCCAAGTAGTCCAGTCCGAGGCTGCTCCACCATCAAAACGTTCCGGAGTTGCCCATGGCCGGATGGGTCGAACGGGAGCTGGCTGGGTGGGCTGAACTGGCTGGGCGGGCTGAACTGGCTGGGCTGGCTGCACTGGCTGGGCGGGCTGAACTGGCTGTGCTGGCTGGGCTGGCTGAACTGGCTGGGCTGGCTGAGCTGGCTGAACTGGCTGGGCTGGCTGGGCTGGCTGAGCAGGCTGGGCCGGACGGGGCGGCTGGGCCGGCAGTACTTGCTGGGTAGGCTGTGCTTGGGCCATTCCGAACCAGGAATCACTTCACATTGTCACAACAACAAAAACATAGCATGAAAAAAAACCCGAAACATCCACCGCTGCCACCAGTTGTAGCGTGGCCCAAGTGGTTGGGCACACAACAACCAACAAGTCTCACCAGAGCAAGGAGAAGTGGTTGAAGAAATGAAGGATGATCTTTCTTCAGAGACAGAGCTTTTTATATGTGCCAAGACTAAGAGAGTTCAGGTTTCACATAACAACTAGCAACGGTTTAGACCAATCAGGAGATAGAGAGATGGCACAGATTCGGCCAATCAGAAGACATGTATTGGAAGAAAGTAAAGAAAAAAAGGAAAGCTTCTGAAAAAGGTAGGTTCGAACTTCATATGCAAAGGATACTAGTCTTATTACTGTACAGGATTTAACACACCAAGCTACAGTGACACAGGCACTAGACTACAATGCAACAGGTACAAGGTTGAAGAATCTGCATGCTCTACATATGGTCACGTGAATCCGTTCGCGCGAAATTTGCATCTGCAGTGCCGTTCAAACCTGGCGCGAGATACGCACAGAAGTACGTTTGTACGATTTTCTTGACCCGGGTTGAAGGACTCTGTGCGAACGGTCTCGGATTGTGGAGCTGTCGGATTTGTACTGAGTTCTGGGCCAGATTCTCGTGCTGCGCACCTCAAGCATCAGCTTGGACAGCACACGCCATGCAGGGAGGCCCTCAGTGTTGCCGGTGCAATGGCAATGGCTCCTGTGTTGGCTGTGTCTGTGTGAAGAGTGGACGTAAATGCCGGAATTGCTGCCCTGCTCAGAAAAACCGCTGCCGAAACAATCCTTCTCCAGCCGCGTCTCCCGCGTCGCCACCGCCCGCCTTTCGCAGCCCCGTACTCGTAGGAGTTCAAACGGCACGTCACGTTCCCAGATCACCTGGGCCTGTCCCCGCGACTGCCCACCAGACAGCAGATGCAGGAACGAGTCGTAGTACGAGTACCGTAGTTTCGAACTCCCAGCAACATGCATGGGACCTGCTTGATCGTTCGGAAGACCAAGCTACGAGCCGTACATCTACCGTAGTTTCGAACACCCAACAACGTGCATGGGACCTGCTCGATCGTCATCTGCTCGGGTCAGCAAATGAGGACAGCCAGACCGATTCAATCCCCGAGCGTCCATCACCAACGCCCCAGAGTACAGAGATCCAATCATGCAACACACAACACACCCAGTGTTCCCCAGCAGCTGCGCAGCCTACATGTCTCCTGAGCAATGCAGCTCGTGCCCAACGCTTACTCACTGAGGTGACTGAGGCCACACACAGCACACAGGCTGCTCACCCCACTGTAATGTCCAGTCAAACCCTGGATGCCGAGTTGCTAGCCACCCTGGATGAGAGCGATGTAGGGCACTCAAACAACACCAGTGGAGCCACTCCAGACACTAACACTAGGGCCCATGAACTCCCACAGTACACACCTGCAAACTGTGACCTGAAATTGGGGAACCTTTCCGTAGCGGACACCCAGCAAGTACTCTCCGCCGCATATGAAGAGGTAGTGCATTTCCGCTCAAACCTGTTTCTCGTGCCCTCCGGAGCCGTCGGGGCGCAGTTTGTGTTACTGTTAGCCCAACTTTTCAGGCGCTTCGGGCAAGAGGGTGCAGGTGAAGGCTATGCCATCAAGGGAGCCATGACAGCCACACAACTAATCTTGCAGAAGCCATACGGAGCCAACAGCCGGCAAGAACACCTGGACTGTCTCAACCGCCGATTGCCACTGTGGAATGCCGGAAACGTGGACGAGCTAATACGGGAAGCCCGAACAATTCAGGAGCAACTCGACGCCGGTAAATCCTCCACCCGTCCCACCCCAGCTAGTCAGGGGAATGACGCACGCAACTTCGCATCACTGATCACTGCAGGGAAGACCGGAGCAGCGGTTCGAATGCTCTCCCAAGAATCATCCACGGGCTCGCACTCCCTGAACGACATCATTGACGGTCAATCAGTCCGAGAGGTCCTCATCTCCAAGCACCCTCCGGGTGAGCCACTCCATGAGGCAGTGCTTATACCGGGAATACCTCCCGAACAACCACATGCCATCATGTTCTCAGCCATCACGAGAGAGGCCATCATGAAATCAGTCCTCAATACCAACGGTGCGGCCGGACCCTCAGGCATGGACGCCAATGGCTGGCGAAGAATCTGTTCGTCCTTCCATAGTGCCTCTGATGCTCTCTGCGATGCGCTCGCCCTATGTGCCCGTCGCATAGCGACCACTGCCATCGACCCTTCCTCCCTTGAGGCCTATACCGCCTGCAGGCTGATCCCATTAGACAAGCAACCCGGAGTTCGGCCCATCGGAATTGGTGAGGTCGTCCGACGTGTTATCGGCAAGGCCATATTGATGGTAGTAGGCCCAGCAATTCAGCAAGCCACAGGGTGCCTCCAACTGTGTGCAGGTCAACAGAGTGGCATCGAAGCAGCCATCCACGCTATGCGATCCGCATTCGCGCAAGACGACACTGAGGCCGTGCTCCTAGCCGATGCATCAAATGCGTTCAATCGTATCAACCGCAACGTATGCATTCGCAACATCCAGCATCTGTGCCCAGAATTCTCCACCACCATCGTCAATACGTACCGGTCCCCATCCCGGCTGTTCGTCGGTGGCGAGACCATTCTCTCCTGTGAAGGAACTACACAAGGCGATCCGCTCGCAATGGCAATGTATGCGTTGGGCACCGTGCCTCTCATCCGTCGTGCTGCCTCTAGCAAAGCCGTACAAGCGTGGTTCGCAGATGATTCCACAGCAGCAAGCACCCTCACCAGGCTTCATAAGTGGTGGTCCATCCTGGAAGAAGAAGGTCCATCCTATGGATACTACATCAACGCCAAAAAGTCGATACTTTTGGTGAAGCCCGAGTGCTTAGATCGAGCCAGGGAAATCTTCCAGGACTCCAGCATAGACATCCGGTCGGATGGGTGTCGCCACCTAGGTGCCGTCCTCGGATCACCAACATTCTGTTCGGCATATGTGTCAGGCAAGGTGGATGAGTGGTGTCGCGAAGTGGATGTTCTGGCTGAGTTCGCCCGCACCCAACCACAAGCGGCATTTGCTGCCTTCGGCCAGGGAGTTCGCCATCAGTGGTCCTTTGTCGCCCGGACAGTGCCAAATACGGCCGACCTGCTCGCACCTTTGGAGGAAAGAATCCGTACCAAATTCATCCCTGCCATCATCAACCGCGTCCCGCCAGGAGACATCGAGCGTGCCATGCTGGCCCTACCGTGCAGGGACGGAGGGCTGGGGATTGTCAACCCATCCTCCCTTGCCTCCCAGTTCCAGGACTCTATGCATATTACCAAGTCTCTCGTGCAGAAGATCCTCCAGCAAGATCAGTCAGCAGAAGGCGTCCCAGCTGCCACCATCACAGCGAAGGCAGAGATTGTTTCCCAGTCCCGGCGCCTGGCGAAGGAAGCGGTTGCCTCGGTCATTGCCACCTCCACCAGCACCACAGAGCGCACCCTGAATCTTGCTGCTGAAAAGGGCGCCTCCAGCTGGTTGACCTGTCGGCCCCTTCGTCAGTATGGTTTCAACCTACACAAGCAGGCGTTCTGGGACGCTCTCTGCCTACGGTATGGTTGGACCCCTCCAGGCCTGCCAACAGAATGTGTGTGCGGCAAAGCGTTTTCACCGGAACACGCGCTGTCTTGCCCAACTGGTGGCTACCCCGCCATGCGGCATAATGACCTTCGGGATCTCACCGCATCTCTCCTGCGTGAAGTGGCCCATGATGTCCAGGTCGAGCCACATCTCCAGCCGCTAACCGGTGAGACCTTCCGTCACCGCTCCGCCATCTCCGAGGATGGTGCCCGCCTGGATGTGGCCGCATCGGGTGTCTGGGGTGGACGTTTCGAACGGGCACTACTGGACATCCGGGTATTCAACCCGCACGCCCGCTCCAACCGCCAACAGTCCATCACAGCCACCTACCGGAAGCATGAGGCCGAGAAAAGGCGCGCGTACGAAGAACGCGTCCGGGAAGTTGAACACGCGTCTTTTTCTCCCATTGTGTTCAGCGCTTCCGGCGGCTACGGCAAGTCCGCCTCCGCTTTTTTCAAGCGTGTCGCCTCTATGCTCGCCGACAAGAGAAAGGAGCCCTTCTCCTCACTTCTTGCCTTTATTAGGTCAAGGGTTTCCTTTTCTCTTGTTCGTGCCTCCAATGCCAGCCTCCGTGGTCACCGCAGGCCACGGTCTCAAGATGCCCGCCAGAGAGTCATTGACTCTGATGCTTCTGTGGTCCTTGCTGCTGCAGAGTGCTTTCGGTAACTATCCGTGGTGTGTTTGGCTACTGTTCTGCTTCAGTACCCCCCCCCCCACTTTTTCATGATTTTGCATGTTATCGTTTTCTCGGATTCCGGTTTTCCACTCTGTTATATTCGAATCCAAAGTCTGTTTAGTCTGTACACGATTTGTACGCAACTTCTCATTGTTTTTTTTTTGTTTTTTTTGTTTTTTACCAGGCGTGGGCCATCCCCTGATCATAGGTGCCAAAGACTACATTTCAGATCAAAAAAAAAATCAAGCAAAAAAAAAAAAGGTTGATTTCAACCCGGGTCAAGCGCAATGCGTCATGTAAACGCGCCATTCATTTTGTGCACCTGGTGGGTTGAAATCTGACCCGTGTCGAACTCAACCCGGGTTGAAACGCTTCATGTAAACACAGCCTCAGTCGCAGATCCCGTTGCATCGCGTGTCACATCGCAAAAACAGCTTCTGTGAAACCCCCTTAATATTCTCATGGATTTTTTGGTACTTTCTGTACATCACATGTAGACATAAAGGAAGCCATTCACCTCGAAAATTCGCAAAATCCGAAGTACAAGCATGCTGCGCGTTATAGCGCCAGCCGCTGTGCTAAAATGTATATCAAGTCCAGCAAAAGTGAGCCATATGCGCTACATATGTAGTCACGAGGTTTTTGGAGTGAGAAGCAGATCCTTTTTTTTTTATGGGATTGAACGATCTGCCAGTGGACTAGAGAGCTACAACACTGGAAGCAGAAGAAAGGGCTTGCGGAATATTCTTCGTGGCTACAGGACTTTAGTTAGACTTTCGTCCTGTCATTGCGGGCGCAATTCTTGTTTCTGCCCCTGAAAACTTGTAGAACGAAACGATCATAAGTCGTTTGGTGAAGTGAGTCAGGTCAGTGAACAGCTGCGAAATGTTCTGGCACCAAGGAGCAGCAGTCCAAACACTTTTCAACTCGGAGAATGAATCACTGCCCTGGCCCCTTGACAAACACAGCGTTCGAGGGTGTAATTTACTTTCACATCGAGCGTGTGGAGAGAATATAATAATTATTGTGTTGTAGCTGACATACGTGTAATGTCTCCTGACCGTGCTGGTCGCCATTGTAACATGGTTGTTCTTGGAAATGTTTATTTCTGGACCTAGTCGGCACCGGCAGTGCTGTTTCCGTCCAGTTTCCAGTGAATGCATTCGTGAGGAATCCATCGTGTGGTTGTCTCTACCGGTGACTCCAACCGCCTATCACAATGGATAGCCAAATAGAGTCTTGGTCAATAGCTAGGCATCCAGTCTGAACCAAATTTCATACTCCTCACAATGAACATTTTGATGAATGGGATGGATCATCCTACACGAAAAGCGGTAGTACCGTGTGTGACACATCTGCAGTCAACTTTCTAGAAATTACGTTGCAAAATATTTCAATTGTTTGAACAACCCAGGCCACCACAGCTGCAAGTCGTGCAGACCTACTTGTTGCGGGGCACAGAAAGAATGCCGGTGGCCATATTTCGCTGGCCAGCCCTGTACAATTTATAAATTCAATTAGGCAACTTGGCTTCGGACGTTCTCGGGGGGGGGGGGGGGGGTTAAAGTCTGAAATACCGGTTAAGTCATGGCAGGATTGGCCACGATCTTGTCCATGTTTTTTATTATACAAAATCTAAGTTTCCACAATCATTTTTCAAGCTCCGATCATCCATATATTCGTACGCATAAGCTCGATTTGTGTAAGCAAAACGAACATGTTGTAGCACTTTGTAGGTTATTTTCGTGAGTTAGCACCCTTTGTTCATGAGTTGTTTCTGCACTGTTCTTGCCCATTTGTCAAACTTACTCTTCATCTTAGCCCTCTACGCGTCATGTGTCACACTTCTTTGGATTTTTAACCTTTGTTTTTTCCTTTGATCACTTTACTTCCGTATTTCCACTGATGATCGGAGCTTGAAAATCGATTCTGGAAACACACAATCTCAAACCTTGAACAAAATTGTCATGTTGCGTGGTGATGTCTGCGGCATTCATACTTTTCATAGCTATTTTATTATTATATTATATTCTTCTATTCCACGATGGCGTGACGCCAATAAGGACGATTGATAAGTGTGATAGAACTGATACTAGCCAGAAACAGCTAGGTGGAAATTACCCGGGGAGGCAAGAAGCAATTGATCATGAAAAACAAGTGGGGCAAAAACGTTAGCAGGGGTGATCGAGTGTTTGCAAAAGTTGGCTAGCTGTTTTAAAACGCCGGCTTGTTTGAGGGTGTGCTCAGTATTGTATGAAGCAGTACACTATTATCTGCACCTATGCTTTGCTGAGAAGATGCTTGGTCTGATCTTGTGTATGTGATATATATATATATATACATAATAATCAACTCTTTTCTCCCCTCAACTTTAGTCTGGTGATCAAGTTGTGCCAAAGCTTGAAAAGGATAAACACGTGCTGATCATAGTACTTCAAAGTCGTAGATCATTTCTCTGTCTCTGCTATGCACAGTTCCACCTACCATACTGTCATTCAACACATCGCATTATGTGGACAACAACAACACTATTCACCCAATCAGTTGTACAGGTCAGGGATACCCAGAACCTACAGTGACACTAATGGTCAATAATGTGGTAGTGACAGGCACTGCTACCAGCAATTGTACTGCTGGTGTTTGTACAAAGACACGAACAGCATCTCTAGATGGTAGTACCTACACACCTGGCCAGTCCATCAATATCACCTGTACTGTGGATATCAACCAACCACCATTCACATGTACTGCTACTAATGTTCATGAAATACAAGCACGGTGTTATAATGCTGCCAAGACTACGTCACAAACAAGAACTGTCCCTGTAGTTGGTAAGAACTAAGTTGTCTCTACAAGTGTATAGACCACGCCACCACTCCCCTTATTCATGGCTAAAAACATTACGTGTGTACATGGCCCTAGTAAAAAAAATTTAAAAAAATTGTAATTGTATAACTAAGCAAGGAAAATGTGGCGTAGCCCACGGGTTCACAGCCAGCCCTGTTAGCACACATTCGTACACACACACACACACACACACACACACACACACACCACACACACACACACACACGCGCGCACACATCCACACGCGCGCGCGCGCGCGAGCACACACACACACATTCACACACACACACACACACACACACACACACACACACACACACACACACACACACACACACACACACATTCTCACACACACACACACACACACACACACACACACACACACACACACACACACACACACACACACATACACACACACACACACACACACACACACACACACACACACACACACATGCACACACATGCACACAAATGAAACCAAACTAGGTTTGGGTTATTGCCTTCTCCCCATGGCCCCCGTCACACAGCAACGCAAACTCTTCATTGCGTGTCTCAATTCTAATATAAACAACTTCTCTTATTGGTCACAGGCCATCGTGAGAATAAAATATTTCAAACAACTTCTCTTATTGGCCACAGGCCATCGTGAGAATAAAAGATTTCAAACAACTTCTCGTATTGGTCACAGGCCATCGTGAGAATAAAAGATTTCAAACAACGTCTCTTATTGGTCACAGGCCATCGTGAGAATAAAAGATTTCAAACAACTTCTGTTATTGGTCACAGGCCATCGTGGGAATAAAAGATTTCAAACAACTTCTCTTATTGGTCACAGGCCATCGTGAGAATAAAAGATTTCAAACAACAAACGACGAGGGCGCAAGAGGAGAAAGACGAAACGACTAGACTGAGCTGAAAACGACGATGAGAAAAGACACGAAGAAAGAACAAGAACAAGCAGTAATATTGCGACGACAAATCGGGACGACCAATCAGGGACCAATACGCACAGAACACATGACCAAGACCAAGACAACCAAACCACGGACTAATCACACATGACTCTCATTCCCAGACCAAACTAGCACTGCGCATGTACAGCATTCACTTGACAGTCACTCTCACACAGACGGAAGCAGATCCTCACACTCTGAAAACGCGTACTCTAGCATGCACCGCATACCATAAAACACGTCACACATCACACCATACTCCCACGTACACTTAGACCATCAGACTAGGCCTTGACAGATTTTGCTAATATTTTCGTGAAATTATGCTTTTCGCATTGCTGAAAAAATTGCAGAATTATGCTATTTTTATGCTAAAAGTTATCATATTATGCCGCATTATGCTCACATATGCTGCTAATGATTGTACATGTATATGATGGTTCTGTGCAAAATAACAGGTGAATTGTTTTGTAGTGGGCGTTGTACTGTAGTGGCAAACGTTCAACGGGGTCAACGCACTGTCCGACTTAGCTACGACCGTCACCCTGGTCACTGATTGTAGTGGACTGGACATGTTCTCAAGGGAGTCGTAAACTTACGACTTCCTGGTGCATCTACTTGTACTTGTACAAGTAGAACATATACAACTGAATGGAATTTGATGCGAACAGTCGGATTATTCCAATTTTATGCGATTCGTATGCAATTTGCCTCGAATTATGCGATTATTTGATTTTGGTAGGAATTATGCGAAAAATTATGCTAGCATAATCTGTCAAGGCCTACATCAGACACTGGACTCTACGAGACAAGAACCAAATACAGCAACATGCGTAAATCATACTCGTAATACAATTTTGCAACATAGCCCTCCCCTTTGTGGAGAGTCGACCTCGACTCTCCACAAAGGGGAAAATATTGAACAGGCAGAACAAAAGACAAAAATCAGAGAAAAGAAACACGAGGACAGGAGGGGATGGGCAGATAATCGGCAGGAGACATTGATGAGCAAGCGGCAGTCTGAGGAGAACGTGCAGATTACGGCGAGCGGTGTTCCTCTGGCCGACTTGCCCGTTGGGTTGATGACGAAGCCGCGCTCAGGGCAAAGAAGCACAAAAACACAGCGAGCCATGCAGTCAATCAGGGAAAATAAACAAATCGAAAATCCATCGATACACTGTCACACAAACTTCATCGTACTCTGTCACACAAACTTTAGAAGGGGAGTAACCCACAGGACTCTAACCTGAATAGAAAACCCTCGGCTCGGAGCCAGCATCAACATTGTTTTTTTTTAAATTAAATAATAATACCCTGTAAAACTCAACTTCGCAAGACTTCGCTAAACAAACACAGGATCATTCCAGCTCACCAGGAGGACCGTGGTTCACCATGATCAGACGCCCACCCTGGCAAACTGGAGAGACACGCCAACAAACAAAACGAAAAAAAGAAGAAAAAAGGCTCCGTGAAAGACTAAACCATGGCTGGTGAAGTACTACGACGCTCGACACAAACAAAATAGCCCACACAAGGTAAAAGACCGCCTACCGAGATTGTGAAAATACTATTATTATTGCTCCGACAAAACAGAACGACGTGGCAAGCACCCCTGACCCTGGGTGTGTCGGTGAAGTAATGCTGACGACAACAAATAGGCAGGCAACTGAATAAACTACAGCGATATCCTTATCAGGGATTGACTCACCGGGAATGTGGTGTAACGAACGACATGTTGCCTCATCGCCCAAGCACGCCGGAGGTATAGGGTTGCGTGGGAAACGAACCTCCAATCCATAATATCTTGTCTCCAAAGTACGTCGGTCAGGTGGTACGAAGTCGCCAAATGCAGACGCAGAAAAGAATAATAAATTCGCTAGGCCGAGAAAGAACGAAACAACGCAAAAAGGACGACTACTATAGGAATATTAGAAGTTGTGGGTCCCCAGGTTGGGCGCCACTGAAACCAAACTAGGTTTGGGTTATTGCCTTCTCCCCCCGGGCCCCCACGACACAGCAACGCAAACTCTTCATTGCGTGTCTCAATTCTTATATTAACAACTTCTCTTATTGGTCACAGGCCATCTTGAGAATAAAAGATTTCAAACAGCTTCTCTTATTGGCCACAGGCCACCGTGAGAATAAAAGATTTCAAACAACTTCTCTTATTGGCCACAGGCCATCATGAGAATAAAAGATTTCAAACAACGTCTCGTATTGGTCACAGGCCATCGTGAGAATAAAAGATTTCAAACAACTTCTCTTATTGGTCACAGGCCATCGTGAGAATAAAATATTTCAAACAACTTCTCTAATTGGTCACAGGCCATCGTGAGAACAAAAGATGTCAAACAACTTCTCTTATTGGTCACCGGCCATCGTGAGAATAAAAGATTTCAAACAACTTCTATTGTTGGCCACAGGCCATCGTGAGAATAAAAGATTTCAAACAACTTCTCTTATTGGCCACAGGCCATCGTGAGAATAAAAGATTTCAAACAACGTCTCTTATTGGTCACAGGCCATCGTGAGAATAAAAGATTTCAAACAACTTCTCTTATTGGTCACAGGCCATCGTGAGAATAAAAGATTTCAGACAACTTCTCTTATTGGCCACAGGCCATCGTGAGAATAAAAGATTTCAAACAACTTCACTTATTGGTCCCAGGCCATCGTGAGAATAAAAGATGTCAAACAACTGCTCTTATTGGTCACAGGCAATCGTGAGAATAAAATATTTCAAACAACTTCTCTTATTGGTCACAGGCCATCGTGAGAATAAAATATTTCAAACAACTTCTCTTATTGGTCACAGGCCATCGTGAGAACAAAATATGTCAAACAACTTCTCTTATTGGTCACCGGCCATCGTGAGAATAAAAGATTTCAAACAACTTCTATTATTGGCCACAGGCCATCGTGAGAATAAAAGATTTCAAACAACTTCTCTTATTGGCCACAGGCCATCGTGAGAATAAAAGATTTCAAACAACGTCTCTTATTGGTCACAGGCCATCGTGAGAATAAAAGATTTCAAACAACTTCTCTTATTGGTCACAGGCCATCGCGAGAATAAAAGATTTCAGACAACTTCTCTTATTGGCCACAGGCCATCGTGAGAATAAAAGATTTCAAACAACTTCTCTTATTGGTCCCAGGCCATCGTGAGAATAAAAGATGTCAAACAACTTCTCTTATTGGTCACAGGCAATCGTGAGAATAAAATATTTCAAACAACTTCTCTTATTGGTCACCGTCAGGCGAAATAGCACGTCATAGTACATTTGAGATCAGCGGGAAGAAGATGACGACGTCCACTGATTTAGTATCTGTGCACACAAATCTGCTGTGTGTGTGACTCTGAGTGTCAGCTATGATAATTATCATCTTCTGTGGTTCCATGCCTAGCATGAACGTCTGAACCATCCTGCAAAGTTTGAATGACGTCGGTTGAGCGATCGCTCCGCGAAACATACTTTTTGAAATTCTCTTCATAGTATATCTTCCACCATTGAAATTTCGAATTTCTTCAAAAAATGTGCTGAGAGGTCTAGAGGGGTGGCTTGCAACCTCGATATGGCTTGTTCCAGGCATGCTTTGGAGCCATGTTCTGTTGAAGTAGTGGCGGGGATCTGCCCTGCAACTGCTACAACAAAAAAATGATTCGATGTGAGAAAGGGTGAGACCGCGAATCTCGGTTGAATATTGAGTATTTCAAGCCTTTTCACGACGAAGATGGAGTTTTTTTGGAGATGGACGTCGCGGCAAAGGACATGGTGTCCGACTTCTGGCGTCTGGTGAAGCCAGGGATCATTTGTACAGTCAGGTCGGTAGCCTAACCGTCGGTAAGCTTGTGTTTGGATCCCGTTCTGCTCGATGTGGTAGATCACGAACAATTTGATATCGCACCACTTGATCTCAGCATCGTGCGTACGGTATTTTATATTCAGAAAATCCCAAAGTATCTCTGTGTGGCCGTCCTATGCCACGAGAAACTCCAATCAGGCTCCTATGTCCTCTGCCTTCATGATTGAATGTCCACTTCGTTTGAACAACGAACACAACAATCGAGGACGGCTTTGCAATGAAAAATACAGCTATACTGGAGCTGAAAAAAAGAAGAAAAAAACGTGCTCAGGATGAGACTCCAGTACACGCATACTCTCCCAGCAGGTGAAACGCACTTTTCTTTGAAAAATGCGTGTCGCCGACTGACCAGTAATTTCGCCTGACGCAGGCCATCGTGAGAATAAAATATTTCAAACAACAAACGATGTGGGCGCAGGAGGAGAAGGACGAAACGACTAGACTGAGCCGAAAACGACGACGGGAAAAGACACGAAGAAACAATAAAGAACAAGCAGTAATAAAGCGACGACATATCGGGACGACCAATCAGGGACTGATACGTACAGAACACACGACCAAGACCAAGACAACCAGACCACGGACTAATCACACATGACTCTCATTCCCAGACCAAAGTAGCACTGCGCATGTACAGCATTCACTTGACAGTCACTCTCACACAGACGGAAGCAGATCCTCACACTCTGAAAACGCGTGCTCTAGCATGCACCACACACCATAAACGTCACACGTCACACCTCACACCATACTCGCACGTACACTTAGACCATAATGACATCAGACACTGGACTCTACAAGACAAGAACCAAATACAATGTGTGTAAATCATAAGCGTAATACAATTTCGCAACATACACACACTAACACACACACACACACGCGCGCGCATGCATGCACACAAATACACACACACACACACACACCTCAGGCCTCAGATATGGCCATCGCGGAAGCGATGATAGCGAACAGCTATGTTAGACATAGCAACTTGTGCTGGGATTACACCATTCAACAGCTTGCAAGGCTGATGAATTGACTGCCACTATTTTCTATCCTGGTATCCACCACACAGCTGATTGAAGTGGCTTTCACACACGCACGCACGCACGCACGCACGCACGCACGCACGCACGCATGCACGCACGCACACACACACACACATACACATACGCATACACATACACACACATACACACTACTACTACTACTACTGTAGCTTGGTTGCCACAAGGGCCACACCACTCCGAAAGGAGCCAGAGTCATTGTCAGGAGCAGAAACGGAGATGACGACTCAGGTCACTCTGTCGACGGAACTGACGGCTGCAGCGAGAACAGCGAACACCATACGACGCTCTATCAGACTTGGTTGCTCGATGGCCACGGTCGCACTTGTGACGTCTGAAACCAGGCACTGACTTGAACTGCCGATTGCATGTCACACACAAGAGAGAAGCTGGGACGTTGAGCGGGATAGGTGATGCCGGCGCGGACGCTTCCGATGGTTCCAGGGGCAAACAATGATGTACACGCAAGCCACCACGAGAGTGAAACCACCTCCTGCATGTACCACACTGCACAGCACCACGCTGTTCCTGGATGGGGAGACTTCGTTCTGCGCTACACTTGTGTCTTGCTTTGTCACCTGGCCGACGAAACGAACGGTGGCAGATAAGACAGTCCACCCGTTGAGATTGGTCATGGGAAGGACCGCCGAGGCTCGGCCCAACGGCAGACACCCGCCAGGCAGATCGATCCTGAGCAATCCCATACCAAGCTAGATGTTCAATGCCGATGTGCCGAAGATCAGCCGAAATCACATCCCCCCAGCGACGACACACACACACACACACACACACACACACACCTGTCCCGTCCTGTCCTGCAGAGCCACTGCCACAGGGGTCACGTGGGCCCCGGAGGGGCATCAGAGAGGATGATGGAGCACGCAGCCTGATGACGCCGGAGATGGTGGAGCAAACGGAACCGGCGAGAACACACGCATACATGGCTGAACGAATTACGCTGCTGGGCAGTCGGGCGCGGGCCAGTCCCCGAGCACCGGTGACAACCGCGGCCTTGAACAGACCGAAAGCAGCGGGCACACACAGCACAGTGCGCAGCAACGCAGGCATCCTGCACATAGACTTGCCGGGGCTCGGGAGGCTGAGGCTGAGGTGCGGAACAGCGGTGAACAGCTAGACCACCCTTGCAGCGAAACCAACGCCCACAATCTCCACAGTGGCAAGCCCCTCGCTGCTCAGCAATCGGCTTTGCCCGCTCAACCACACAATTGTGGCGAGCACGCTCTCCAGGGCGCGAGAATGACCGATTGCAATCCGCACATACCACTGGGTCAGGCTGAGGCACATTCTCCACAGGCTCGGCGTACATAGTCCGCCAGTCAGCGCGGGACTCACAGGCGATAGGGTACCATTCCTTGGTGACGCCACGAACTCTTAGGTCGGAGACAACGCAATCCTTCCAGCGCTTGCGAGGGCCATGTGCTGGGCGACGTGTGAGAAGTGAGCCAAACAGGATCTGTCTCGGCATCCGGCTACTGCTCATTCGGGCAACATGGCCCAGCCACTCTAGGCGATGCTGTGCGACCTTCACGCAGATGGTATCAGAGTCACGCCACGACTCCAACAGTTGGGCGTTGGTCGTGTGAATATTCCAGCAATCTCTGCGGGACACACCCAGGATGGAACGGATGCACCGCATATGAAAGACTGACAAACGTTGGAGATCGTGTTGCAATGGTGTCCAACACTCTGACCCATAGAGGAGGAGCGACAGCACACATGCATTAAACACACACCTCTTGATATGCAAATCAAGGTCAGGATTGCTGAAGATGGTTCCTTGCAAGGCGCCACAAGCACGAGAGGCATGCGCAATCCGAGCAGTGATGTCCTGTGTCGACCGGCCACCGTGATGAATGAGAGATCCCAGATACCGGAACTCCGAAACACACTCGATGACCGTGCCAGCTAGCTCGATTGGAGCGCAGTCCCCAGGCGAAACATCCCTACCTGCAACCAAGAACTGTGTCTTGGTAGCGCTAACTTTAAGCCCAAACTCAGCTGTGGTCGTGTCAAACACTGCAAGTGCCGTCTCCGCCCCTGCACGAGTCGTCGCGAAAAGTGCTGAGTCGTCTGCAAACTGTGACTCAGTCGCAATGGCAACCGGATCCGTCCTGGTAGGCTTGCGGTAAAGGTTATTGTCACCATCACAATGCCGGAACTCAAAACCCACACCGGGTACATCTCGGACTCGTCGCTGCCACACAGTCACCACCGCCCACATGAAGATGTTAAACAGCACAGGTGCCATGGTGCACCCCTGACGGAGACCATTCGTGACGTGGATACGGTCAGTTGTCGTGTTCTCTACCCGAACCACCGCCAACATGTCAGTGTGAAAGGAACGGATCACGGCAAGCATGGGAGCAGGGATACCCGCTCGGGATAAGACTTCCCAGAGGCTATCCCGAGGCACGGAATCATAGGCTTTCTTGATGTCTATAAATACAAAGAAGCCTTTGCAGTCGTGCTCAATGGTCTTCTCGAGGAACTGCCGAACACTGAAAACCATATCTGTACAAGATCGGCCACGCCTGAAGCCACACTGAGACTCTGGGAGAAAATCCGCAGCCACGGACTGGAGACGAGTCTGGATGATGCTCGCCAGAACCTTGCCCACAACATCCAGCAGTGAGATACCCCGCCAA
>NC_088645.1:29633573-29671073 GCF_964019385.1 Sycon ciliatum
TCTGCCATTCGCCATTCGCCATGCACTCGAACTTCCCCCGCCTCCGCGAGCTTGAGACGGGCCACAACCAATCTCGAACTTACAGCGGTCCACTGCTCACCAGCACGTCTCCAAGCCTCCGTCATCCCTGGGTTCAGCATAATTCCAACACCTTCGTTCCTACGCGCAGGACCATCGCCATTTGGTAGACGACAACCTGAGTGCAAGAACGTATAGCCATCAGCTCTCCAGACATCGGACTCGAACCACTTTGTCTCTTGGATCGCAGCGATAGCAATCCCATATCTCCGAAGCTCCGCGACCAAGAAATCCAATTTACGATCGATCGACAAAATTTAATTATTATTTTGCCGCTTTCTGCAGATCCGCTCATCTCCAGAGTCCTCGACAAGGGAACGAACATTCCACGTCGCGAAAGCGAGAGCAGCTCCACGTCCACCACCACCACTTCCTTTCTTTCTCCTCTCTGTCTGGTTGGACTTCGTCGTCGTCCTCCTCACCATTCCAAATTCAAATTTTCGAAATTCTCAAAATGAACTTTCCGACTACTTGTGCAGTGAGTGCGCAACAACAACTCCGCAGTAGCTTGCAAGGCCACTGGCGGAGGTCACCACAGCCCCGCCCTGGTCTACACCACACGGACAGGGCTGTGTTACGTGACACAAACGACTTGAGGTCAGAGCACTCAAAAATGCAACCAACCTCTACTGTACCAAGCACACACACACACACACACACACACACACACACACACACACACACACACACACACACACACACACACACACACACACACACACACACATACACATACACACACACACACACACATACGCTCATGCCCATGAAATTAATATGAATGGAAACGTTCCCATTCCCCCGCGTGCATCTCCAACGTCATATCCATACGCACACAATTAAAATCAATTGACACTTTGGGTTGGGAGTGACTTATTTTCAGATAAAGATGTTAAAAAAATGCTTTTAAGCATTTTTTTATGCAGTTTGTAGTCTGCATGTATAATAAATATGATAGTATGTGATGATAGACCATTTCTAAGGAAGCAGTAGACAATAGTTGAGCTTACATACAATCATATCCATTCATCAACGATTCATACTGCTCACAAATGGGCCATCGAGGGCTAGCCCACAGCTCCGAGTGCTAAATGATCCTGTATGACGTTGACTGCTAGCATACTGGCTATCAAGGGCACGTAAATGTCCACCACGGATAGCAATCTGTCCACTGAGGCTGCATGAACTGCCGCTGAGGCCAACAACTTACCCACTGAGGCTACATGAACTGCCGCTGAGGCCAACAACTTACCCACGGAGGGTTAAAACATACTGCCCAATCTAGGGCAGACAAGCGGCTATAGAGGCTAGTAATCTGCCCACCAATGGCCAAAGCAAACTTGCCATCAAGGAATGAAGCAAACTTCCCACCGAGGGCAAAGCGAGATTCACAATTGCGAACAGTTACAGTGGAGTCCTGATATAACAAACTACATTGTGCAGGATAGTTTGTACTTTATAGCCGAAGTTTGTTATAACAGAAATGCACTCATACCAGTATACAAGCAGCAAGTCATGACTGGCAGGTTTGGATTGGTACGAAAACAGAGACTGAATTTTATTACACCTCATCTATTAAAGTAACCTTCTTGGTATTGCATCTTCCCCTCCTGCACAATGTCCAGCTTTCTCATGCATTTGTTTACCGCTGCCTGAATGGACATGCTAGTCCTCTTCTGGGAGATCACTTTACCTTGCTTGCCCATGGCACCCACATTGCAGCCACCACCACCCATGGCCAAGTTTCTGCCCCCTGCTAACACCCGATATGGCTTCAGTGGAGCTGCTGAATTACTCGCTACCAGGTGGAACATACTTCCACCGGCTTGCCGCCGCCTGTCTTGTTCACCAGCTGATTTTCACTCATCATCAAACTATTCCTAGGGTTGCCTATAAAAAGGTGTTGACGCATCTTGGGAATTCCCTAGTAAAATAAGAATAGAATAAAATAGAAGAAATCACATGGAAACGAGAAGCTACTATTAGGCACTTCAGTCATGTGACGTGACCTGTCAAAAAGTGCTAACTCTGAATCGCGTACATGCATGGCCCCACAGAGAGACGCATGCAAACGTCGATCTGTAGCTGCACAGACGCTGCATGAGGACTCCTCGTGTGGTTTGGGATGTAGCATGGATCATCAACTTTCGTTTGAGCTTACTCACGCCACGATGCGGCAACATACTGTACCCACACATATTTTCAGGCTTTTCCCTTGATTGCACCCATTGCCATGTAGCTCATCGTCTTCAGCGTTGAATTTCCTTTCAGAATCAGTTGTCGTTGTATGTCCGAGGCTTTGCGCATAGCTGCGCAAGATGAAATAGTGAGGAGCCTCGTCGCGAACTGAGCAGGCGTCCTTGTTCGTCGCAGGACTTACGCAGCCGTGCGCAAGGAGAAAATAATGTTATGGAAGGCGCATCAGAGCAGCCATCCTCTCCTGGCAGCGACAAGTCGAAGGAGGAGAGCATATACCTTGGCGACTGGATGAAGAAAGCTGATATTAAAACTGCCTCTTTAGAACGAATTGTCGGCAGCAGGTGGCTTCCAGCAGCGAAGAAAAGTACTGACGATGATGTTCGCGATTTAAATTATTGCACGAATGGACTCATGCTGGAGTTGGTGAAATTTCAACAGGCTCAAAAATTCAGTGAGGATGTTTTGCATATGATAGTGTTTCATTTCTTTCCGCAAGAATTAGATGGACCACGTTTGTCTGCGAAGACCTTGAGTAGCCACCTTCACCAAGTTAAGGACAATAGAACAAAAATTCAAAAATCTGAGAAACGTTCACCAGGATCCGTCGCAGCATTTCTGTCTGCTCAGTTCTCGATGCATGCTGCCCCCATCACCGCCACCAGTGCAACAAGTCCCGCCAGTGCAACAAGTCCCCCTGGTGCAACAAGTCCTACAGGTGCCATCTCCAGCTCCAGTATGCAACATCCAGCTCAGAGTCAGATGTCCACAGCAGTGACCCTGTTTTCCTGGAACACGTTGAGCTTGCACAGGATGTTTCTGACCTGAGCTCAAAAGTGGATTATTTGGAAGCGCAGCTAAAAGCCCACCGAGGTCAGCTTCGCAATGCTCGTGAGAAGATAGTTCGAAGAGAGAGACAGTCACAAGACTTGGAGGAAGCGCTTGAAAGTGTCACAGCAGCATCAAAGGAAAGTCGACAGACTCTGCAAAACCGGCTTCGGCAGAGACAGTTTCAGCGGAAAAGTAAATCTGATGTGTCTGATGTGTCTGTCAGTGATCTTCAAGATAAAGTTGATGAACTGTCATCTCGCTTGACAGCTTCATGCAAAGAAAATGATGCCCTATGGAAAGAACTTACCTCTCTTCAAGCAGACGCCATCGATAGGAGCAATACCATCCAGTTTGAGACTATGGCTGACGGAAAGTACTTACCCGCAGTGCGTCAGTGCTGCCTCGAGCTGCTGTCGAGCAATGTTGGCATCTTTAATTAATATAAAAAAAGGTTATCAACAGTGTACTGACGATGGTTGGCATGTCTGCGGAAAGACTGCCGTCTCAGGGCCTTCTTTCCTAGATGCTTGTCGAGTTAAAAGGTCTGGCTAGCCTCCAAATAGCAGAGGAGTTGCCATCCGACGTGCGCGGTATTACCCAGTACCACCAGTTCAAACAAGCCTGCCTCCCGTTCTGTCTTGCTAGCAGTAGCACCCACTACTGAACACTACAGGAATCTTTGAACGTTTGCGGTACTCCACAGTACCAGTCATGTGCTGTTTACCGCCTCCCCGTTGTTGTATTCTAACGTTAACGTTATTCATTGACTGAGCGTTCTTTGCTTTGTACTACACCCTGCTATCATGTTAGGCTATTTCCTACAATATTTTACTGTTTCCATTCGCTTCCATGTAATTGGGCGACACCGCCCGTTTGGTTCTGCGAATTCAAATAAAAATGTACCTACCTAGTTAGCAGAGGAGCAGTTTACGACACTCCACAGCGACGGTACCAGTAAGCACGGCAGCAAGTATGGCGCTTACCAGATTTGTACAAGCCAGCAGCGTGTGTACAGTCTTGGGATGGTGGACATGGAGCGAGGCACTGCAGTCCACACTCTCGAAATGCTCAAGGCTGTTCTGGCTGATGTGTCTAAGATGGCCGATACTACTGAAGGTGGCACCAGTGCAGGTGATCGCATCCTCGCAAATGTTAAGAACACTATGAGCAACAGATGTATGGTCCAGAAAAACTTTAATGATCTTTTGCAGGAATATCGAGCAGAGATACTCCCCAATGTGCAAAGTGACTGGGCTGACCTCTCGGAAGATCAGCAGAAGCAAGTGTCAGCACTCAATTTCTTTTTCTGTGGTCTCCATTATATCGTTGGCCTGGCTGACCAATCCAATGCCATCCTTAAAAATGGGAAGAAGCTCATTTTGAAGATTGGTGCCAGCAACCTCTCTGGAGCGTTTGAGCCCAGTCATAGCTGCATCAACCGCCTCATTTATTTAGCCACTAAAGCTTTTGAGGAACATGGAGATGAGTCAGCTGGTTGTATGGCAGATTTTAAATCTTTTTTTCTGGATTCTGACATCAAGTCTCCGCTGTGTGAATACCGTGGCAACAGAAATTATGTGATTTTCTTCAATGGAGCTGGTATTGCATATCTGCACGAGGTGATGGTGTCCTTCCTACAGGATGTCCATGGTGAGACAAACCGGCTATTGAAGGCTGTGAAAGCTGACCTGTGTGTTCCAGAGCTGGTTGCTGGGTGCGAGCTCTTGGGCTCATTTGCAAGCTTTTAGTTGCACCACTGTGGGCTGTCATGGAGGACAAGGACAAGACCATATACTATATGAGTCTGATCTACACTGAACTCGTCAAGAAGATGGAAGAGTGGGCACAAGACTCGACAGATGTTTTAGAAGGAAGTGCTCGACCTTTTACTAATGCCGCAATAGATCTCACCGATGTTGTTCTGAACAAGATGATTGAGCCACAGGAGAATGATGCCTTGACGTGCGAGATCCTACAAGTACTGTTTGCTGGCTTTGCATTGTATTCCACCCGGCTGCTGTGCGATCACCTTCCTGGTGGTACGTTTCACCAGCCATCCGGCTCGCAGAGTACCACTGAGACGGCATCTGTGAGGCAGACGAATGCAATTTGTGAGAGTGATTTTGGGAAGCTGGATCGCTACCTCCGCGAGAAGCCCAATATCCAGACAGTTGCACTGGAGGGCTTGCTGATGTTTTCCAACAATCAGACCTCCCAGTGGCTGAGGCACAAATCTGATGAAGAGAAGGAGGCACTGCTAAGCTCCGCGATGCGTGGTGCGCCTGAGTTTCGGCAGGCTTTCAAGGCTCGCCGTAAAGCCATCCAGGAGTCTCGCATGAAGCTCCTGAAGCAAAAACAAGCAGAGATTGCTCGGATGAACCAGCAACAGCAAGAGAAGAAGGAGACACTTACCGCAGAGGTGACAGCGTTGGGTGGACTGTGGACCTCCAAAGACAAGGTGTCCGATGATTTCGAAGATCATCAGGGTTCCTGATCAGCGAGCTGCTCTTCGTTCTCAGCTGTTTTTTCGTAAGTTTGTTCTGCAACAATAAGCACCTTCATCATCTTCCGCTTTATCTAGTGGTGGGAAGCAGCTGTCTGTGGAACAACTCATCACGAACTTAATCTCCCTGCTATCACCGTGTACTCAGCCAGCCCTTGCTGAGTCCGGACAGAGTGCCACAAACTAATTGCTGTGTGCTGTATGCTGTTGCCATAGCAACAATGTGTTTTGGCACCTACCGTATTTCCCCGTAAGTTAGTTCTCCCCTATGACTTAGTACCCCCCCCCCCCCCACCCCTATTAAAAAATACACTTTCCACTGCCGAGGTTATCACCCCGAAAGACAGTTCCCCCCGAAAGATAGTAAGTTCGTACCCGTCCTACATGTACAGACACCGTACAGTACATACATCATATGCACCGACACTAGAGTTGCGCGGGCTTCCCACTGCGTGTCATTTACCCCCGATAAAAAGTACTCCCCGAAAGATAGTACCACCCGCAAAAGTTAGTACTTATGTGGCTGCTAAGTTCGTAAGTTAGTACGTACTAACTTACGGAGAAATACGGTAATTTACTGTAGTTACCTTCACTTTACATCAAAGCGTCATCTTGTGCCTATTTCGAGCCTGTTCTGTATGGTTGCTATGCTGTTGCTATGCAGCTGCTATGGATTTGCCATGGTGCCGACACCCGTTATCGTCGGCTGAGTTGCTAGACTAATAAAGAGTGCCTAACCATGTTTGTTTCTGCATTCATACGACTATTTTCACCTGATTCACATGTTTGGTGTTTTGTAACTATGGACACTGATACAAGTGCTGACATGCTGCTGGTGCCATCGAAATACTGAAATTGCCGTTATATATTTCTCCGACTTCGGATGGCTATATCTCTGTGCCAGGTTGTTCTTTTTGCTTCTAATTTTCTGTGGAGTTTTCCTATACCTATCTGAATTGGATACAAGAAAGAAATACGAACATTTCTGGTTTTGAAAAATCGCCTGAAGTGCCTACTACTATCCACCACTCTAACAGTCAAGCAGTCAGAAAGTACAATAACAGGGCACAAACGGACAGGCTTCTGAGACATTCAACGAACTGAGGCCTAGCCCTAACACATCTCCAGTGTGCAAACCAACAGCTGTCCAGCTTAAAGCTGTGTGCACAACTGGTGCGTGTATGCTTGAAACCACGCGTTTGTGCTTATTTTTGCTGGCTTTTGGGGCGCCATGCGTACGGAGACGCGCCGAAATGGAAATTCCAACATGTTGCAATTTTCAGTGCATATCAAGCGCGTATCAGCGTACATGCCAGTCAATTTGACTGGTGGGGTCAAAATATTAGTTCTCGAAGGTGTCGCACGCGCTAAATACGACTGGGATAGCTGTTTTATTTTGTGAAAGCTTGAGCGCGTATTTGGGCAAGCATGAGCGGCAAGCGTACCGCGTCCATGCGCCAATTGGGAATACAGCTTAGAATGTTCAAGGTTTAACATGGTAGAACCAATGAGGGGAATTTCAGGGCTCACAGCAACCATGCCAAAACCTCGATTACGTGGGAGGACATCTTGGATCTGATCACCATAGAAACGAACTCGCGTGACCGCTAAGCGCAGGCATAGAACGCTGTCGCGCAAGGAGATTTTGACTTGCTTGGGCTTAGTTGCTGTGACAAGGACTGAGTCGTGAATGGTGAAGGAGATGGCCGGAGACTGTCTCACTATCTCTATTTCATTTCGGTAGTTCTTGTTTTCTTCCAAGTGGATTATTTCGCGAGCAGTGTTGGCCTTGCCGGCCGAAGGCTTCATTCAGACTGTCCACACACGGAGTCCTGCGAAAAGTAGCCCCGAGCAGAATCCTGCAGTCGTTGACGAAAGAGTTCAACATCTACAGCCGAGCAGCTACGCCGCTGATGCACAGGCGCGGGTGACGGGAGAGGGAAAGGACTAGCATTCCTTGACGGCATGGAGCAATGACTAACGTCGTGTTCTAGTTTTAGTTTCTCCGCCGTGAAGTCCTGTTGTGTAAACGTAAATATACGGCTGGTATGCGAAGAGCCGTGTAGCGCAGTGGTGACGATGTGGAGTTGTGAATTATTTGATTCACCACTCCGTTTCGTTGCAGGAGAACAGGTCCAATGGCTTCGCCGTTGTGCTGGCCATATATTTCTTCGGTCTGCCATAACCATGATAACTCCTGGAGGACACAGCGATGAAGCACCAGGCGAGTAGCAAAAACAATTCAAAATATTGCTTTGCTGCTAGTGTTGTTTCCGCATTCACAACAAGTGCAGCGCGCGCGGTTCTTCCTCGCGGCTGCACTGCAGATAGGATTGCCTTTGAAATGTTCGTTTGTACCCGTCTCTGGCCCGATTTTGATGGCCAATAGCTTAAAAATTTCAGTAGGAAAATTAGAAGAACTTCTCCGAGAGACTTTTCAATTTTTTTCAATGGGTATTGAGAGTATGTTACTAGAGTTTCAGAGGCCTAGGCAAAAGCATTGGTACAAATGAACATTTTGAATGCACCCGGGGGGTACCCCACTTTCAAGTTTTCAGAGATATCTGCCTGATCGGATGTACACAATTCTGGCATGCTGGCTGGCTCGTGTGACAGCGGCCTGTCCAAAATGGCGCCCACGCTTTTGTGTGATGCTGTGACTGTGAGCCCTGAATTTGAGCGCAACGAAAATGTGCACAAGCTAAGTCCTGCGGCAATAAAGAATGCCGACCGTTACAGGACGATGACGAGACCAGTTGATAACATGAAATTCCGAGCAGCGGAGTAATAAAAAAAGCACTCAATGCGACATAAACTTACTGCGCGTATGCAAACACAGCATGATGTTCGGGTTGCGCGCATGCTATCCTTCGTTGGTACGTAGTATGAACGTTCCTTAGACATGTGATGTGAGTTTTCGCCGTCGGAGACCCCATACGCACAGGTGCACACTCTTGGGGAGTTATATACTCTTGCTGTCATGTTTAGTCATGATCATGACCCAGCTGATTCTACACTTTACGCTCCCAACTCTCCACTCACACCACATCTGCTGCATCCCTACATGTAGCACCAAGAGTACATAACCCCAAGAGTGTGCAACTGCCTGCACAACCTCTATGCTGTGCTGCGACGGCAGAACTTCACATCACGTGACATGGTTCAAAGGTTATGCTGGCAAACAGTGCAAAGTGACCACAAGAGAGTTGTACCCAAAGCTGGGCTGCGTACAACCCTGTATCTATCATGCACAGAGTGCAAATAATGTGTACAGGTTCATCACGTGATGTGAAGTTCTGCCGTCGCAGACCCCATAGCTGGAGTTGCACACTCTTGGGGTTATGTACTCTTGGTAGTGTAATGGGTAGCCGAGTGGTAGGCGCGGTGAAATCAACAACAATAATTACTTTTATTCCCGTAGCTATGCAGAAGACGTTACTTCAGTAACGTCTGGCGCTAGCCAGGGTCCACACAGCTTTAATTTGGTATTTGTTTGTTTGTGTGTTTGTTTGTTTGTTTGTTTGTGTCACGCCTGGCGCTATCCCGTATCTGTCCCGTATCTGTCCCGTATCTGTGACTACAAAGGCTCTACAGGATTGTACATAACAGCTGTCCACAATATTTGCGGGCTCCTGTATCTGTCCCGTACCGTACCAATATTCGTTGTATTATGCATACGACTCCCTGCTGTAGAGTGGGATTTGGAAAGAAATAGGGAGACGAGGAGGAAATTAAATTAGAATAGACGCCGATTAGGTGATAGGATGCGTCAGCATAAACATACTTTGGAAGAGAGATCCCGTCGTCTCCAAACAAAGCGTGAACGGGCGATTCAGTGCCGGTCACAGGAAACGTCGGAAGAGAGATCCCGTCGACTCCAGAACGCCCGTGATCGGCAGAGTCTAAGCCGGTCCCAGGAAACGTCAGGACAGACATCCCGTCGAGTCCAGAACGCCCGTGATCGGCAGAGTCAGCGCCGGTCCCAGTAAACGTCAGGACAGACATCCCGTCGACGCGCAGAAAAACTAAATCTGCAGCCTCTTTTGCCGTCGAACAGGATACGTATTTATATAGGAGACTGTAAAGTTATGTAATGTCCAAATTTCCACGTGAGCAGCAGGTCACTCGCGTTGATTTTTTCGGCGTGCGAGCCAAATAACGCGAGCTGAACTTTCGCGTCGCAGACATCCCGTCGACGCGCAGAAAAACTAAATCTGCAGCCTCTTTTGCCGTCGGACAGGATACGTATTTTAGGAGACTGTAAACTTATGTAATGTGCTCCACAGGCAACCATGCATTCGGCGTCGTCATTGGCTCAACAGGTCAATGTAGATGTATTACTACAAAAAGGCCAGAAAATCCGATTCCTGTATTAAAATCAACTAATGTTCGCTGGCGATTTCATTTCGCTGATTTCGCCGCTTGGTACCAACCGGCCAAAGTAAATCACCAGCCAAAGTTTGTCATATAGGAAATTGATGCATTATTGAGCAATGGATGCATGTGAGAGCAAAAATACCGATCGATTTCAAATTTGACGTGAAACTGCGCGTCACGTCGGAAATAACGTGCATCTTAACCTCTCTAATCGAGAGGTTTCTGATTTTCTCATCGGCCAAAATTTGTTGATTTACAATATAAGGAGATAAAAATTAAAGGAGCAAAACAAAAGTAGATGATTATTAGAGAAACAACAATCCGCAATAAATTCTCCAAATACTTTTGCCTGACTCATAATATTCAAACCGATTGAAAGGTTTTTGCAATACGCCAATGAACGGAAAAAGACAATTCCATCAGTTCTTATAACATGTACGATGAGCTAGGCAAAAAAGCATAAAAGCATAGCGTAGGGCCCTGAGCTTCCAAGCTCTCTCGTTCTACTTTCAGGTACACACCTGAGATATAATCGTTAGTGAAAGAAGAAGCGGCAAAATAAATAACTTTCTCTCCGGTGCTCACCTAGAGGTTGAATCCTTATTCTTCGAGTTAGCTTTCATTGCTATCCAATCTAATCTAATCTAATGTTCATCAAAACAGAAATGCGCAGCCGCTTTTATGCAGCAGACGACGTACGCTTACATACGGAGATACACTAAATATACATCAGGCAAGCTCCGTATTAGTTCCGTACTGCTTCCGTATTGGTCGGGCAGGGATACTACACCCTCCCTTCCTACAGATTATCACGCCCTCGTGGTTTTCAAAAAATTAGTGATGAGTTACGAACACAGCGTCAACCGGAAGATGGCAAATTATATCGGAAATGATAACGTTTAGAGTAGACAGAAGAAATGAACTGATAACAAATCATAAAGTAGAAGCACACCAGGTTCACACGATCTCACGGGGTCAAAAGGGGAAAGAACTGTTCTCCAAATAGGACCTGAAAATCCACAGCACTCTTGCTGCACAACGCTGGCACAAGCCGCCAGGAACATCGCAGTTCAAAAACCGAACTGAATACACTATAACTATAAGGGGCGTTGTCACACACATTGTCCCACGTTAGCTGGGTAAGCCGTGGCTCACCATGATCAGACGCCTACCAAACTAAACTGGATTCACACACTCGCATAAAGGAAGACTTAAGAGAACAGGGAGACTGAAGGAAGACAGGAAAGAAAATGCCATACCTGGAATCAGCGTTAGTAACCACGGCGGCGGCTGGAGCTATGGCCAGTATTGGCGGAGGGCGAGCCAGGTTTTATCTTTATCTTGGTTGGGCCGGTCACTCAGAGCGGCTAGCTCGGCGTCAGACAGATCACTCCCTCCTCGTCTTGAATCATGGACTTCACATTGTCGATAGCATCGCTTTGCGCGACGTAAAGAGTGATGGTCTAGCCAGGAAGAGTGTTGACGAAATTCTGCATTCCACCACGGAGACGAAGTACCAAGTGAATAGTGGACTCCTGCTGAACGTTGTAGTCACTCAGGGTTCGGCCGTCTGCCAACTGCGTGCCGGCGAAAATCAAACGCTGCTGGTCTTGGGGAATACCCTCCTTGTCTTGGTCAGCATCCTGCATGTCGTCGTCCTCATCAGCTTCGCAATCACCACCGGTAGTATACATGTAGGTAGCGGGTTGCTTGGAATCGCCATCGGAGTCTCCAATGGATGCCGTGCGGAAAGAATGGTGATCCACGTTAGCACCCTGACTGTGCTGCAGGCTAATAAGCATGGCCAGGCCCAGGAAAGCATGAAACACGATTCTCATCTTGATTCGTCGCACGGAGCTGCAGCGGGTTGAGCCATGGGGGTCTGGGGTCGAATCACGTTGTTTTATTTTACAAAAACACACCGCTGCCACCAATGTAACGGCAGCCGAGTGGTAGGCGCGGTGAAATCAACAACAATTACTTTTATTCTACTTTCAGGTACACACCTGAGATATAATCGTTAGTGAAAGAAGAAGCGGCAAAATAAATAACTTTCTCTCCGGTGCTCACCTAGAGGTTGAATCCTTATTCTTCGAGTTAGCTTTCATTGCTATCCAATCTAATCTAATCTAATGTTCATCAAAACAGAAATGCGCAGCCGCTTTTATGCAGCAGACGACGTACGCTTACATACGGAGATACACTAAATATACATCAGGCAAGCTCCGTATTAGTTCCGTACTGCTTCCGTATTGGTCGGGCAGGGATACTACAGTAGCACCAAGAGTACATAAACCAGAGTGTGCAACTGTGCATATCAGATCTGAAACAGCGCAGTTCGTGCACTACGTCACCCTGATGAGATCAGCCAAGCCGCGACTTGCGTACAGCTCAAATTTTCATGTTTCATAGCCCGGAAATCAGCCAAGTTTGCTTGATTTTAGACGTCCTGTTTCAGGATTTCGGTGTTTTGTGTGACTGTGTACATCCACCGACAAGTAAGGTCACCAGGCTATCCGTCTCAAAAAACCGAAATCAGGACAAACTCAATGAACTGCACCACCGCGACTGGTTACGCAACTAACGTTACTTTTCACCGTACCTGTGGCTTACCATGCCGTCAGAAATGACGTAGTGCACGAATTACGCTCCCACAGGAACCATCCTGAGTTGCACACTCTGGTTTATGTACTCTTGGTAGCACTGATACCCTGAGTGCCACAAATTAGTTTAATTTCAATTACATTTATGTACGGACTCTCCCGAGGAAAACGGATACCTATGATGGGAGTCTCTCCAAGCCAATAGAATAATGAAAATAGAAGTGTGCAGTGTATGGTAAGGGTACACTTTGTGTATAGTCAATTGAGCTAAATCAGATTTATTTTGGTTATGCAATTTTAGCACCCAAAGGGGCAGAGGAACAGAGTGAGATAATTCTGCTCTGTGATTTCAATGACAAAGAGAAGCCTCAGCAACACTTCATCCCATATATTTGAAAATCCCTCTGATCAAACGTTGGTTTTGAGGTAGTCCTGCTTACTGGCTTAAGTACCTTTCTTCTGAAGCCAATACAAAGTGAACAATTCTCATTCTTGTGATTTCAGCACCCTGTCCCCTGTTCGATCCCTCTCGTGGTTATGATTTCAATGCTACATTCTCCAATGCCTCTGGAACTGTTCTGGGAATTTCATGTCGTGCCGGCTTTACTGTGGATACTAGTATGAGTTCCATTGACACAATAACATGTCAGGGTAATAGAATGTGGACACCTCTTCCGAATTGCACAGGTATGTATGTACAGTAATATACATGTAATTTGTATCTCTGGAACACCGTCGGTTCTAGATTACCAACAAGTACCCCCCCCCCCCACACACACATACACACAAACATACATGCACACACAAACATACACACACACACACACGCACACACACACACACGCACACGCACACACACACACACACACACACACACACACACACACACACACACACGCACACACACACACACACACACTACTGCTACTACTATCAATCAGCTACCCCAGTGGGGTCACGCCGCCCTCCACTCAGAGAACTGAGCGCAAGGCGAGGGGCAGTGGCGCAAAACAAAACAGGGCGGTACAGCAGGATGAATTGAAAAAAGAAGGAAATCAAAACAAGCTGCCATATTGATGGAAAAGAACTCACCAACAACAACACACACACACACACACACACGAACACACACACACACACACACACACACACACACACACACACACACACACACACATACATACATACACACAGTACACACACACACACACACACACATATACATACACACACATATACACACACACACAAACTTACACACGCAAACACAGTACACACATATACACACATAAAGTTAATAGCACACTGTGTTAAGATTCGGAATCGATATGAAATTGATTCTGCCACGAATTCTGTCATTTTTAATGGGCTTGGTAGTCAGTCAATGCTGAACGAGGTTAATGGGCTGATCACAGTTTTGATGACAAGAGAGGCATGGTTGGTGGTGGTGGAGCTGGTTATGTGCAAGCAGCTGGCAGGGCTAGCATCGGCAGAGTCTGACATTGTCGTTGTAACTTGGTGGTTTACCCTCCAATGTGCATATTTGTAGGCGTGCTGATCGTGCATGCGGTTGTTTCAACTGGGAGCTGAGGTGCATTGTCTGCTGTTTTGCATGGTAATGTTCTGTGTGTAGTTTTCACATCTCTGCCTGCAATACCTTGTTTTGTAGACAAACTGTGTGAAGCTTTGACATGCACACCATATTGATACTGGTCTCGGACAGTTCCTTTTAGATGTACCAACTGCTACACCACAATCTATTTTTATTCCCGTAACTATGCAGAAGACGTTACTTCAGTAACGTCTGGCGCTAGCCAGGGTCCACACAGCTTTAATTTGGTATTTGTTTGTGTGTTTGTGTCATGCCTGGCGCTATCCGTATCTGACGGCAAAAAAGCATAGGATGTTATAATTTTTTCAATTCTCCTATTATTTTTTTCAGGCATATCCTGGGATTCGAACCCGCACTATCGCCCTACATGCATTCCCCCATACACTTCGCATTCATACCCATTCTTCCAAGTTGCTTCACGTTATTATCTTGCGTTTGAAAGCCCTATTTGAATATTGCGGGCAGCTGTATGTGGCCAGCTGTGCTTGATGGTACGGTACGGTACGGGAGACGGTGTCGTATTACCCTCGATCGTACCTGTCCCGTACCTATCCCCTACCGTACCGTGCCATCAAAGACGGCTGGCCACAATGCATATTCAAATAGGGCTTTCAAATGCAAGATCACAATGTGAAACAACTTGGAAGAATGGGTATGAATGCAAAGTGTATGGGGGAATGCATGTAGGGCGATAGTGCGGGTTCGAATCCCAGGATATGCCTGAAAAAAATAATAGGAGAATTGAAAAATTTATAACATCCTATGCTTTTTTTGCCGGTAGATAGGGATAGCGCCAGGCGTGACACAAACAAACAAATGTATGCGAAGTGTATCGGGGGATGCATGCAGGGCGCGCGATAGTGCGGGTTCGAATCCCAGGTTATGTCTTAAAAAAAGAATTTTTTAAAAGAACATCCCTATGCTTTTTTTTTGTCTAGGTCATCAAGGCAAAAAAAGCATAGCGTAGGGCCCTGAGCTTCCAAGCTCTCTCGTTTTTCATCATAGCCTAGGAGCTGTGGCATCATTAATGATCCACAGCAAGAAGGCAGCAATGCCTGTACCTATGGTGAAGTAAAATAAAGCTAACACCGATACACTTCGCATACATACTAATTCTTCCAAGTTGTTTCACATTGTGATCTTGCATTTGAAAGCCCTATTTGAATATGCATTGTGGCTAGCCGTCTTTGATGGCACGGTACGGTAGGGGATAGGTACGGGACAGGTACGATCGAGGGTAATACGACACCGTCTCCCGTACCGTACCGTACCATCAAACACAGCTGGCCACATACAGCTGCCCGCAATATTCAAATAGGGCTTTCGAACGCAAGATAATAACGCGCTGCAACTTGGAAGAATGGGTATGAATGCAAAGTGTATGGGGGAATGCATGTAGGGCGATAGTGCGGGTTCGAATCCCAGGATATGCCTGAAAAAAATAGGAGAATTGAAAAATTTATAACATCCTATGCTTTTTTGCCGTCAGATACGGATAGCGCCAGGCGTGACACAAACAAACAAACACACAAACACACAAATACCAAATTAAAGCTGTGTGGACCCTGGCTAGCGCCAGACGTTACTGAAGTAACGTCTTCTGCATAGCTACGGGAATAATGTGCTTTTCACCCTAAGCCGGACTTCCTCAGCAGTTGGACAATATTGCTTTGGCCACCATTCATTAGCTTGCCTGTTCTTCTAAGAAAATCATTCCTTCTTTTTGCTACAGACGTGAATGAGTGTTTGACCAAGTGTTCTGACAGCAGTATTTCTCAATGCCAGAACACTATGGGAAGTTTTACATGTACATGTAACATGGGATACAGGTTTAATGGAACCAACTGCATTGGTAAGCGTGCAACTCTTTTGATTGTCTTTAACGTGCATGTATTTGACACTGCCCCCCCCCCCCCTCCCACCCCCGTCAAAAACAGTCAAAATAGATATATAATGGAACTGCACCTTCTTGCACTGGTTAGTACACTGGTTAGCAGTTTGGATCCGCTGCTCTGTTCTGAGAAGCAGTGATCCCTCGTTCAATGTGTATTTTACTCCAATTTTGACTTTTTCCAACTATCCCCGATATTGAGAGTCTTTGGACCAAACGATAAATTCTACATTTTTCTACTTCGAAGTAATAATTTCAAACAACCGTAACTTGGTCAATTCTCAGTTGTTTGGGGAGAAAAATATATAGGAAGAAGAAAAAACACTCAGCTGTCGTCTCGAACAATTACCGAACCGATAGGATGAACGGTGAGTGAGTAACTACACACGTAACGTTGATCACTGTCAATTGGCGCTCAGGCCTGCAATGCACGACTGAACGGCCAGAATTTTCCCTGAACTCGCCGGCTGTTGGCAATGATACACTCATTCAAATTTGAACAGAGTTTCCTGCAAGTGCCTTCAAAAAATCAGCTTCATACGATCAAGGAAAGTGAAAAAGCAGATGGAGAACGATCTAGAGCGCGAGCCTTTCGCTGAAACGCCTTTGCTGGCTTGCAGCACTGGTCAAGGACATCTCGTGTACTCGAGTTTCAGCTCATCGTGTTCTCGTTAGGGGCTTTCCAGGATGACCAAGATGATGACAATTGTGCCAGGGAAACTAAAGATACGTTAAATTCAAGGTAAAGAATTTGAGGCCACAATTCTTCACATACATTGAAACAGTTTATTCTGAACTCCTCCTGCCTGTTGTGAATGGGAATAATAGTTGAGGAAGTAGTACTTGTACCTGGTTGATTGACCCATGTGTGTTGATCTATTCCTCTTATAGATATCGATGAGTGTAACAGCATGTGTGATAGTACATCGTCACAATGCAACAACACTTTGGGAAGTTATTCGTGCATCTGCAATCCTGGATACACTGCTGATGGGACTACCTGTGCAGGTTAGCAATGGTGTATAGTGATTCACTCAGTGTGTTCGATTGGGCACGCGAATCGATTCATGAATCCATTCATGAATGGAGTCGTGCTATTCACATCATCCCTTGTGAATAGGGTGAATGGATTCCGAATCGATTCCAGGGCTCATAACATGAAATCGAACGGCGAGATTCCGCTCATGAATCGATTCAAGTGCGTAATCGAACACACTCACTGTGTTTGTGTGTGTGCGTGTGTCTGTGTGTGGCTGTGGGTGTCACGCACGTACGTTTGTGTGTTTGTGTGTGTCCACCAAAAATGATTTTTCGAAGCATGCTCCATACGATTTTTTGGCACGATGAATCCGTGTGGACTGGCTTTCATACGAACCATGTTTTGAAGGGAGATTTGCGTCATCGGATGCAGAAAGATTTTTCGAGTACAAATTTGGTACGAGAAACATCGATTTTCGGAGGAAGGTTTTAATTTCGGTACAAATGTTCAAAATAACAAGGCATAGCGTGGAAATATGGCGTTTTTGCGATCGTAACCTAGGTAATGACGGCAAACACACAAGTTCCGTACTCCGGAGCATTTCATTGCTCGAAAACGACGTATAAAAGATCCGTAGCACCTCTACGGAGGTTTGCACGAAAAATCGTACTCCGGAACCTCATAGTAGTTGAAGGTGTAGGTAGCCATTGAGCGTCTAGGCCGTTCACACACATGAGGGACAGTAGCGTAACTCTTTCTCATGTCAACTCCTCTGCAGTCTCCTGCGCTCAGTATCAGGTCCGTGTACATCATGTCCCAGGACTCCATTGTAGGAGACCCCAACAGGTCCACACTTAACGCAGAGGTGGGTGATGGCTACGGTGGAGGCAGTGGCACTACTGGCATCAAGGTTTCAATTTCTTTGTCAGGCTCACCGTACCCAACAGGTCGACATTGTTGAGTGCATTCATGTGTTGGTTGTGTGTCAAGCTCAGTATGCCTAGGATGTGAGTTGTTTGCGTGTGTGGTTCTCAACGACTGTGCCTGAAGTTGTGCATCCAATAGAGATGAACACACCACAATGAGAAGAAGTGATTGTATACCCAGTTGTGCATCCGATAGAGATGAACACACCACAATGAGAAGAAGTGATTGTATACCAACAACAACAATACCGGTATACGTAATAAATGGCCAGATTCTACAAAATCTTCTTTTTTACTTTACACTGCCACCAAAGGATGTACCAAACACTGCGGAGGCAGAGCGAAATAGAGAACAACAAGAACAATCAAGGCTTGTTTGTTGCTACTTCAAGTGTCATGCTCTCACAATCATCAGCCCCCCCCCCCCCCCTCTTGCCTGATGATTGCGAGAGCATGAAACTTGCAGTCGCAGCAAACGAGACTTGATTATCCTTGTTGTTCTGTACTCTACTGTGTCTATATTTTCATGACGGTGAGAAAGACGGTCACGATGAAGGCAAACTCGCGTTATTCCTACACTACTTAACTCGGGTCCAATTTTTTTGTTTGAAACGTGGCTACAAACGATTGTACTTTGTTCTGTTGGATATCTAGTGTACGGAGACAAATTTTTATCAAGTTCTACCGGCCGGTTTCACTCAGGGGAGGGGCCAAACATAGCATACTCACAATTGCCATTTTAGGCCAAAAAATACCGGAAAACCACTTTTTTGGCCGTATCACTGGTAGTTACCCCCTTTTTCTTGATGTCCAACATCAGGACAGTAGTATACTTGCTAAATATTAGCATACGCTGTAGAAGTGGGTAGAATTCTGCTAGAAGGTGACCTTTTTTCTCTTTTCGGAATCATCCCATTTCAGCGCACACGTCCCACATATTGGCCCCGCCCACAAATATTTGACACTGGACTTGCCCTGTATTCGATGGATATGCTATCATAACCTAATAATGGTACTGTGTAGCAAGTTTGAGCAGGTTCTACCGAAGGTAACTCGTGGAATAAAACTTTGAAGTTTCAAGTGATGCCATATTTCAAGAATCAGCACATTGCACTGAGACATTATCCAACGCCTTAGAACCCCTGACTCCACCATATGACAGATACGTGTCTTACAATAATTGATTGCAACATCTTCCGAACATAGTAGTAGAGCTTTGGATCAAGTTTTAGCAGTTTCCACCGAAGCTAACTACCAAAATAGAACTTTGAAGTCGCCCACATACTAAATGCCATAGCTGAGCATGTGCATTGAGTGTATGGTCTAAAGGTTTTCACAACTACACTCATACCTCGTTTATCCGGGCAGTCCGGGACCTTGCACTGCCCGTAACTTTGAAATGTCCGTAACTCCGAATCATATACATCTTGATGGGGAAAAGGCCATCGATATGGCATATGACGTCAATATTTCTACGAAAAGTGACAAAAGAGTAGTAATATTTCCCCTGAAACTCGCCCAAATAGTGCCCGGTAGACTGAAGTGCCCGTAACTTCGGGGTCCGGATAACCGAGGTATAAGTGTAGCTCCAATGCGGCAGATACGTGTCTTACATTACTTGATTGCAACATCTTCAGAACATAGTAGTAGAGCTTTGGATCAAGTTTAGACAGTTTCTACCGAAGCAAACTACCAAAATAGAACTTTGAAGTCGCCCACATACTAAATGCCATACATGTAGCTGAGCATGTGTATTGAGTGTACATGTATGCTCTAGTGTTTTTCACAACTTTCTCCAACATGAAGCCGATAGTGATGTGGAATTTGTTGACTGCTTTGTCCAAAACATAGTGCTGAAGCAATGCACATTGGGCATTTTCTACTGGTAATGTAATTATTATATTATACAGTGTTTGCTGCCACCATAGCAAGAAATACTTCTATACTAAATGCGTATTCCACGGGGTACGGTCCAATGGCTTTTCACTTCAGATCTAGCCACTGTTCTTCGTGCATTACTTGAATGCTTAGTCTCCGTGGTAATGAAGCTAAGAGCCACCCTGGAGAAGTTTCTACAGAAGCTAACTACAGTCGTCCCTCTCTAATTCAGCACCTTATATACCAGCACCCTCGATAAACCAGCACAATTTTCAGTAGCCAAAATGTCCTCTTCATGCACATTACAATAGTAGATAAGATTTGTTAATCCAGCACCCTCCCTAATCCAGCAGATTTCCGTGGCACAAATGGTGCCGGATTATAGAGGGACCACTGTATTAAAAATATAAAATTTCCAAGATGCTACTATTACATCAAGTAGCTGTGTGCAATGCCACTCTGTTGAACACAGTAAGCAAAATCGAGTCACAAAAACCGTATTTGCCAGATACAAGCTGTTGAGACTGATAGCAGCTGTATGATCTGATATGGATGGCGGTTCCACACTGACCAGCACATGTACACGTGCACAGGCAGAAGAACACACAAGTAATACACCTAACGTTACTTCGAAGTACACTGTTTACATCATGTAGATACAAGCGTATATACAAGCATCACTCCTGTTCTCCACAACCGGCAGTCCTGGGCCACTCCAGCTGGTCAGAGTGCATTAATTTCTGCAGCAGGCTTGACTTGGAAAGCTAATCACAACTGCCATGGCTGCAACATAAGTATTACCAGCGCTTTTACAGTGCTACTTGTATTCTATTATTGTCCATCCATTGTGGTGCATGGCACTCATTTTCAACAACCGAGTTTATGTCATTAGTTGCATATCCAACGCCAGCAGAAAGAAGAGGGGGTGGGGGCAAATTACCGCGGTTCAACACTTGTCATACTGAACGGCGTTATGCCATGCCAGGCGCGCACACAAAACGCCCGCGCGAGCGCGCATGCATGTACACATCCGGGTGACACACATTGATGCGACTTTACATAGCCTGCACTGTCGTTCTACGTCATAGGAGTGTGTGCACACACATGTACATGTAGATTGCCTAATTTTGCACACGTAATAAAATTGCATATGTATACACACATGTGCGTGCACATATAGATAAACTCAACGGCATACGCATGAGTGTGTGCCAGTAGGGCCACATGCCAATTATCGGATTAGTCTGTGAAAGTTGCACGGCACGACAAACTTTCGGACAGTCTAAAGATATGACACAATGAATGTGGAATACCCTCCAGTGTGTAAGACCATTTTATATCTATTTCGCAGCGTTTGTGATTTTCGGAGCGTCCCTGTTGATATTTGATGTCCTCACTTGGAACACAGTCACAAATTATCAAATTCACCCCCAATGCCATCCAATCTGCGTTCCGCGATACATGTACAGTGAACGTTGTTGAGGAAAGCCATGCAGCAATAAAACAGTCGAGACTCCCAAGAAGAGGATACAATTCAACAGCGTATTGAAGTACCGTGGAATTGTTCTAAACAATTTTCAAGACACAATTACAAAATTTGAAGTGCGTCTTGAAACGTGTTTGAAGTGCTTCGATGTATTTACCTTCGATCTCCCTGAATCGATCCATCCACAGCTACCTGACGAATTTGCCAGTCAGTGCGGGAGATGATCGAGCAAGTTACAATATTTGAAGGTCGCGAGATGTCAGTGGCACTGGCAGGAAATCTACACAAGCGTGTTCTGAAATAATAATTTTCTAATACTCAGGCCGCGATGATTCAAGAGCGGACTTTGATTTCTCCCTTCTTATGGTACAAGCACCAGTCGACATTGCATTCTTGGAAAATCTTCTGCGAGTGCTACCTTCCCCTTTCATAGAAAGAACGAGTGAAGAGGGACACTAGCAGCAGGTTCTAGCTAGGTCGCCAGAATTGCAGAAAAGCGAGAAGACGTTCAACAACGATTGATCGCACAAAAATCATCGCTACCGAAAAATTTACTGAAAATCTACACTTTTCAAACGATGCGCGCGCAGAGGGTGTGAGCCACCCTAACTTATGACCCATAGGGCCATACGGCAAGTCAGCTGAAAATGGGTATGCATAATTATTATTTTTTTTTAATGGCAAGAGTACATACTCCCACTCTTGCCATTGATGTCAATCTGTTGCAGTATTAGAAATGACCATGTGCAGAAGGGTTTTCGTAATTTGTATTCACCCATGCCTATTGATGTGTGTGTGTGTGTGTGTGTGTGTGCATATGTACGTGTGTGCATATGTACGTGTGTGCATGTGTACGTGTGTGCATGTGTACGTGTGTGTGTGTGTATGTGTGTGTGCGCGCATGCATTGGTATGTGTGTGTGTGTGTGTGTGTGTGTGTGTGTGTGTGTGCGTGTTCTGGTTTGGTGTCCTTCTTTTGACTTTGTTTGTCTGGAGAAGTGGCTATTCCTAGTGGAAAGTCCAGGGTGAGCGGTGGGGCAATGGCAGTCATGGCCAGCTTGCTAGTGATTGTATTGATTTGAGGCATTGTTTTCACTCTGCCTAGGAAAGATTCTCCTGGATTGGGGTAAGTGCAAGTTGCAGTACTTCACTATGTCTCTTTAGCATGGGAACGTTAGGTGGATAAAGGTTAACCTTTGCAGCAATTAAAAGTCATTCATGAGATTTGAGCACAGTCAGTGGTCTGCTGTGCAGTCCGCCATGCTGAATCTGCGATGGTGGTGATATACCTGCACGCGTCATCCACTTTCTTAGCTCAATTTTGTTCTCATTGGAGCTGTGATGTGCAATGGCTCTTACAGTACTCTCGCGTTTACAGCCATCTGTCGAGGAGTGCCCTCTCACAAAGAGTGACATTTCTCGAATTGTGCCCCTGTCTCGAATAGTGCCCCTATCGCGAATAGTGACCTCTCTTGGATTGTGCCCCTGTCTCGAATAGTGCACCTGTCTCAAATAGTGCCCCTGTCTCTGAGAGTCAATGATAAACAATTTAAAGTTTAAAAGCCTCTCTCATGCCTGCAGGTACAAATATAATTATATCCCCTTACTAGCATACCTTTTCAGTTTAGAGAGCGTTGTGTAGGCTTGTATGTGTTAACCGCCAGGTGTGCTTCAACCACCATCTCGCCCCATGTCATTACTATTGCGCTATATTGGAGTTTTCAGATAATTGTGTTACTCACATGCCATTATTCTGGTGCCAAACTATAGTATTTCTCTTCCAGTTTTATTCAGTTCCAGTTTCGTCATTTTCCGTGTACTTGATCAATATGTCCTGTAGGAAACATATTTCTATGACAGAGATGAATACTTATGACTCCAACTGGAGGTAAGAAAACCCATGAGTTTATGAGAGAGTACATCTGAACAATTCATGCAGCATGTTTTCTATGTACAACTGTATTAAAGTTCCAGACAGCTTCGTCAAAAGGGGTCATTGCAGGGAATAATGCACCTCATTTGCCACTCTACATCGTGTATTTGTAATTGTATTATCCAGATAGAGGCGTCATGCTCATACCGTATGTCCGCACCTTTAAAGCCATGGAGGTATTTTCGTTTATAAAGCCAGTCTCAGTTATAAAGCCACGGGCTTCATAAATAAAATGACATTGGAAATAGGTTTTGTAAAAATGAAGGAATAAGTATTATACTAACATACTTACAGCCCAGCAGGAAGCGCGATCAAGCGGGTTTAGATTGAGATTTCTGTGTGGACTTTGACTTTTATGGCGTGGCGTAGTAGGTGGGTCGTTTATATCTAAAATAGCTAGGAAAGCAGCGGTGTTTCGAATATAAGGCCATGGCTTTAAAGGCACTGACATACGGTATATAGATAGGGAGACAGAGACAGGCGGAGACAGAGAGAGAGAGAGAGAGAGAGAGAGACAGATGGACGGACGGCTGGACAGACAGACGGACGGACGGACGGACAGATGGACGGACAGACGGACAGACGGACAGACAGACAGACAGACAGACAGACAGAAAGACAGACAGAAAAAGACAAGAGAGAGAGAGAGAGAAAGAGAGAGAGGGAAAGAGAAAGAGAGACAGAGAGAGAGAGAAAGAGAGAGACAGAGGGGGGGGGGGGAAGAAACCCAGAAAGACAGAGAGAGAGGAAGAGAAAAGAAGAAGAAAGAGCGATAATGTGGTGGTAGCACTGATCTTCTCAGGTCATCGCTTTAGGAGCTGCATCTGTGCCTTGATCCTTGAGGGTGGTGGCGTTCCTGCGGATGCAGACAACTCGGCCTCTAGCCAAGTCTCACGCGAACCGTGATTTTTTTTCCCGTATGCCGCTATGAAAAATATCAGATTATGAGATTTTAGGGAAATGTTGTGTAATTTTGTCTATAGGGTCTACTTTGTTAGATAGGTTTACATAGACCAATATCATGCTCTAGTTCATGCAGATAGGCCACCAGTATAGATTAACATCTCTACACAACAAATTTCACAACTACCTCCCGCTGCAATTTTCCATAGATTTTCCAATACGTGTTGGCAAAAAAAGACATTGTGAGAATGGTGAAATAACAAAAATGGCCCGACGATGTGGCTGTTTTGCAGCTTCTTGTATGTCAAGTCACACCCTTGCTCAGCAGGAAAGAGAAAAGGTTCTAGGGGAGATTTGCGCAAATTTCTGCTATAGAACATGAGTTCAATTCGGAAATGTGGTATATCATTCAAAAAGACAACATAATTATAAGAAGAAAAGTCGCAAGTGAGGGGCCCGAACCCATCAGCAGCAGAAAGTCATAATATTTCCACTCATGATCTGTGCAAGGGATGGTGAGAAGACCAGTTTGTGACACCCAACCAAGCTACCTTAAAATCCTTCCTTGTGTGAAGTTGTCTGTGGCCCACTGACCACCCCCCCCCCCGTTTTCCTCATTATTTGTTTGTATTTTCCCCATACATGTACCAATTAGAAAAGAAAAGAAAAACTGGCAAAGAGCTGCGTCCATTTTTAAATACTTATACGTATATACATTTTGAAACTCAGATGTTGAGCCATTAATAAATGTAGAAAGGAAAAGGACATAATTATGGATACGAGTTACGAGAATGTCTCAGTACTCTGTCATTTTTGTGCCTAGTTATTGCACTTTCTGACTGTATATAGTATCCGGTTACAGTGATGGTGAGTTGCTCTTAACTTGTATCCATATGTCCTTTTACTTTCCACAAGTATATACATGTAAACATATGACTTCACGTCTGTGTGTGGGGTACAAGTAGGTCAATTGGTCTACGGTCCATGCGTGTCCTACGTCATAGTGAATGACTGCTATTTGCAACAATCCATCCTACACTACTGAACATAGTGCGCCAGGTGTAAGAATAAAATTAATGCAAAACAATCCTGACCAGCTACCGACTGTTTTTGCATGGAGACGGAGTTTTCCCGAAAATAACGGACCACCCTAGCATAAATGAAAAATATGAACTGGCATGCGGCAGTTTAAGTTTATGACAGGATTTATGCCACTAGATACTGAACATTCATAATGGAGTACAGTAAACAAAATAACATGCAAACTGGAACAGTAGCTCAGTCCCTTAAAGTACTGCTGGAGGAGCTGCCCTTGAAACGAGTGCTTCATCAGGATCCTATAAAAGACAGCAATACTAACTTGCATTGAGACAAGGGCAATGTGTTGTTTTCATTTTGTTTGCAGTACCGGAACAGTGGGAAAGTTTTCTACAAGCCTTGGCAAGTGGAAAAACCTGACGACCAGTTCCAGTCATTGTTAGCATTCCTGTAGTGTTACACCACGCATACACATGCATGCATATGTCAACACACATATACACAATTATTATGCATGACTGTAAGAGGTAATAATCAGTACGCATTTCACACGATGTCACCTGATGCCATTATTTCACTTCGTGTTGGTACTTCTCTAGTACTGTGATGCTACTTGCATGAAGCTAATCTTGGTCTAAGGACATATTGGTAGGAAATATTGATAAGGAAACTTAGCATTGATTGAATTGAAGCATGCACGATTTCAGGTTTGTCTATTATGACGGTTTACCTCTCCTGGTGGTCCATCAGGTTTTCATGCCTTTGGATGTATTGTCAATGTCGCTGCATTCAGCTTGAAGATATTAATTTTGATTTTTCATTGATACTGGAGTGAGCATTCTAACAACACAGTCATAGTGCCTATCGTAAATGCATTTCCACTGATATCTTGTGAAGGAGTATTTTCGCTTCGCACTGTTACATTTTGCCTCCAAGTTTGTTATCACAAATCGATACTGTTGTTGATAAATGTCGCTGCAATCAGCTAGAACAGTTGGTTTTCCATTGATCGAAAAGAGCATTCTTACAACACATAGTGCCTATCGTAGATGCAATTCCACTGATATCTGTGAAGAAGTATTACACAACAGAACAACAAGGACAATCAAGGCTTGTTTGCTGCTACTTTAAGTTTCATGCTTACGCAATCATCAGGCAACATGAAGATCGGCTGCCGACCATGCCGGTATATATGCCAGGAGAGGGTGGTATAAAAAGCTGTGAAGAGAGAGAAGTACTCCAGCTGCACTGAGTTCTCCAACTACATCTGGAAGCTGAAGAAATCCAACGCCCAATACGAAGTCGAATGGAGGATAAAAGATCGCGCCCGGGCATACTCCAACATCACGAAGCGGTGTTCCCTCTGTACCAGAGAAAAGTATCACATCCTGAACACGCTAGGGTCACCGTCCAGCCTCAACAAGCGCTCCGAAATGGTGTCCAAGTGCCGACACGAAAACAAGTATCTCCTAAAAAACCACGGTGTCACCTAAACATGTCTCCACAGCCTCCTGCCCACACCATTCACGTTCACACACCTTGCTCATAACACCCTGCCCACACCAGACATATCCATTTACATTGCGCTATTATCACACTGCTAGCTCTACAGCCTCCTGCCTACAACATCCACATGCATTGTTCACCACCTCCTGCCCTCACCAGCCACACACTTCGCGCTCACACTGCACTGCTAGCCCTGCCCTGCCTTCAACAACCACACACTCTGCACACAGCCCCCTGCCTAAAACATCACCGCTACTGCGCTAGCCCCCACAGTCTCACACAGCTTTTTATACCACCCTCTCCTGGCATATATACCGGCGTGGTCAGCACCCGATCTTCATGTTGCCTGATGATTGCGTAAGCATGAAACTTAAAGTAGCAGCAAACAAGCCTTGATTGTCCTTGTTGTTCTGTTGTGTATTACGCTCTGCCTTTGTGGTGTTGAGCACTGTCAGCACTCTGGGTACATCCTTCGGTGAAGAAGTATTATGTAGGATTCAGTGACCAATCACGGTCCCCGTGACCAATCACGGTCCCATGACCAATCACGGTCCCATGACCAGTCACGGTCCCCGTGACCAATCACGGTCCCATGACCAATCACGGTCCCATGACCAGTCACGGTCCCCGTGACCAATCACGGTCCCATGACCAGTCACGGTCCCCGTGACCAATCACACATTAGTTTACCAGTCACAGTGCCCCATGACCAGTCACCGTGCCCCATGACCAGTCACAGTGCCCCATGACCAGTCACAGTGCTCCATGACTAGTCACAGTGCCCCATAACCAGTCACTGTGCCCCATGACCAGTTACAGTGCCCCATGACCAGTCACAGTGCCCCATGACCAGTCACAGTGCCCCATGACCAGTCACAGTGCTCCATGACCAGTCACAGTGCCCCATGACCAGTCACAGTGCCCCATGACAAGTCACAGTGCCCCATGACCAGTCACAGTGCCCCATGACCAGTCACAGTGCCCCATGACCAGTCACAGTGCCCCATGACCAGTTACAGTTCCCCATGACCAGTCACAGTGCCCCATGACCAGTCACAGTGCCCATGACCAGTCACAGTGCACCATGACCAGTCACAGTGCACCATGACCAGTCACAGTGCCCCATGACCAGTCACAGTGCCCCATGACCAGTCACATTGCCCCATGACCAGTCACAGTGCCCCATTACCAGTCACAGTGCCCCATCACCAGTCACAGTGCCCCATCACCAGTCACAGTGCCCCATCACCAGTCACAGTGCCACATGACAAGTCACAGTGCCCCATCGCCAGTCACAGTGCCGCATCGCCAGTCACAGTGCCCCATGACCAGTCACAGTGCCCCATGACCAGTCACAGTGCCCCATGACCAGTCACAGTGTACCATGACCAGTCACAGTGCCCCATGACCAGTCACAGTGCCCCATGACCAGTTACAGTGCCCCATGATCAGTCACAGTGCCCCATGACCAGTCACAGTGCCCATGACCAGTCACAGTGCCCCATGACCAGTCACAGTGCCCCATGGCCAGTCACAGTGCACCATGACCAGTCACAGTGCCCATGACCAGTCACAGTGCCCCATGACCAGTGACAGTGCCCCTTGACCAGTCACAGTGCCCCATCACCAGTCACAGTGCCCCATCACCAGTCACAGTGCCCCATGACCAGTCACAGTGCCCCATGACAAGTCACAGTGCCCCATCGCCAGTCACAGTGCCCCATCGCCAGTCACAGTGCCCCATGACCAGTCACAGTGCCCCATGACCAGTCACAGTGCCCCATGACCAGTCACAGTGCACCATGACCAGTCACAGTGCCCCATGACCAGTGACAGTGCCCCATGACCAGTCGCAGTGCCCCATGACCAGTCACAGTGCCCCATGACTAGTCACAGTGCCCCATGACCAGTTATAGTGCCCCATGACCAGTCACAGTGCCCCATGACCAGTCACAGTGCCCCATGACCAGTCACAGTGCCCCATGACCAGTCATCAATCACCATACATGTACCGGTACATGTGTAAAGCACACAGTTCGTGACTGCTCGCGGAGTGCTTCGTACTGCAGGATTTGTTGTAGAAACTATAACTCTCTATGCTATGCGCAATCACAGAATACAGTTGTGACCACTATAATTCCATGCGAACGGATACATTCGGAATGTACAGTTGCGACCACTCTTTCTCTGTGAGTAGTCACAGACAGAATATAGGTATTTCTGTATTATTATCTTATCTCTTTTCAACCAATCCACAAGCCAAGAAGAGATGCGTAGACGGAAGAAATGTATCTTGGTGATACTGATTGCAGACATTTCCTCCAGGTCATTGAGCACCCAATTCTAAACCTTATCTAACCAAAGTTCTTGTGAAAGCCGCATGCCAGTTCAAGAACACCTCGTTAGACATACATATCTATACATGTCTGGTGCACTCTCACTAACAAGCAGGCATAGTAGGCTACATTCGCACCAGCAATCACAAGAAGCTGTAGTGAGTGAATATTTCTATAAAATTAATAAGTAGAAGGAAAATACGTCATGGACAAATGAAGGTGTGGAGGATCGCCCAAAAACACTGACAAGGAGACAGTAAACGGTACACGTGCTCGTATGCATGTACAATTGCAAATATTATAATACACGTTATAGCAGCACAACGAGAAAGACCATGTGCCATAATGTTACATCAATAAATTTTACAGGTATTTTGGGAGTAGGAACGGAGATTTGTTCGAAGCAGTAAACTGCGTAAGCACTACGTTAAGCCACAATATTGAAATACAGTTTCCTGCAGTCAAAACAAGACACTCGCACTTCTCTGGTCTAGTTCGCCATTCTTATCGCTAACATGACTTGATTTATTTTCTTATGATGGTTCTTGAGAATGGATCAATGATGTCTTGAATAGATGTCTTCCCTGAACGACTTGAACTGAGACACAGTTTCAGTTTCAACAAGCTGGACATAATTATTTTCTGTGGAGTCTTCCACAAGAAAGACAGAGCTACACACACGAAGGTGCTTGATGTACTCAGTACCTTCTTGGAGATGCACATATTTTCATTTCCATCTTCATTATACTTTCGTCTCTGCATCGTCGACGATGTCCACTTCTGACTCCGTAATCTGGTCACCCATCCTCTCCAAAAACACAAAGCGAGTGCTGCTTGTATGGTGGATCAGTTGAAATTAGTCTCCGTTGTAGCAAGATTGGCATGAAAAATATTACTTGTGTTTGAGTCTGCCTTGCTCGTTCTGCGTTATATCACGCAAGTACCATTCTTTATTAGTTTAAAATTTAATTATTACGGCGTGTCAAAATCCGCGGACATACATGATTGTACGTATATAATATAACCTAACCAGCTGATTATATGGGAAATATAAACCTGTATACAAACCGAGGCGAAGCCGAGGTTTGTATATTGGTTTATATTTCCCATATAATCAACTGAGTAGGTTATATTATGCTTATACTGAGCTGATATACAACCTCCCCTCTCCCCCACAAGGGTAGAGATTGGAATTCCAACCCACAACCATGGCTCGACGAGTCTTCCTTTCACCAACCTGTGCGGATCAAGTACAAGACTACCACGACTCTGTGCAGTACATGCAGTGCAGTGCCATCACACACTCTTTGTGACTTCAGTTTAGTACTGAAGTACTAGTTACATCGGAAGTAACAGCTATGCGCCAAGTAAGTAGTTTGAACCTCACACTTGCACTGAGTCACAGTGCTAGTGACCGTTACCGCGCGCAGATCTCACCGCGGGCTCTGTAAAAGAACCGTTTGCTCATTAGAGACATAGAGTTCGTCTCCTTTCCAAAGTAAGAGTAAAATGAATCAGCACGAGCCTGTTGAATCGACTCCCAAACGTTTCTTTAGTTCTTCTGACGACGACCACGAATCACGATGCCATTATTCAAGCAGCAGTTTCCAAGAACACTGGCAGTGCCACGGATTATGGCTGCGCATGTTCCGTCCGCTCTGCGAAGGACGCGGAAAGGAGAACATCGATTGGAAAACCATCAGTAGTGAAGTTCCGTCGCCCCTGCTATCTGCATTCTATGTCGATGCAAAAACGCAGGAGGAGCGGCACGCGGGGCTCTTCAGCCGCACATGTCGAGTGCTGCGCTTGACAGACGGAGTGCTGAAACAGCGAAAGAAGGACAGCCTCGAACGTCAGGTGCAGCACAAGGCACCTGTTACAAAGGACGACGTTGTATTCTTCATCGTTGACGGGAAAGAGATCCTGAAGTTGGGACCGTCGTGCATGTCGAAAACCATCAAGGCGGACTGCAGGTCACTAGTGTGATCCTAAAAAAAAAGGAGTTTATATACCAGTTTATATACCAGTTTATACACCAGTTTATATACCAGTTTATATACCAGTTTATATTCTCGTCATCGAAGTACCTGTTATATGCAAAATACAAGTCTGGAGTGTTGTGTGGGGAGAGATGGGAGTTTGTATACAAGCTCAGTATAAACGACTATATTACGAACAAATATGCATATTGTACTATTCTACTAATCTGTCCCCGGGGAAAATTGCAATTCCGCGGCCGCGTTTTTTTCCGCGTTTTTTGCGATTTTTTAAAAGACCGCGTTTTCCGCGATTTTCCCGCGTTTTTTGAACTTTTTTGTTGCACTACACGTACACACAGTGCACTGTTCGGTCAGCAACGTCTCATCGTGGCGGCTTTTCACTCAAATATGACGAGTGCTTTCACCAGAGACTTGTAACTGATTGATTTCACTACATACTCACTGAAAATTGCCGCACATCAATATTATTCACCGCATATTTACCGCATATTTACCGCAAATTCACCGCAAATTATGCCATATTATGCCGCGTTTTTCCCCGCGTTTTTTGAGATTTTTTTCCGCAATTTTCCCCGGGGACAGACTAATAAACCACAGCCGAGAAGTACGAAGTCAAAAGCTACACAACAAGTGGAACGCATTGGGCACATACATGTAGGACTCAGTGACCAGTCAAGGCCCCGTGACCAATCACGGTCCCCGTGACCAGTCAAACAGTCACAAACCCCCCATGACCAGTCACAAATTAGTTTACCAGTCACAATGCCCCATGACCAGTCACAAATCACCATACATGTACATGTGTAAAGTACACAGTTCGTGACTGCTCGCAGGGTGCTTCGTACTGCAGGATTTGTTGTGGAAACTATAATTCCCTATGAGCGGTCACAGAATACAGTTGTGACCACTATAATTCCATGCGAACAGTTACATGCGGAATGTACAGTTGTGACCACTCTTTCTCTGTGAGTAGTCACAGGCAGAATATAGGTATTTCTGTATTACAAGAGAGATTGGAGGCTTTGTCACAACTCTGAGTTTCACGTATTACTACGATCGTCAGGCAACTGATGGCTCCTAAACGGGCAGCCTGAACATAAGGGGGAGCAAGGTGGGAAATTCTGAGGGGTATCATAGGCGACGGGTATTATAGTGCAAGAGTGAGGTACAGGCATGAAGTTGCCAAGTCTTCAGACTTGGGGCTATGCAGCAGCAGTTCCAGCGTGAATGACATAGAATAGAGCTGGGGACCACACATGCCCACACCATTACACACACATACACCCACACTCTCTCCCTTTTCTCACATACACTCACGCGCGCACACACACACACACACACACACACACACACACTCATTCTCTAAATCTCTCTCTCACACACACACGCACATATGTCATTCATTCTCTACATCACACACACACACACACACACACACACACCTGGCCTGGTGTACAGCTACCAAATGCTTAGCCACGCCGCCCGGAGACAGGGGGAGAGTAGAAGAGAGAGTTTGAGACACACACACACACATCCACACACACACACACATACACACACATACACACACACACAAACCTGGCCTGGTGTACAGCTGCCAAATGCTTGGCCACGCCGCCCCCGAGACAAGGGGAGAGTAGAAGAGAGAGTTTGAGACACACACACACACATCCACACACACACACACACACACACACACACACACACACACACACACACACACACATACACACACACACATACACACACACACATACACACACATCCACACACACACACACACACACACACACACACACACACACACATCCACGCACGCACACACAAACACACACACATTCTCTAAATCTCACACACACACACACATTCTCTCTCTCTCTCACACACACACTCTCTTTCTCACGCATGCACACACACACACACACTCACACATGCGCGCGCACACTTACTCACACACACACACACACACACACACACACACACACACACACACACACACACACACACACACACACACAAATAGGCAGCGGGACTACCAGCTAGATTCACGTGACCTTGCGGACAAAGTTACGGAGGTAGAACCTGTTTTCATTACGATACTTGGACACAAGTACTTCTGTATTAGTCCGGGGGCCAAGTTAGGAAAAAGTCACGTCTAATAGATTTCGTTCCGAGTGAGAGGGCACCAAGTTTTGGCGATTTGAGTGTCAAGTATCTTCAAAATGCTGCAAGATGGTATGCCATTCAATCAAAATTTCCATCGGGAAGGTCATACAATGAAGGTGGAAAGAATGGATGATGGTTGCCATGGCAACAAATCAGTTAATTCAAATTTACAGGAGAACTATGCAATATTTTGACAACATTCCTGCTGGATATAAACATATCCAATACGTATGACTGGTTGGCCAGGTTTGACTGAAAACAAATAAACTTCAGGGCCTCAAAGGTGAATTATAAAATCGGATCTACTGCAACTATACATTACTGTACATACGTAATTACATGTAAATATGCATGCATACACCGACAACTGTACAAATATATTGGTGACCAGTGTACATGTGACATCTATAAAGCCTTTTAGAAAAGAGTTAGAAATGAATAGAGCAATCTGTGACCAATGGTGATCTAATGGATATACATGTACATGTATGTATGGCGAAGAGGAAAATGTAGAGGGAAACAGAGCACGCCAAAGCAGTTCTCTCTAAGTACCTATCAGTAATAATACTGTTGGTAGCAACAAAGAGGATCTTGTGGCATTCTTTGGTGGTGAAGTGGCAGCTCCCGGACAACCTGAACAAGGTGACCCCGGGCAAGGAACTGGTTGTCACTGCGGGCCAAGAGTGCATAATAATTATTGTCAAGTCGGCTGGTGCAAGCATGGCGTCTACTGCTGTGGAGGAGTTGCTGTTAACCCAGGAAGCGGCTGACACCAGACTGCTCCTTCATGCAAGGCATGCAGCTGTCAGTGGGTATGAGACCGTTCTGATAAGAACACGATATACCGATGTTGCCATCATTGCTTGTTCTGTTAGCCATGTTATCCCGTGTACGTTGCTGGTGGAGGTTGGTGCAGGTTGGTGCCCCCCCCCTTTTTTTTTACTAAGGCCACAGCTTCCAATCATGACATGCAAAGCAGCGGTGTAGCATCGCAGGCATGAATTGTGGACGTGGTGACGGGGTCTGATGTGCTCCACTCGGCTTCACTGCACAGCAAACGCGTCGAAAGAAAACGGAGGCTAATATAATAATTATCGGGAGATGGGGGGGGGAGAAGAAGAGAAGAAGGAGAGAGAGAGAGAGAGAGAGAGAGAGAGAGAGAGAGAGAGAGAGAGAGAGAGAGAGAGAGAGAGAGAGAGAGCTGGGAGATAGAAGAGCACAGTGCTCTTGGTGATGGGGACTGCGAAGGATAGCAGGTTCTGGGACATGTGCATGGGAATCAGAATATTGGTGATGATGGCAGCAGGGTTATAAGGTAAGCAGCTGAACACTAATAAGAACAGGGAAAGCGTTGGTGAACCGATTCAAAGTGCATCAGTAGCAGAGAGCCAGTCCTGAGCAAGAAGGTGACGGTACGCCTTTTTCTTAAAGCTTTGCATGTGGGGCTGGGCGGGTGGGTGGTGGAACAGGTCTGGTGGCAGGGCATTCCATGTTGCAAGGGTGCAAGCAGGGAATCCTTGGAGACAGCTATTCCGGGTGTTGGCAGGCAGGCCAGTTGTCATCTGGTATGGATGGGAATCATGCAGCTGGAGAGACTGACGGGTAGGTCTTGTCTCGGGGGCACGGTGAGTGGCTGGTTTGGGCAGCATCTGCTTCAGAGGGCTGGATGCATCTAGATAGCAGAGCTTGTAGGTATAGGCAAGTGCAGCTACCAGGCGACGGAGTGCCAGGCTAGGGAGCCAAGTACCTGCTCGGATGATGTAGAGGGCCCTTCGCTGGATCTGGTCCAGCTTCTTAAGATGGGACGAGGGTGAGCCCATCCACACTAAGGGGCAATACTTGAGTGTGGGTCGCACAAAGCCGTTGTATACGCGTTGGCGGCTCTCGGCGACCAGAATGGGAGACGCTCGCTTCAGGAAGCCAATCCGCTGGTTAGCACGGGAAGCTAGGGAGCGGAGGTGGAAGGAGTAGCTCAGGGTGTCGTCAAAGGTGACTCCCAGGAGTTTCAGCCGACTCTCTTCACTGACCGGTGTGCCGTCAAATGTTGCTCGAGGGAGCTCCCAGGGCTGGCGATGGTGGCCTATAGACATAGCCTGCGTCTTGGAGGGCTCAAATTCTATCCTCCACTTATGTCCCCAACGGGAAAACGCATCAATGCCCTGCTGGAGGAGCTCGGAACCACAATCAATGTCAGCTCTTGATGTGAGGCAGTGGAAGAGAGTTCCTGGGTTAACAGCAACTCCTCCACAGCAGTAAACGCCATGCTTGCACCAGCCGACTTGACAATTGTGACTCTTGGCCCGCAGTGACAACCAGTTCCTTGCCTGGGGGCACCTTGTCAGGTTGTCCGGGAGCTGCCACTTCACCACCAAAGAGCCACAAGCTCTTCTTTGTTGCTACCAACTGATAGGTACTTAGAGAACTGCTTTGGCGTGCTCTATTTCCCTCTACATTTTCCTCTTCGCCATACATACATACATACATACATGTACATGTACACACTAGTCAGAACAACAGATGGCTTGATCAGTCACAACAAAGTTTCATGCCATCTCAGGCATGTACATGTATATCCATTAGATCACCATTGGTCACAGATTGCTCTATTCATTTCTAACTCTTTTCTAAAAGGCTTTATAGATGTCACATGTACACTGGTCACCAATATATTTGTACAGTTGTCGGTGTATGCATGCTTATACCTCACTCCATATTCACCCACATACAATTGGCCATCTACATAAGTGGTGAATATTGCTGAATATTCACCGCTTATATTCACCACTTACCTCATATTCACCACTTATATTCACCACTTTTCGATACTTACATTGTACTGTAAAGAGAGCAGTACTCGGTGCTGCGCTTGATTCCTCTTCAGTCAGCGCACCGGAGCTGTCGAGTGCCCTAGAAAATGTCTACGCTAACTTCCTTAGACAGGACTTTTCTGAGTACAAACGAAATAATTCCTTGCTTGCCATTGCCGCTGGATCCGCATGTGACCAGGTGCTGACAGTGAGCATCTTCACAGACGGAGCGTTTCAGCGAGAAAACAAGGTTTTGGACGCTCAACATGTCAATGGTCCGATGATTGCGGATCAAGCGGCAAGCCAGGAATTTCGTTTGTACTCAGAACAGCCCTGTTCAAGGACGTTAGCGTAGAATTTTCCTAGGGCACACAACAGTTCCGAAGCGCTGCCTAAAAAGAAAAGAAGTGAGAGTAGAACCGCTTGGCTTGCTGTTATAAACCGACTCCCGAATTGGCGCGATGGTCGCGGATTGGTCAAATCTTCGCGTGAAACGAAACCTCTCTCTGATTGGTCAAATCTTCGCCGAAACGAAACCTCTCCCTGATTGGTCAAATCTTCGCGTGAAACGAAACCTCTCTAATGATTGGCTTCCGCCACAAAGCTGCACGAGCGTGTTCTCCATGGTGATTGGCACTAGCGTGTTCTCCAAGGTCGTCACCTCCCATGCCACATGCACCAGTACGTGTACACGATCGATTGAACAAGATTCTGAACACGCCGCCCTCCGATTCATGCAAGAACACGCCAGTCGGTTTACGATACTGAAGCAACAACGACTTACGATAGTTCTGCGTACATGTACATGTATGACCAACAGGACTGGTTTGTTGGGTTTTAGGGACGAGAGGGTGAATATGGAGAGGTATAAGTCTAATATTACCTTCAGCCTCGTGAATATTGGCGAATATTCACTAGTTATACAAACCTCGGCTTCGCCTCGGTTTGTATACTAGTGAATATTCGCCCATATTCACTCGGCTTCAGGTAATATTATATACATATTTACATGTAATTACGTATGTACAGTAATGTATAGTTGCAGTAGATCCGATTTTATAATTCACCTTTGAGGCCCTGAAGTTTATTTGTTTTCAGTCAAACTTGGCCAACCAGTCATACGTATTGGATATGTTTATATCCAGCAGGAATGTTGTCAAAATATCGCATAGTTCTCCTGTAAATTTGAATTGACTGATGTGTTGCCATGGCAACCATCATCAATTCTTTCCACCTTCATTGTATGACCTTCCCGATGGAAATTTTGATTGAATGGCATACCATCTTGCAGCATTTTGAAGATACTTGACACTCAAATCGACAAAACTTGGTGCCCTCTTACCCGGAACGAAACTTCAAAAATAATCTCCCTGGCCCCCAGACTATATTATTATTTTATCTCTTTTCAACCAATCCACAAGCCAAGAAGAGATGCGTAGACGGAAGAACCGT
>NC_088645.1:29676073-29718573 GCF_964019385.1 Sycon ciliatum
CCTTGACTGCTTGAGCCTAGGAAAGCTGCGTACGTACGCCATGTGCGTGTACCTACATGTACATGTAGCTGTCAATCTTCGCTGACATGACAATCATGATAGTAACCACAGCCCGTATACATGTGGTGGCCATCCACGATTTATCATACACGACTACTCGTACTGCTGCTACTCTGTTCACGCCACTCTATCATGGAAATTCACGTTTAGACGTGCCTTTGCCAGTACACACATGTACATACATTGTAGTCTGAATTGAATCAATCGATGATATCGATTTTTTTCATACGTACATGTACACGTAGAAAGCGACGGTAGATCTAGAGTGTATTTGAATGTGATCATAATGATCGCTACTTATAGGGCCACAGCTGTACACCGGTGCACCATCCAAAATGCTGCATGGTGCTACACTACGGCGACGTTTTATTTTGGTTTTTTGGTTTTCTTTTTTAATTTCGGTTCGTCGGCAACATACAAGTACTTCTTTGTTCGTCTTGCAACTAATTACTTGGGGGTTAGGCAGGGGGGGGGGGCAGTAGCCATGTAGGGGCTCGTTTAATTGTCCAGCGGCAAGCGAAACTCAGAACTCTTTTCTCCCAGGTGTTTGGTGACATTCAGCAGGAAAACACTCCAGGATGGCTTGCCAGCGAAGGAGAAACTCCTATAATAATATCATAATATTATAGGAGTTTATTTGTTGACCTGGAGATCTTGCACGAGCCCCAGTCGAAGATTTACATGTACATGTACATATAACTTGCGATTCCGTGACCCTTGGTCTTGGAAACACGACAATCGCAGGTGACGCGACTTTGTGTTTTGTCACCGCTTGACGAGGTAACCACCGAACCTCAGTATCTGTACACTCAGTGTACGTGTAGGTTGCTCGCATGTGAGAATCTATAAATTGCAGCAGATTATTTTTATTATAAATACTGGACATGGATATTGAATTAAACTGTTATCAGTGACTTTTTACATTTTACAGGCTACGTTTTATTGTTATTGTTATTATTATTGTAAAGCTTTCCTTTTGATCTTGTCTCTTATTGTTGTGACCTTTCCACAATAATTGGGTTGCATTAAAAAAAAAAAAAAAATCAGATCTACACTCCCAGCCATGGAAAAAAAAACTCAGTGTACGTGTTATCAGTCAGCGTTACCATGGTGACCTAGTGACTTCAGCACTAGTAGTAGTAGTACTAGTAGTACTGTTCGTTTGGTGGCTCGGAACAGGCAATCATTTAACGATATAATCGCACAGGTCACATTGTAGAGTGCAGATCACCTAGTGCTTTCAACAATAATAACGTACTTCCACATTATGGGAATTTGGTATAACCCCACACCCGTCATTGTTGAATATTCGATAATAGCGTGGATTCCCCCAACAATATATTTTCATTTTTCGTTATCCTCTCCCATGCCGTTGTACATAAGCGGCTTGCCGCGGATATGTCAATACTACTACTACTACTACTACTACTATTCCTTCATGGTGCACCGGTGTTGTGAATAAAACCGTTCTCAAGCACTCAGTAGTAGTACTTCAACTTGTAACTAATGTTACTACTTCTAGTTGTAAAATAGCAATGAAAAATATCAATTGTGCACTCATAATCATGTATAAACAATTAAAATGAAACAATTCCAGAACGTTTTCGTGTGACCATCATCAGTGGAACATCGTCACATAGTAAGAATCACTAAAACAACCAGTTATATAGCTAGAGTAACATGAAAAGAAGCGTGAGAATGCAGCACAGCTAGCGGTTATGCATAACGCGTGTAGTGTGAACCTTTGCAGTGTATCTGAGAATGGTAGCAGTAGATGAATGTGGCAGCTGTGAGTGCGTGTGAACAAAAACTGGTGAGTGCGTATTATTTAAAAAGTGTGAGTGCTACAACATTTTCTTTTTGCTTGCATAGAACAGGGTCACGTGTGCGAATATATACAGCTTCGAATATATACAGCTTCGAATATATACTGGCAAATGTCTTCGTTGGATATTGCGAATCGAGAATGGACAAAATAAAGTGGCCTCAGTTGTACGTTCGATTTGTGGACGACTCATTTACCTATTTCGAAACAAGACGTGACAGTGAAGCCTTTCTAGATGAGTTGAATGATGTCCACCCTGCATTACGCTTCACATGTGAACACGAGGATTGCAACAAATTGTCGTTTTTAGATGTACTCGTGGAAAAGACATGTGAGGGTGGTGTGACATCGGTGTATCGTAAGCCTACATTCACTGGTCAGTATATTATGTACGATTCATATTGCTCTTCGCAATACAAGACCAATCTAGTCCGAAACTTAGCTGACAGGGCAAGACGCATTTGCTCCGAGAGTAAACTGCAAGCAGAACTTGATTTCCTTCGCTCTGTCTTTCTTAAGAACGGATATCCAGGATCACTATTAGCGAAACTACTCACGAACAATGCGCCCCGTAAGGAACTGACAATCGGCCCGGCTCCTTGTCGTGTCTTCCTGTGCCTGCCTTGGAAAGGCGCGGAGTCGACAAAGGTCAGTCGTATTGTCAAGTCTATTGTCCAGAAGACGTACTATGCAGTGAATGTAGTAACTGTCTTCACCACGATACGTTCGTTCACGGTGTTGAAGGACGTCCTGCCGACCCATCATTTGAGTCACCTCATTTATCATTTTGAATGCCGACAGTGCGGTAGTCGGTATGTTGGCAGGACGCTTCAACACTTGTCCGAACGTATCAAACAACACGTCCCATTGTCCTTGTTGTCAAAAGCGGCCAGGGCAGGCAGGCCAAAGCGTGGGAGGCCGAGAAAACACCCGTTGCCTACTACTACGCCTGTCAGTATTACAACACAACCAGAAACGGATACAACACCGGACTCAACAGTAGCGCAACACACGAATCTGGTGTCACTCTTGACGACAACAACACGGCATGGGAGACCACCGGACGACCGTTCATTAACAAACCCGATGGCGGTAACGGAAAGATCACCAGGAGAACGAAATGAAAATGGAGGAAAAACGAATCTGAGGAGAAGCCAGAGACTAGCGGAGACACGACTGAGAAAAATGGAGAAGGCGGAACCAGTAGTGGCAGGTGAAAGTACGGGCGCAGCAGTGAACACGTCAAGGAGAAAGAAGCGATGGCATGAGGAGATGGAGATGGAGGATGATGATGGGGATGAACAGGATGGTCAGGAGGAAAGTAAGGGTGAGCAGGAACGGGAAGTGGAGGATGAGAGTGATACGGACGAGGAGGAGTTCGACATCGACAAGAGCAAGTCTGCCATCTACAAGCATTTGGTGTCCAGTCCGGATTGTCGTAAGTTGTTTGACGATTCCTGGTTTAGTGTTATTTGTCGCGCGCGTTTCTTTAAGCAGTTGCAGGTGTTGGAAGCTGTATATATTCGCACACGTGACCCTGTTCTATGCAAGCAAAAAGAAAATGTTGTAGCACTCACACTTTTTAAATAATACGCACTCACCAGTTTTTGTTCACACGCACTCACAGCTGCCACATTCATCTACTGCTACCATTCTCAGATACACTGCAAAGGTTCACACTACACGCGTTATGCATAACCGCTAGCTGTGCTGCATTCTCACGCTTCTTTTCATGTTACTCTAGCTATATAACTGGTTGTTTTAGTGATTCTTACTATGTGACGATGTTCCACTGATGATGGTCACACGAAAACGTTCTGGAATTGTTTCATTTTAATTGTTTATACATGATTATGAGTGCACAATTGATATTTTTCATTGCTATTTTACGACTGTTGTCTCCTCGTCGGTTATTTAAATACTTCTAGTTGTAGTAGTAACATTAGTCAGCGTTACCACGTGACCTGGTGACTTTCAGCACTTGTACTGAGTGGTAGTACTTTGTAGTACTACTACTGGTAGTGGTAGTCAACAGTCAGCGTGACCACGTGACCTGGTGACTCTTCTGCCCAACAAAGGGCAACAAGTAGCTGTAACAGTAACAACTACCCGTCATGCATGTACATGATATCAGTGGTCGACGGGATGGGTCTGTCACAGACTCACAGACTCGCAGTCTGCTCCACACCATAGTACATCATGTACATGACATTGTACTGTCGTGGACATGGAAATCCGGTCGCACGTCTGCTGGCCATGCCGCCATGGCATGCAGTATTACCAGGGGGTCTATACGACTCCCTGGTATTACTATTACTAGTATTAGTATTACGCGCTGCTGCTGGTCGCATCGTATCAACATGTGCGCTGCATGCAACGACGACGTTCTTTACGCGCTGAGGGCGCCGGCCCCGGTCAATCGACTGTATTTCATTGTCCGCGACAGTACCAAGAGTACATAACCCCACAGAGTGTGCAACTCCCACATACCCTGTTGTCCCGACAGAATTTCAAGTTGACGTCATTATTTATGACGCAATGCTCCTTGCATCAGTGATTTACAACATGTGTACGGGTGTCAACGCATCACATGTTTTTCTTTGCAATAATTTCAACCTATTTGTACAGGATCGATCGGCTTCGGTCAACCACAGGTTCCGGATTCGTCTGATAATCCGTGTACAGTGCGCATTGCATCATCAAAATGACGTCAACTTGAAATTCTGTCGGGACAGCACCCATAGTGCCAGTTAGTGGAGTTGCACACTCTGGGGGGTTATGTACTCTTGACAGTACGTATGCGCTTTGCTGTTGATCATGTTGATCAGACAGGCACTGTACAGTGAGTTGGTTAAAGAGCATGATTGAAGTACAATGTACAGTGAGTTGGTTAAAGAGCATGATTGAAGTAAAATGTACAGTGAGTTGGTTAAAGAGCATGATTGAAGTACAATGTCATGTACTGCTGAGTACTACTACTAGTGTACTTGGTTCAAGTCATCATGCGGCTCAGCACTTGTGCCTGCAGTGGTTGTGAGACTTATTGGTATCCCCTCATACCCACCGTTACTGGCGTTAGGCGCTGCATCAGCCGCTAGGGGGTTATCACAATATCAGGTTGCCCGGTGTTCAGCCGCCGTCGTGAGTTCGCTTTGGGAACGGAAACGATAACTTTATAGAAAAGAAAAGGACCAAGGAACTGCAAGCTACGCTATAATGTCCACTAACACCACCAGTTACTAAAGAATCAGCTCATGCGATAACATTGCACGACACTGACCGACGGTACTGGCGTTCTACAACTATCTGGCTAACAGCTCTCGCACATCTTGGATGTGCGCTCCAACAGCCTTCCAACTTGGAAGGTTCTAAGTTATAGAAAAAACAACAGGAGGGGATGGTGAATGCAACGCAGACAAGCACGAGTGGACATTATAGCGTAACTTGTAGTTCATTGGTCTTTTTTTCTTTTCTATAAATTTATCCTTGGCTCTTCATTCGAGTGAATTCTTGGAAACGATAACCTTCAGCATTTTTCCGTATCTGTACGGAAAACCACTCCTTCGTCCGCAGTACGAAATTTGAGCTAAATGGAGGGGAAAATTGAAGAGGATCGATCAGCTAAAGCTACATCAGTATATGTATGTGTGTAGACGGTAAGGCAAGCGCAAGCTGTAAGCCATGAATATCCCTGTGGCAATGCCAGTGTATGTCCTTCTTCTTCCACAACATGTACATGTAGCAGCAAAAAACAAGTCGTGGTACATGTCATACATTTTTGTTGTTCAACTTGGGCCAGTAGGACTACATGTACCACCCCCCCCCCCCCCACACCCCCACACACACACACACCACCACCACCACCAGCCCATGGCTGTTTATTTTATTTTTATTTTATGAGGACGGAAGGATCAAGAGGGGTAAGTAGCAGCATTGAGGTCAGCCGGAGAGCGCAGCGGTGTGGTGTGGTGGTTGATGAGAAGGAGGGAAGGAGAAAGAGATAGTGAATGGTGGTTGCATTTTTTGTGTTTTACATTATATTTTTGACAAGACGGAAATGGAGACTACTCTCAAAGGGACGAACAAGAAGACTGACAAAAGGTCTCTGGATAGAAATGAAAAATGAATGTGAAATGCCTTGCCCCATTGATAAATGGAATGTAGTATGTGTAGGTATACTTCCCACCAAGCACAAACACCAATTTATTGAAGTTTTAAAAGGATTACCCAGAGGCTCTAGGCCTGTCCAGGGGATCTCCCACTCACAGAAATATCAAGCATTCGTGAAAGAGTAACAGAGTTCAAGAAGAAAAACAGAATAAAAATAATAGAGAGGAAAGGGGACAATGGGTAGATGCTAGATGGTCGTGAGAGATGCAGAATGAGAGAGGAGAGGAGAGGAGGGAAGACGCTAGCGAGGCGCTGGTCTATACCGTTTTATAGGGCGTCGGTGACTCGGTGGCTGTTTGCCAGTTCAACCTGCAGCAAATACTTGTTGCACTTTTCACGGTGGGGGGGGGGGGGGGGGAGGGGGTATTTACTCTCGGTACTTGCCATTCTGAAAACCTCTGAACAAAAAAAAGACAGGAGATGGGCTCGGCGCCTCGCGCACCAAGAGGCAAGATCATCTACGAAAATGGAGGCATAGCATTTCGCCCTCACGCGTCTCACAGAAACAGCAACTATCAAAGAAAGCGCATGGCTAGCTAGCTACACTGACTACAATCACATGTATGTATGTCATGTACTGTAGCGGACATGGAAATCCAGTCGATTGACGCGGGGCCGGCGCCCTCAGCGCGCGTACAGACCGCTGCGTGCAGTGCACATGTTGATCCGATGCGACGAGCGCGCTGCAGCGCATGTGGGTGCAGCTTGTCCACGGCTGCATGGCCAGCGCCCTGGGGCCGCTAGACGTGCGACCGGATTTCCATGTCTACAACAGTAGCTGCGCTGCATGCATTATTCACACACAGCGCACGTGACGTGCGCACATGCACCGACTAGATTGTAGACGTAGACAGACAGACTCAGTGCATGTGTGTAGTGCATGTGTACGTGTGTAGTGCACGACATGACCAGGATGATAGTCATGTCGACAGCGCACTACTAGTACTACTACTAGTACTAGCGCTATCGCACTGTACATTCGGCAAAAAAGACATGAAAGAAAATCAAGCTCAAAGTGCAAAAACACCGTCGACTAGTCATAATGATAATGATCATCATGATCATGTTGAAGAAAATCATTCAAACGAAGAGAACTAACTAATGAAAGATACCGGTACTAGAGAAGTTTAGAGAAGTACAGGAACGAAGAAATGGAGAAGAGAAACGTTGTTGAGATGAAGCGTAGAGAGAAGAGCAGAAAGACCGACTGGAAAGAAGTTCTACAGAAGACTTGAGGGTTGAAGAAAGGCGAGAGGATAGACAGAGCGACAATACGTCAGTAGCAAAGATAGTCGTCAGCGAATTCAAAGAATGTGGATCTGGTTGACAAGCTCCACCATCAGGTAGGAATGGCATGTATGAATGCGCTTTGCTTTTGATTGCTGTACGCTATATGCGTGATGTTGTCATGGTAATTGTTAGTTCTGGTCTGGCTCTCTGCTGTCAGCCTTGCGTGCTGTATCCTGTATGTTCCATGCACTATCCATAGTCCGCGGTAGTGTCTGCTCCAGAGCCGGGTCAAGCGGGGGTCAGTGACCCGTTGCGGGCGGGGGGGGGGGGGGGGGGGTATTTGGACCCGTTTGGAAGAAGAACACCGGGTTGCTTGTACCCTGGTTGGGAGTCATGTCGAGTACTTCAACTTCAAAGGGGCACACATTGATATGATGCGAAGACCAATCAGGGACGAAAACGTACAGACCACATGACCCAGACCAAACAACCAGACCACGGACGCACCACTGATCACCCTCGCTCTCTGACCAAGCTAGCACTACTAATGCAAGTCAGTCTCTGAATATACGCACTCTTGCATGCACCTCATACAATACACGGCACACATCCTACTATACTCACATAATTATAGACTAGACCATGACATCAGACACTGGATTCTACAAGACAAGAACCATATACGACAATGTGCGTAAATTATAATTGAATCGTATTTCGCAACATATAGATGTGTGTTTGTGGGGGAGGGGGGGGGGGGGGTGGGGGGGTGGGGGTGGTGTGCGTGTGCGCGTGCGTTGATCTGTGGGTGTGTGTGCGAGAGAGAGAGAGAGAGAGAGAGAGAGAGAGAGAGAGAGAGAGAGAGAGAGAGAGAGAGAGAGAAAGAGAGAGAGATAGCATTCACTGGCCAGAAAAGCCACGTCAACCAGCCGTGTGGTGTATACCAGGCTAATTCTTTTTTTGACTTTGTTGTATTTTGCAAATCCCAACGGGCATTTCTTCCCAATAAGGAGGTAGTGAAGTGGGAATAAAAAAGAGAAAAAATGTGATAGTCAGCTGGAGATCAATAGTATTGATCCATTGTCAAACATGGCATGAGCTACTGTTGCCGGTATTGAGCAAGGAATACAACATGCACAGGCTGTGACCAATAGTGTAAGGGGTACCACTGCAGCTTTAAACGTCCAGCGTTGTGCTGGAGCGGACGTCTCTACGTAATCTGTTCCATTTTTCTGTAGAGAAGATGAGGTTGCGTTTGTTTGGTGTCATTCCGACAACATTCCAAAGTCCTTCCGCCGTGTTTTGGTTCGGGTGCGTTTGTTTGATGCACGCGACATCGTTTGTTGAGTGCAGATCCGATTCCGGTTGCGGAATGAATGGAGCAGAATCGATTCTGTGTATGCATGCCTTTGCATGGATGGATGTGACAAGGCCGTCACAGCCACCCCACTTTTTCGCCAGTATTTTTCTCGGAGCACACTCATGGCCAGCAATCGAGGACATCTGGGAGTTGTAATTTTTGTACTCCTCCGAGGTGTGATTTTTGGCGTGCTGGGCCAAGCACAAGGATCCCACCTGTCAAAAAAATGAAAAAAACGGTTGTTTGATCCTTTGGTGTAATCTTTGTAGCTAGTCGAAGCAAGTTGCCGTTTGGAGCAGAAACGCTGAAATTGACTATTTTCTGCATGTACTCATGCATGTACTCAGGCATGCAGTCTCACTCGTATTTTAGCTCTTTTTCTGGAATGGATGCTGCTCTGAGCCCCTTGGTGAGCATTTCCTGCGCTCGTGGAGCAGCTGAAAAGGACCACTGGTATGTCTGGTTCCTGGTTTGAAAGTGGAGAGTCGACTTTTGTGTCTTGAAAAAGGAGTAGAGAGTGATAAAGGTACATCTGTAGCTTATTTTGAGTGCTCCTTGTACATTTTTGATCGTGATAAAAATTCTCAGACCAAAGTCGATGATGATGGCCGATCAGTTTTCTTCTGGATTTTTTAATTGTTTCGTCTCGTATCTATGTCAGTATCGTGATGGCGAAGTGGAGAGGGTGATTTTCTTCCTCTGGGCTTCTTTCGGCCGACTTTGCTTCGTCCTCTTTGAAAAGTGATGCTGAAAAAAGGTCGATTCGCAAAATTATGTTGATTTTGAATGTTCGTGATGACATGCGATTGCTGGCTATGTGCAACAAAGCGCAATATCCGCAGCTCAGTGCAACCGTGGCAAATAATGAAGAATCCCTGTCCCCTATCGTGGTTTGTTGCAGAATCAAAAAGTCATTCATTGCAGTTACACTGAAATGGCACCAAATGCCTGAAAATGCTTGCAATTGGCTTCAATTTTTGAATATTTTCCCGGGGAGGATAAAAAAGAAATTATTGTCCCCGATCGTAGCATCTTCTTGGTTTGTTGCCGAATCAAAAGGTCGTTCATTATAGTTCCACTGAAATGGCACCAAATGCCCGGAAATTCTTGCAATAGGCTTCAATTGTTGAAATTTTTTTGCCGGGGAGGCCGCATCTCCCCCCCCCCCCCCTTCCATGGCCGCCCCCACCTCTAAAGTCGATGCGACGGGCCTGGGATATTTGTGTCTGCATGCATGAGTGTGTGTAGTGTGTGGTCAGGTGTACGTATGTATGTGTGCAAGCTTTGGTTCTACATAACGTTATATCAAAGTACGTTGTTTTGTATTTGTGCGATGTTTTGCTGACAGGGCAAAGGAGTGGTATGGCCTGTTCAGGACTTTGCTTGGGTAAGCAGTACTTTAAACACAGAAGGTGCAACTATTACGAAACTGCATGTCGGAGAAAACCAGAACAAATGTGCAAGTTGATCTCTCCTCTTTCGCTCTAATGTTGCAGTTAAGTTTCCTTTTCAGGTGTTAAGAAAATCCCTTGAGAAATGGCGTACCCTGAAAAATGGCGTACCTAAAATCCCATAATGTATGTGTATGTGTGTAGAACCAAACCACACCACAGGCGCGTACACAAAATAAACTATCAACAAAACTAAATCAAGCTCACATTACCTCCTCACCTTAGAAGGGGTCCGGGAAGTAGCATCGCTTGGCCACGCCAGCATCAAAGAAGACTAGAGCCAGCACCCCTGACGTAACAAGTAATAATGTCGAAAACAGCCGATATACAAGCGATGATAAAACCTCAAGCTACGTCTTCAACTATCATGAACTATATATTGGCAGATAGAAGAACACCTTTTCTAGTACTGAGGAAATGTCCCCGATCATCCTGTTTGGATTTTCTTGAAGTCTATTTTTTGTATTGTTCCACTCTACCATGCTGACATACGTACACACTCACACCTGCTCTGGAAAGCTGGTCTAGTCAGCAATTTCTACTCCAAAACTGCTCCTTACGCTGCACAACAAAGTGTAAAGGGAAAAGTAGCGGTGATCACTTGTCACTCCAAATGACAAGATTCTCCTTCCAACCCCAACATTTTCTGGTGCGCCAGTTGATGCCAAACTGACTGAGGTTTTGCACGCATTTTTTTGAATTTGAAACCGTTCCTCAGTATAGTTTGCTCTGCAGCGATGGGAGTAGTGTTGGATTAGAAATTCCTGGCTAGATGTCGCGGAGAGGCCAGCTTCCCAGCGCAGGTATGAGGTTGGACGTAACGTGGAACTCGCTTAGGGCATGTTCGTTTGGTTGGATCCGGATCTTGATTGATTGAGTGGATCCTTTGGATCCGCTAAGGTCCAAAAAAACTTAAAGGGAACATACCTGCCATTTTTCAGCGAAATCGGAGAGATCCACTTGCACACATACTTTGGTATTCTCAGACATGCTCTCTTAAAGGGTAAGTACACCCTAAAATCGGCTGTGCGCAGGTAGTCAAATGACTGCTGGGACCGGACCGTCCTGCTGTATGCTGTGGCCAATTGGCCCGGCTGCTGGACACAATGTGTCTGTGCTGGGACCATGTGGTCCTAACTAATACTGCTGTGCCCATGTGGGGCACGGCTGTGCGCAGGTAGTCAAATGACTGCTGGGCCCGGACGGTCCTGCTGTATGCTGGGGCACATTGGCCCGGCTGCTGGACACAATGTGTCTATGCTGGGACCAGCTGGTCCTGCTGGGACCATGTGGTCCTGCTGCTGGGCAGCGAGTGCCGCCAGTGCTTGAAAGCTCATGCAGAGAATTGTTCCAAAATGAATTCAGCTGAGGGGCTTTGCTTGCTTCCCCCCTTTCTGGAGGCGCTAGAACTTAGAAGTGGGTTGTGGTGGGCGGGAGAAAATTCGCACAACACTGCTGATATTGCACGCCAAGGTGCTCAAACAAATTTGTTTGCATAGAAAGGTCTCGTGCTGTTCTCTGCCAGCAAGGCTGCGAGTCCCACGCTGGCGCATGTGCCATTTTCCCACGCTTGGGGACGATGTACGATGACAGCCGGCGTTGCGGACTGCCTGCGAGGCGCTGGCCGCGAGTGCTTCTGTGGCATGAAAACTTTGGTTTGCCCGTTGCAAACCTACATTTATCACCCACACGCACATCAAGCAAGTGGAAGTTGGGGTTGCCGAGCTGCTGCGGCTGGATCATATCAAGTGTTTTGTAACAGAATTTGTAATCAGCGAATTGTTTGCAACAATGCATTTATACCCGGCGGCCCCGCAAAGCGGGATTGTAGAAAATTCTGTAACAATGCTGGTAGATGGCAGGCAGTGCAAGAGATTAAGGCCAATGATCCTAACTAATGCTGCTGTGCCCTTGTGGGGCACGGCTGTGCGCAGGTAGTCAAATGACTGCTGGTCAAATGACTGCTGGGACCGGACGGTCCTGCTGTATGCTGGGGCCAATTGGCCCGGCTGCTGGACACAATGTGTCTATGCTGGGACCATGTGGTCCTAACTAATGCTGCTGTGCCCATGTGGGGCACGGCTGTGCGCAGGTAGTCAAATGACTGCTGGGACCGGACGGTCCTGCTGTATGCTGGGGCCAATTGGCCCGGCTGCTGGACACAATGTGTCTATGCTGGGACCATGTGGTCCTAACTAATGCTGCTGTGCCCATGTGGGGCACGGCTGTGCGCAGGTAGTCAAATGACTGCTGGGACCGGACGGTCCTGCTGTATGCTGGGGCCAATTGGCCCGGCTGCTGGACACAATGTGTCTATGCTGGGACCATGTGGTCCTAACTAATGCTGCTGTGCCCATGTGGGGCACGGCTGTGCGCAGGTAGTCAAATGACTGCTGGGACCGGACGGTCCTGCTGTATGCTGGGGCCAATTGGCCCGGCTGCTGGACGCAATGTGTCTATGCTGGGACCAGCTGGTCCTGCTGGGACCATGTGGTCCTGCTGCTGGGCAGCGCGTGCCGCCAGTGCTTGAAAGCTCATGCAGAGAATTGTTCCAAAATGAATTCAGCTGAGGGGCTTTGCTTGCTTCCCCAAGAAGAGTCAGTGGTTAGTGGCAACCCCGCTATACACACTGCTCTTAGCCATATTTTCTTTCTTGCTTTCTTTCCGCGGTTGAGTAAACGCTGTGCTACATGCATGCAGATAGGCTTAGCAGTGACAGTGCGCAACACAATGCGTTAAAGAGTTTGAGTATGTGGTCCAGGCTGGAGCAGAGATCCTTAATCGGGCAAGCTGCTGAGAGGTCATATTCTCACATAAGGGGGTGCAGAGTGCTTAGAGTATTTTGGGCAGGATTGATACAAAAACAGTGCCCAGCAGCACGCGCATGCTCACATGGCAGTGTAGCCGGCTCATTGCTGGCCAGTAGGCAGGCCAGCCGGCACCCGGAGGTACGTTTTGTACATGTCACTAGCCCAGTGGCCGGCCTTCTGGAGCTGCCAAGCTGAGGCATTCCTTCCGGCCATTGCAGTAGCCCCGCCAATCCTGAGGGAGTGACTGCTAACACCCGGATCTAGGGCTCTCGTCATCCAGTAGTTCACATCTTTGACTGTGAAATATTGCCCACTTCGGAATATGAACAGCGGTGACGTCGTTGGCGTTGCGTGGCGGATAGCGTGGTACTTGTGCATTGCTTGGACAGGGCAGAGCTGGCTGCCGGACCATGGCTGCAAGATGACTTGCCCCCAGTGCCACGTTGGGAGGTCTTCGTTATCCCGAGTCGTATGCTGATCTGAGTCCCAGTGAGTGAGACTTGACCCAGGGTCAGAGTGCGGCCATTCGAAGCGGAGCGGGGAGAGGCGGCAGTATCCTCGCTCACTATGAGCAATCCCGCAAAGGCTGTCATGAAGGTGGCCCAGAGCATGCACCTGTCCGATTCGCAGTAGTGGGAGCGCTGGATCACGGTCAAGAGCTGCTGCAGGTCTGATTGGGTGATAGCCTGGCGTTGACATTGTGTCGGTGCTGCTTGCTGGCGGTGCTGCCATTGCTGACGCTCCGCTCCCTTCAGGGCTGCTGTAACTCTATCGTGCTGAGTTGTGTGTGACGGCCCGCCATGGCAGAGGAGGTAATACCTCACGGCGGATACATATACTCGGATGGTTGCGCTAGATCTGTGACCGGGTACGCAGTGGGTGATGAATGCAAGTAAGTCATTTACCGACGGCGTACTCGGCTGGCATCCCAGTTGTGTACACAGCTTCAGATACGCCCCAGACCCTGGCGGGTATGTGCGGGCAGAACTTGGGGCTACTGAGTCCCTAATTAGGTCGCCGGCCTTTATCAGTAGCGTCTGACGGAGATGATGTGCTCTATTGAAGTAGTCTGTTTGTTGGCGTTGGGCAGCATGATGCACCCGTTGTTCTCCCCATAAAGAGAGCGCAATGGCAATTGGGTCGAGTTCCCGCCAGATAATGCTGCGAAATAGGCCATCCGACTGGTCTGCTGACCATGTGCCATAGAACCGTGCTGTGTTGTAAAGCCCTCCGAAACCGACGCCAGGCGTGTCAGTGAAGAGCTGAAGGCTGGGGGACTTGGACCAACTGATGTCTCTGAATAGGGGAATGCCATTCCATGGGAGCGCCGATTCGAGCAACTAGTATGATAGCTCTGCTCGGGACCGCTAGAGCTGAGCTGGCAAATGACTCCGCATGGAGCAAATGACTCCGCATGGAGCCGGCAAATGACTCCGCATGGAGCCGCCAATGACTCTGAGTAGAGCCACCTAATGCTAAATATAAAGGTATGCATGACAGTTGAGAGCATATATTCTCATGGATTGTAAGAATACATTCTCGCGCCACATATATACTGGTACACACAGATTATAGACAGCAATAGCGACAACACACAAATTGAAGGGTAGTTGGCCGCAGCCAGATGTGAACCGAAGCACGAGTGAGGCATGAAAGCAAGCACTGAGAACAGAGTGTGTCTCAAATGGGAAAGATGTGCATGCGGATAACAGGAATAGGCCATGATGCAGAACCACTTGGGACCGTCAGATTAATTTTCCTGGACCGAGCCAGCCGGGAAAAAACCCTCGCGCCGACGGACGCAGTAGTGAGGGAAAAAACCGGGTGTATAACCCCAATGGCGATTTGGCATCATGTAGGCATGGCAAGCACATATTGGCAAGAGATAAAGAACACGCCCGATGCCATAATTATGCAACCGAAACATGTTGAGCGAGAAATACAATGTCATGTGTGCGCCAGAAACGTGAGTTGAGGTAGCGGGTGGGAGGGTGGGAAGGAAAGTGTGTGGGAACAAATGTTCCGCAAGTTGCATGCTCCAGAGTCAAAACAGCAATGACAGTGCAAGAGACACGACTAGCGCATGCGCACGGGTCGGACCAGCTTCCGGGGCTGAAAGATGCATGATCAAGCGATGCCCACCCGATTTATTTGGCATGACACCAAGACATGCCCTCTTGCCGCAGGTGAGCATCCACAACATCAGGGTAGTCAAAAGCTGATCTAAGATTCTTGCTGAGGGTAGAATGCTTAGCACCCTTAGGACGTGATGCTGGTCTACCAACAGTTTGTTCAGGTAGTGTGTGCGTTGCATGCCTACAATGATGGACAACACTGCCCACGCTTCGGCCCAGGCCACTGTCTATACTCGACTCTCGCTGTTTCTGCTATGCTGGGGCCAGCACTACTGACCCATCCGAGTCGTTCTCGAGCCTGAAACGTTTGGCTGAGGGTTCAGCGGGCACTGCTGAGGGGCGCAGGAGCCTGAGGAGGAGTGCTAAATCTACGAACTCCCCTCGCAGCACTTTCTCCACCACTCTCTCGGCCACATGTGCAACACACAGGGGACGGGTGTGGGCATGTGGTGGAGGTGCATGTACAGGCACGTCAGAGTCAAGCCTACCTCAGTAGTACCTGCCGAGTTCAGGTCTTGTGCGCAGGCGATATCAGCATCCGGCTCGCCAGAGTCGTCCCCGGAAATGCCTTCTCGGATGGAGGAGCGGATTAGCTCGCGGATCTCCTGGTGCTGCTGTTTGAAAACGACTCATGATAGGCTAGCTAGAAAATTCGCACAACACTGCTGATATTGCAAGCCAAGGTGCTCAAACAAATTTGTTTGCATAGAAAGGTCTCGCTGCTGTTCTCTGCCAGCAAGGCTGCGAGTCCCACGCTGGCGCATGTGCCATTTTCCCACGCTTGGGGACGATGTACGATGACAGCCGGCGTTGCGGACTGCCTGCGAGGCGCTGGCCGCGAGTGCTTCTGTGGCATGATAACTTTGGTTTGCCCGTTGCAAACCTACATTTTTCTACACCTGGAAGATGTGAGAAACAAACTGTGAAAATTTGAACCCAAAATTCCAAGGAAATCTAGAGTTATAGTCGAACAGATGTGACACCGACCGAGACACAGGCAAGGATTGTGACGCAGACAACTGCTGCAACAGCGACTGCGATGCAGGCAACGATTGCGACAATGACCGAGATGCCGACAAAGGCTGCGAATACTACTGTGACCAGTAGCGGGTTTAGAGGGGGGGGGGGGGGGGCGCGGGGGGCGCGCGCCCCCCCCCCCCTCAAAAAATTCGACCTAGGTTTCGAAAAATAATACAGGGCGCCGGGTCGAGCTCGCGCGCGCGCGGCCTGAAACGATTGTCCAAAAGCGGTTGCATGCACGGTGCGGTGCTCCGCTGCTCGAGCTGGTGTTGATTGAACACACTACAGACTAGTACAGTACAGTCTACAGAGTAGAGTCTAAGTAGATCTACAGTGAGCATGCACGGCTACTACAGAAACACGGTGACCTGACTGTGTACTGTTGTACAGTGTGATCCCTGCTGGGACGCGCTCGACGCGTCTTCAACGGTACAAACATCGAAGAAAAGTCTTCGATCGAGTCAACCAAAACACGATTCGAATGCCGATGGCTCAGGCGATCATCCTCGTTCGAATCGTGTCTTGGTTGACTAGAAGGCTTTTCTTCGATGTCTCAGGGACATCCCAAAAGGCCAAGCTCTAGCCAGCAGAGCCTGGAATTTTTGTAAAGCGTTCCTGTGGCGGCGCAACTCCTGCTGCCGCTCCAACAGGAAACAGTGGGAGTGATGAAGTCGCTGTTATTCCAGTTGAACTTTCGGAGCCGCCCCCGGGACTGACAGTCACACTCCGCCAGACGTGGAAGAACCTGTTGTCAGCGAGCAGCCAGAACATAAAGAACAGCGCACAGTGACAAGTACCGCTGCCCATGTAAAGGATGCTTTGAGAGCGGTGAGAAATTGTTGGACTCGCATGAACAATTGCAGTTGATTCGCTCACATAACGGCAAATTTGAAGTTTACAATGTACATTGCTGCTGCGTGTACAGAAATACTGCTCGTGGTGTGTGAGATTTACGGCTTGTTCTTGTTGTTTATTTTACTTCACCAAATGAACAGGCAGAGATGCCTTCTCACCTGCCCATAGGACAGGTTCTCACAGAATGATGAAAGGATGATATGCAAGGGAAAACAAGAAATGATAATAATAATAATATAACTTATAAGACAGAAAGGACCAAAAGAAGAAAGGGAAAAATATATATGAAGAACAATTTCATGGAGTCAGAAATAGAAAGACAATAATTTCATGGAGTCAAAGAACAGAAAGACAATCTCATGGAGTCAGTAACACGTGGTTGATTTTATACAGGGAGTAGTACAATACCGGTATTGTACTACTCCCTGATTTTATAGACATGCATGCACAAATGATTGATAGATGAGAAGGTTGGAATTTATGGCAGATAATAAAAGTTTAACGAGGATAAAGTAAGTATATCAATGGCAGAAAGAGCTTTTCGGAAAGGACCAGGGACACGTATCACTCTAAAATCAGAGGGGAGAGCGTTCCAGAGAATGCTTCCCCAAAACATCATGCTCGATCGTCCCGCAGGCCCACGAAAAAAGGGAACTTTGAGCAAGTTCGACACTTGTCCCCGTGTGGTGCGCTGATCCTCCGGAACAGTCTCTGGGGCCGTTCGGGTGAATAACTGTTGAAGAAGGGACTACAGGAGGTCGAGGAGCTTCTTGACATCGGTTTTCAAAATAGGTTTTCAAATTGGCTGACCTGGGACGGTAGCATGATGTCATCTACCCCCACCCCATCCCGAGTTGATCCCGGCCGCAACCCCCCCCCTCAGCCAAATCCTGGACACGCCACTGGTGACACAGGCAGCGGTTGCGACACAGACAACAACTGAGCACAAATAACGGCTGTGAAAATGACTGCGACGCAGGCAGCAGTTGCGTATCGATGATGGCCGCGACAACGGCTGCGAAAATGGCTGCGACCACGGCTGCAAAAATAGCTGCAACCATGGGTGCGAAAATGGCTGCGAGCACGGCCGCGAAAATAGCTGCGACCACGGCTGCGAAAATGGCTGCGACAACGGCTGCAAAAATGGCTGCGACTACGGCCGCGAAAATGGCCGCAACCACGGCTGCGAAAAATCGCTGCGACCACGGCCGCGAAAATGGCTGCGACCACGGCTGCAAAAATGGCTGCTACCACGGCTGCGAAAATAGCTGCGACCACGGCTGCGAAAATGACTGCGACCACGGCTGCGAAAAAATAGCTGCGACCACGGCTGCGAAAATGGCTGCGACCACGGCTGCAACAAAATGGCTGCGACGACGGCTGCGACACAATGGCTGCGACCACGGCTGCAAAAAAATGGCTGCGACCACGGCTGCGAAAATGGCTACGACCACGGCTGCGAAAATGGCTGCGACCACGGCTGCGAAAAAAGGCCTGAGACCACGGCTGCGAAAATGACTGCGACCACGGCTGCGAAAAAATGTTAGCGACAACGGCTGCGAAAATGGCTGCGACCACAGCCGGCGAAAAGGGCTGCGACCACGGCTGCAAAAATGGCTGCGTCCACGGCTGCGAAAAAAAGGCTGCGACGACGGCTGCGAAAATGGCTGCGACGAAGGCCGCGAAAAAATGTCTGCGTTGCAAACAGCGGTTGTGACATACATATAGGCAGCAAATGTGAAAACGGAGGCGTCGCAGACTGCGACGACGACTGCGACACAGAAAACGGTTGTGACAACGGAGGCGGCGCAGACTGCCACGACAACTGCGACACAGAAAACGGTTGTGACAATGGAGGCGGCACAGACTGCCACGACGAATGCGACACAGAAAACGGTTGTGCCAACGGAGGGAGCACAGACTGCGACGACGACTGTGACACAGAAAACGGTTGTGACAACGGATGCAGCACAGACTGCGACGACGACTGCGACACAGAAAACAGTGGTGACAACGGAGGCGGCACAGACTGCCACGACAACTGCGACACAGAGAGCGGTTGTGACAACGGAGGCGGCACAGACTGCCACGATGACTACGACACAGAAAACAGTTGTGCCAACGGAGGAGGCACAGACTGCGACGACGACTGCGACAGAGAAAACGGTTGTGACAACGGAGGGGGCACAGACTGCCACGACAACTGCGACACAGAGAGCGGTTGTGACAACGGAGGCGGCACAGACTGCCACGATGACTACGACACAGAAAACAGTTGTGCCAACGGAGGAGGCACAGACTGCGACGACGACTGCGACACAGAAAACGGTTGTGACAACGGAGGCAGCACAAACTGCCATGACAACTGCGACACAGAAAATGGCTGTGACAACGGAGGCGGCACAGACTGCGACGACGCCTGCGACGCAGAAAACGGTTGGGAAAACGGAGGCGGCACAGACTGCGACGATAACTGCTAAACAGAAACCGGTTGCGACAACGGAGGCGGCACAGACAGCGACAAAATGGCTGTGACCACGGCTGCGAAAATGGCTGCGACCACTGCTGCGAAAAGGCTGTGACCACGGCTGCGAAAATGGCTGCGACCAGTGCTGCGAAAAAATGGCTGCGACCACGGCTTCGAAAAATGGCTGCGACCACGGCTTCGAAAAATGGCTGCATCCACGGCTGCAAAAATGGCTGCGACCACGGCTGCGTAATATGGCTGCGACCATGACTGCGAAAATGGCTGCGTCGACGGCTGCGAAAAAATGGCTGCGACCACGGCTGCGAATATGGCTGCGACACGGCTGCGAAAATGGCTGCGACCATGAATGCGAAAATAGCTGCGACGACGGCGGCGAAAATTACTGCGACGACGGTTGCGAAAAAATGGCTGCGACCGCGGCTGCGACCACGGCTGCGAAAATGGCTGCGACCACGGCTGCGACAAAATGGCTGCGACCACGGCTGCGAAAATGGCTGCGACACGGCTGCGAAAATGGCTGCGACCACGGCTGCGAAACAATGGCTGCGATCACGGCTGCAAAAAAATGGCTGCGACCACGGCTGAGAAAATGGCTGCGACCACGGCTGCGACAAAATGGCTGCGACCACGGCTGCGAAACAATGGCTGCGACCATGGCTGCAAAAAATGGCTTCAACCACGGCTGCGAAAATGGCTACAACCACGGCTGCGAAAATGGCTGCGACTACAGCTGAGAAAAACGGGCTGCGACCACGGCTGCGAAAATGACTGCTACCACGGCTGCGAAAAAATGTTCGCGACAACGGCTGCGAAAATGGCTGCGACCACAGCTGGCGAAAATGGCTGCGACCACGGCTTCGAAATAATGGCTGCGACAACGGCTGCGAAAATGGCTGCGACGACGGCTGCGAAAAAATGTCTGCTTTGCAAACAGCGGTTGTGACATACACGTAGGCAGCAAATGTGACAACGGAGGCGTCGCAGACTGCGACGACGACTGCGACACAGAAAACGGTTGTGACAACGGAGGCGGCACAGACTGCCACGACAACTGCGACACAGAAAACGGTTGTGACAACTGAGGCGGCACAGACTGCCACGACGAATGCGACACAGAAAACGGTTGTGCCAACGGAGGGGGCACAGACTGCGACGACGACTGTGACACAGAAAACGGTTGTGACAACGGAGGCAGCACAGACTGCGACGACGACTGCGACACAGAAAACGGTTGTGACAACGGAGGCGGCACAGACTGCCACGATGACTACGACACAGAAAACAGTTGTGCCAACGGAGGAGGCACAGACTGCGACGACGACTGCGACAGAGAAAACGGTTGTGACAACGGAGGGGGCACAGACTGCGACGACGACTGCGACACAGAAAACGGTTGTGACAACGGAGGCAGCACAAACTGCCATGACAACTGCGACACAGAAAATGGCTGTGACAACGGAGGCGGCACAGACTGCGACGACGCCTGCGACACAGAAAACGGTTGGGAAAACGGAGGCGGCACAGACTGCGACGATAACTGCTAAACAGAAACCGGTTGCGACAACGGAGGCGGCACAGACAGCGACAAAATGGCTGTGACCACGGCTGCGAAAATGGCTGCGACCACTGCTGCGAAAAGGCTGTGACCACGGCTGCGAAAATGGCTGCGACCAGTGCTGCGAAAAAATGGCTGCGACCACGGCTTCGAAAAATGGCTGCGACCACGGCTTCGAAAAATGGCTGCATCCACGGCTGCAAAAATGGCTGCGACCACGGCTGCGTAATATGGCTGCGACCATGACTGCGAAAATGGCTGCGTCGACGGCTGCGAAAAAATGGCTGCGACCACGGCTGCGAATATGGCTGCGACACGGCTGCGAAAATGGCTGCGACCATGAATGCGAAAATAGCTGCGACGACGGCGGCGAAAATTACTGCGACGACGGTTGCGAAAAAATGGCTGCGACCGCGGCTGCGACCACGGCTGCGAAAATGGCTGCGACCACGGCTGCGACAAAATGGCTGCGACCACGGCTGCGAAAATGGCTGCGACACGGCTGCGAAAATGGCTGCGACCACGGCTGCGAAACAATGGCTGCGATCACGGCTGCAAAAAAATGGCTGCGACCACGGCTGAGAAAATGGCTGCGACCACGGCTGCGACAAAATGGCTGCGACCACGGCTGCGAAACAATGGCTGCGACCATGGCTGCAAAAAATGGCTTCAACCACGGCTGCGAAAATGGCTACAACCACGGCTGCGAAAATGGCTGCGACTACAGCTGAGAAAAACGGGCTGCGACCACGGCTGCGAAAATGACTGCTACCACGGCTGCGAAAAAATGTTCGCGACAACGGCTGCGAAAATGGCTGCGACCACAGCTGGCGAAAATGGCTGCGACCACGGCTTCGAAATAATGGCTGCGACAACGGCTGCGAAAATGGCTGCGAAAAAATGTCTGCTTTGCAAACAGCGGTTGTGACATACACGTAGGCAGCAAATGTGACAACGGAGGCGTCGCAGACTGCGACGACGACTGCGACACAGAAAACGGTTGTGACAACGGAGGCGGCACAGACTGCCACGACAACTGCGACACAGAAAACGGTTGTGACAACTGAGGCGGCACAGACTGCCACGACGAATGCGACACAGAAAACGGTTGTGCCAACGGAGGGGGCACAGACTGCGACGACGACTGTGACACAGAAAACGGTTGTGACAACGGAGGCAGCACAGACTGCGACGACGACTGCGACACAGAAAACGGTTGTGACAACGGAGGCGGCACAGACTGCCACGACAACTGCGACACAGAAAGCGGTTGTGACAATGGATGCGGCACAGACTGCCACGACGAATGCGACACAGAAAACGGTTGTGCCAACGGAGGGGGCACAGACTGCGACGAGGACTGCGACCCAGAAAACGGTTGTGACAACGGAGGCAGCACAGACTGCGACGAGGACTGCGCCACAGAAAACGGTTGTAGCAACGGAGGCGGCACAGACTGTGACGACGACTGCGACACAGAAAACGGTTGGGAAAACGGAGGCGGCACAGACTGCGACGATAACTGCTAAACAGAAACCGGTTGCGACAATGGAGGCGGCACAGACTGCGACAAAATGGCTGCGACGACGGCTGCGACGACGGCTGCGAAAATGGCTGCGACCATGGCTGCGAAAATGGCTGTGACCACGGCTGCGAAAATAGCTGTGACCACGGCTGCGAAAAATGGCCGCGACCACGGCTTCGAAAAAATGGCTGCGTCCACGGCTGCGGAAATGGTTGCGACCACGGCTGCGTAATATGGCTGCGACGACGACTGCGAAAATGGCTGCGTCGACGGCTGCGAAAAAATGGCTGCGAATATTGCTGCGACCATGGATGCGAAAATAGCTGCGACGACGGCGGCGAAAATTACTGCGACGACGGCTGCGAAAAAAAGGCTGCGACTGCGGCTGCGACCACGGCTGCGAAAATGGCTGCGACCACGGCTGCGACAAAATGGCTGCGACCACGGCTGCGAAAATGGCTGCGACCACGGCTGCGAAAATGGCTGCGACCACGGCTGCGAAAAAATGGGTGCGACCACGGCTGCGAAAATGGCTTGGACCACGGCTGCGACCAAATGGCTGCGACGACGGCTGCGAAACAATGGCTGCGACCACGGCTGCAAAAAAAATGGCTGCGACCACGGCTGAGAAAATGGCTGTGACCACGGCTGCGACAAAATGGCTGCGACGACGGCTGCGAAACAATGGCTGCGACCACGGCTGCAAAAAATGGCTTCAACCACGGCTGCGAAAATGGCTACGACCACGGCTGCGAAAATGGCTGCGACCACGGCTGAGAAAAAAGGGCTGCGACCACGGCTGCGAAAATGACTGTTACCACGGCTGCGAAAAAATGTTCGCGACAACGGCTGCGAAAATGGCTGCGACTACAGCTGGCGAAAATGGCTGCTACCACGGCTTCGAAAAAAATGAGATCTCTGTTCTCATTTTCTCTTTGTGTGTCCCACTGTGAAGGGGTCCTGATTGGCAGCTTGCTTCTCTTCTGTCCCCTGTTGCTGACAGGCTGCAATGGTAAGATCTATTATGGTGGATGAATTTGGTTCTGGCAATGTCATTATTTTCATGTGTGTCAGATGTCAATGTTGTTTGCTTCCCTGATGTTTGTGTGAAGGCTAATGCAACTGCAGCATTGTGCTAGTATTGTCAGGTCATTGTCATTGCTGGTAGTGATGTATTGAGTTAACATTGTGATAGTATTGTCAGGTCATTGTCATTGCTGGTAGTGATGTATTGAGTTAGCATTGTGATAGTATTGTCAGGTCATTGTCATTGCTGGTAGTGATGTATTGAGTTAGCATTGTGATAGTATTGTCAGGTCATTGTCATTGCTGGTAGTGATGTATTGAGTTAGCATTATGATAGTATTGTCAGGTCATTGTCATTGCTGGTAGTGATGTATTGAGTTAGCATTATGATAGTATTGTCAGGTCATTGTCATTGCTGGTAGTGATGTATTGAGTTAGCATTATGATAGTATTGTCAGGTCATTGTCATTGCTGGTAGTGATGTATTGAGTTAGCATTGTGATAGTATTGTCAGGTCATTGTCATTGCTGGTAGTGATGTATTGAGTTAGCATTGTCACACTGTTCCACATGTGTACCTTCATACAGGTCAACATGTCAGTCTAAATGCTGCTGGTACAGGACAATCAACAACAGCATTCCGCGTGACATTTGGTGATGGACAACCTACAGCCAATGTTACCGATTACTTACCTGTATGCTTGGTGGCCAGTGGATCAGGACCATTCATTCGACTAGAGAAGACTGATGGTAGTCTAGTGTGGGCTGAGACAGGTGCCTTCTCAGGAGGTACTATTGTACTGGTGAACACCACAGTACATCCTATACTGGACACTTCATACACTGGACTGTACCATTGCAGAACAGCTACAGGCAACTCTACACAAACATATCAACTCAACATTGTAGGTAAGTTTGAAACCATTTCCTATTTCCTGTGCAATAATCTCTCAATAACTTACTTTGTACTGTACAGCATGGCTACTGGAGTAGAATGGAGAATGAAATTGAGAAATGATTTATTAGCTTTGTGTCTCACTCGCAATATTACGTGTATGTACACATGTGTGTGTGTACACCTGACTATTGTACATGTGTGTGTGTGTACACCTGACTATTGTACATGTGTGTGTGTGTACACCTGACTATTGCACATGTGTGTGTGTGTACACCTGACTATTGTACATGTGTGTGTGTGTACACCTGACTATTGCACATGTGTGATACAAAATAACACTACATTCCTGCACAGTGAAACTTGAGTCTCCGACAACCTTATCGATCCGACCACTTTTTCTCGTCCCGAATATTCTTTCATTGGCGCATCTAGAACCTGGTCTCCGACTATGTTGGAGTATTTATGTTCGACGGAACAATAGCCTAGTTTTGTAGCACTTGTGCATCGCGATTTAGGTGGATCAGTTCATATTTGGGGGGGGGGGGGGACAATGCGCCAGTTCTAATTTCTTACTTTTACGACGGGGCTGCACCAGTAGAGGTTTTTCAGAACAATGAATAGAGAGGTTGCGCACAACGAAAATTCGTTAGATTTCGACCGTCCGGGTTCGAGTAACGAAAGTTGCTCCGAAGATCCGTCCAAACGTGACCGAAACAGAGCAGATCTACGAAAATATTTTTCGTCACCTGGAGTACTAAAATATTGATATTTTACAACTCCTTGTCTTGACTCTTCGTAGCCGCGCGGCCGCCGCGTCGACCCGCTACGAAAACGTCCACGCGTTGTGCGCAACCTCACGGTTGACGAATATTCGTTAGCTTTTTTCGTTAAAAATATTCGTTACGGCGCTACGAATTTTCGTTGTGCGCAACCTCTCTAATAATACGTGATTTCCGTTCATGGTTTATGCACACTCTGTGGTGCATGCTGGCTGTACGCCTGTCACTGCATCCCGTATGCTTTCCCCCACACCTTCCATACACGGACTCGTGTCCGGATGCTCTGATGTAGGGCGCTTGTTTTTTGTTTTTTCACTTTCACATTCTGCAGCTATTATGGGACTATATGGGACTAACTCGAACCAGGGACCTTGCTCGCGAAGATCCCTGGTTCGAGTCCTGGTGGTGTGACTGATGAGTTTTTTCTTTCTTTCGTATCTGATTAGCAAGTGTTGAGTTTTGGAGAGAAAAAGAGCAGTACGAGGCACCTGGTCTAATTTCCTAATACTTTGCAACTCTCCATCAAGTCCCAAATTTTGAAATTCCGATCATGGTTTATTTCTCAAGTCTTCACTCTATCCATTATTGTACACTGAAGACTTGCTACCACAAAACCTACAACCGGCTTGAATGTTCTCTTCTTTGTTTCCAGAACTTTGTCCAGATCTCATTTTTGCAAAACACAACTTCAAACCCATTACTGATTTTAGCAGAGCGATTGGTACGAACATATCAATAAGGTGTCAAGCTGGGTTTCTTGCTAACACCAGTCTGGATGTGACCTATTCTACATGCCAGAGTGGCGGAGTATGGAACCCAAGACCACCAGCATGTGAAAGTAAGTCGGTACGCTAGTTATTATTGGTGTTGAAACAAGCGTATCTTTAGCACGACGCTACCTGAACGCGCCCAAACGTCAACACCTGTAAAAATCGTATTTTCCCATGAAAGTACTACCTGTTCAAGGATCGATAACTTTACACTCGAATGGAAAGTTGACAGAAGCATGTCCTGCGACAGATCAGCAGATGCAGACCAAGACATCAGTGGAGGCCACCAAAGCTGCAACAACAACTGAAACACATTCGCGTTGTGCAGGCATACGGTCACTGTAACTGCGAGTGATTTTCTTTTTGCGTGGGACTGGACTCTTCGTACCAGGGAGTCGTAAAATATTTACGACTCCCGACGTCGATATATTCCGCCATGTGTACGGAGGACTGTAAAATTCCGTTAATAAGCCCCGGGCATATACTTTGCAGAGCGTCAAAAACCGGGCGTATATTTGGGCATGGGCTTTTTTTAGGGCATGGGCGTTATTTCCGACGCAATCTACAGAAGATGAATTTATCAGCAACCCACTAGTTTCAGTGAACCGCCATTCATACTGAGTGCGGTACAGGTACATCAAACCACAGCTGGAAATTTGGTCGTAACCAAGAATGTAGCGATAAATTACAGATTTGATAGGTAAACCACTTGCTATGGTAAGTAAATGGCACGACACTTTACGCCCTGGGCTTATTTCGGGCATGGGCGCTAAAACGGACTTGAAGTGTACACCGCCTAAAACTGGGCTTATTATCGGACATGGGCGTTGTTTCAGTCAACTCGTCACTCAGTTCACACCAGCCAACACGGTTCAATCCAGCAATGGGATTAATCAATACATGCAATAAGAATAAACACAAGGAAAACGGTTCGGGATAATAAATTAGGACACTCAGGATCTGGCCGCCATTCTCGGGCTCTCTCTCTTGATCTCCTCGACCTTGCGCCAGGATCCGTCCATATGTACAAGCACTACAACAAGTATCACGTGCGACCTACGTCGCTGGTAGACTGCATGGTACTACCCAGCGCTAGGGATAGGGCATGCCAAGTATGTGGCGAATGCGTACAGAAGGAACACAGTGCAGGTAGGTCTAGGATGCTTCTAGCATACTAGTATCAGCAGATTACTGAAAGCGCATCAATGACAGAGACAAAACATACATTACAACCAGAGTCATGCAACTATCAGCCATAGTTCAGTGGGACTACCACATTTCCTCCCTTCTTAGAAAAGACCAGCGGTCTACTGATAACGACTTGGCTTTCGAGTCGTACGCTGCGGACGGCCAGCAGCTGGCGGAACAGTACTAGGTGTTGCGGCCGTTGGACTGCCGGGAGCTGATGGAACTGTGGAATCTAGCGGAGTAGCTGTTGCTACTACCTCCGTCGGATCCACTTGCAGACGGTCAAGATGACGGCGGAAAGTCACTCCCTCTTCAGTCGTAATGACTGCATCATGTGGTGTTGCTGTGACGATGGTAGCTTTCTCAGTTGAGCCAGAGGGTTGCTTGACAAACACTGCTTGTCCAGGCACCAAAGTGCGGGGTTTTGCTTGGTGAGCTGCGTCGAAAGTCACCTTGGATGCTGCTTTGTGCTGAGCATCGCGTTCACGCACTTCCTCGTCTACCTCGTCGTCATCTTCGGCAGTAGCCATGTTATCTACTGGCTGAAGCTGCCTGAGTGGAGTACGATAACCTCCTCGTAGTAGGAGATCTCCCGGCGGTTTGCCGGTAGTGGTGTTGATAGCTGATCGAACAGCTTTGAGCGCCACACGAAGAGCGTCGTCTGCTCGTGGCATGCCGGATTTCCGCATATGTTGCTTCAATGTCCGGTGGAGACGCTCAACAGGGTTCTGACGTGGTGTGTAAGGCACAGTGCGTTCGTGGCTGATGCCCCACGATTCAAGCTGGTTGCGGAACTCGTCGCTGCAGAACTGTGCACCGTTGTCGGAGATGACGTGCCGTGGCATGCCGAACAGCGTGAAGATCTGCTCCAGCGCCTTGATGATGTCCCTGGTCTTCTCAGCTGGTAAGCGGACAACTGCTGGATACCGACTGTACAAGTCCAGAAGGCTGAAGAAGGCGCTTTGCTGGTAATAAAACACATCAATAGCGACGGTGTGCCAGGCATGTGGAGGTAGGTCGCGTGGTTTCAGCGGTACTGGTCGTATAGCAGCTTCTGTCGCACATGGTGTACAGCTGGCTAGGAAATGTCGAGTTGCCGTGTTCCAACCGGGCCACCACACAGTCTCCTTGAGTTGAGCCAGTGTCCTGTCTCGACCAAGGTGTCCCTCGTGAGCCAGGTTCAGTACGTGTTGAGCTGCCGATGCTGGAATCACCACTCTTTCCCCTCTCAGAATGAGAAAGTCCGACGAGTTCGGAAAGGGCCACACGCTGAATTCCGGACTAAGGGCTTGGTACGGTGCGAGCTCTGTCGCCGACGGCCATTTACCCGATCGCAGCGCATCTCGCACTGAGCACAGAGTGGAGTCACGCGCTGTTTCTCTGGCAATCAACTGGCGATGTGCTGAAACACCGTCTGCCACGGTGACAGCATGGACGAGAAGGAAACTCGGGTCAGCATCCTCAGCCGGCAGCCTGGACAATGCGTCAGCAATGTGATTCAACTTGCCGGGGCGATATTGCACGGTTAGGGTCAAGTCTTGCACTTTCAACACCAGGCGCTGTATTCGGAGACTAGCTGAGGCTAGCTTGTACGATGGCATAAATACGTGAACCAGTGGCTTGTGGTCAGTGATAATGGTCACAGGCATGCCGGTGATGAAGCTGCGGAAACGATTAGAGCCCCACGCGACCGCCAGTGCCTCTCGCTCGATGGTTGCATAGCGTGACTCTGCATCTGACAACTTTCTGCCTGCGTAATAGACAGGTCGCCACTCTTGACCATCTGTTTGCGACTGCTGTAGGAGTACTGCTCCAAGGCCATGGCCAGACGCGTCAACTTCGATGCGGGTCGGCAGAGTTGGGTCAAATAGCGCCAGAATAGGTGCACTAGTAATCAAACTGCGTATCTTCTCAGCTGCGGTGTGGCAAGCCGATATCCAATTCCACTCGCCAGACAATAGTGCTGTCATCGGAGCGACAACCGAGGCAATGTTAGGAATAAACTTTGCCACGTAGGTTGCTAAGCCCAGAAATGCTCGGAGTTCGGCCACATTGGTGGGATCCGACATCTGACTGAGTGACTCAACCTTCGATGGACCTGGCGAAATGCCCTTCGCCGAGACGTGATGTCCCAGAAACTCCAGCTCTGAGACCTGGAAGACGCACTTCTTGTCGTTCAGGGTGACATTGTACTCCTTGAGAGCCGTCAGGACTGCTGCCTTGCGTCGATCATGCTCTTCCAATGATGGAGCATAAATCAGAATGTCGTCTAGGTAGATGACTACCCCTTCACATCCTGCCAGAATTTGCTCCATCTTACGTTGAAATAATTCAGGGCCGCTGGACACGCCGAACGGTAGACGACAGAAACGGAAGTACCCCAAGGGTGAGGCGACCACGAAGGCATGGCGACATTCAGGTGAGATCTCGAGCTGAGAATACCCGGACTTCAGGTCAAGCTTCGAGAACATCTGTGCGCCCGACAGTTGAGATAGAAGCTCATCAGCTGTTGGGAGTTGCACACCCGGTCGCCTTACCGCTGCGTTGACTTGTCGTAAATCTACGCACCAGCGCATGGTTTTGTCGGGTTTCGGTGTGGCTACCAGTGGCGAAACAAAGTCCTGAGCCGTTACTTCCTCCACCATCTCGACCACTCCTTGTTCTAGCCATGCATCTAGTTGTTGGCGTAGCGAGGTGAGCAGTGCCGGTGCTACCCGTCGAGATGACTGTTGTGACGGAGGGTGATCCGGATCGAGAGCGATTGTAATCGGGCCGCGCATAGCAGGGAGTGACGCTAGGCCCTCGGCACAGGCTGGGATTTCAACTGCTGAAATCGGCAATGCCAAAAGACCTAAACGGATGGAGGCCTGCTCTCCCAGTAATGCTGGCACAGTGCATTGTGCGTCATCGACTACAAAGATAGTCTCAGTCGTTTCGCGGCCCTGATAGCTCAGGTTACCCTCAAACACGCCCACAGCTGTTATGCGTTGCGTCCCCACTGGCTGGAGTGGGCATGGCGGCGGTAACAGGACGTACCCAGATGGGAGTAATGACTTAGGGATGATGGAAACCATGCTGGCAGAGTCCACTCTTAGCGACAAGGTGTGTCGGCAGTCCAAGGTTACCTGCCTCAGAGGTAGAGTGAAACCGGTCTTCCCTGCCTGTACCCCGAATGTTTCATAGGCCTCTGGTGGCTGGGCGGACTGTACGGCTGGTGATGCTGCACCAGTTCGGAGTGACGAAACGGCTGGTGCTGATCGGTTGTGTTGCCTGGATGACGTGCTCTGCGACTGGGTCTGGGCACTGCGGTCCACTCGAACAGATCCGGCACGGCACACCGATGCAAAATGTCCCTTACGCCCACACTGGGCACAGAACATACGCGCTGCTGGGCAGTTCGGCTTGCCGGGAGCGTGCGTCTCTCCACAATACCCACAGCCTGATGCTGGCAATGGTGCATGTCCAGGTTGACGCGTAGCTGCATAGCTGACCTCTGGCACTGGTGCTTCTTTGGCACCCTCTTCAGCTAATACCACTGCCTGCGCCTTGGCTGCGGCGGAGCTCAAGTCCTGCGCATCGTGCTCCAAGACACTCTTTCGGGCACTGGCAGAGTTGAGCCCCCGTGCAAACAGGTGGACTCCCACAACTCCCAGTAGTTCCTCGGCAGTACGAGTGCTGGTCAGGTTGCAAACCCTCATGTCTTTTTGCACCCGCAGCCGAAAGGCCTGTACAGTCTCCCCAGGACGTTGCTCGACTGCAAACAATTCCGCCAAACGGGACGCTGCGCTCTGTTTCGAGCCGAAATATTCTTGGAACAATTTGATAAGATCGTTGTAGGGATTAGTTGCAGTAGTTGGCACTGTCGGGTAGCTCTGCCATAAGTAGTGACTTGCTGACTCGCCTAAATTGGCAGCTGCTGCCAAATACTGCTTCGCCTGATCCTTCACTTCGTGGAGTGCAAAGCCAATCTCCAACTGACTACGCCAAGTAAGGAAATGGTCGTTTCCCAGCTCGTGGTCCAGGTCAAGGCGGACGCCGACTTTTACTTTTTCTGCCATTTCCCACGTGCGTGGTGGAAACTACAAACTTCTAGTTCAACGAGTGACTTACTAAGAAAAGAATCCTGTTCACTGCGCCAATGTTTCAGTCAACTCGTCACTCAGATGCGCTGCGATCGGGTAAATGGCCGTCGGCGACAGAGCTCGCACCGTACCAAGCCCTTAGTCCGGAACTCAGCGTGTGGCCCTTTCCGAACTCATCGGACTTTCTCATTCTGAGAGGGGAAAGAGTGGTGATTCCAGCATCGGCAGCTCAACACGTACTGAACCTGGCTCACGAGGGACACCTTGGTCGAGACAGGACACTGGCTCAACTCAAGGAGACTGTGTGGTGGCCCGGTTGGAACACGGCAACTCGACATTTCCTAGCCAGCTGTACACCATGTGCGACAGAAGCAGCTATACGACCAGTATACGACCAGTACCGCTGAAACCACGCGACCTACCTCCACATGCCTGGCACACCGTCGCTATTGATGTGTTTTATTACCAGCAAAGCGCCTTCTTCAGCCTTCTGGACTTGTACAGTCGGTATCCAGCAGTTGTCCGCTTACCAGCTGAGAAGACCAGGGACATCATCAAGGCGCTGGAGCAGATCTTCACGCTGTTCGGCATGCCACGGCACGTCATCTCCGACAACGGTGCACAGTTCTGCAGCGACGAGTTCCGCAACCAGCTTGAATCGTGGGGCATCAGCCACGAACGCACTGTGCCTTACACGCCACGTCAGAACCCTGTTGAGCGTCTCCACCGGACATTGAAGCAACATATGCGGAAATCCGGCATGCCACGAGCAGACGACGCTCTTCGTGTGGCGCTCAAAGCTGTTCGATCAGCTATCAACACCACTACCGGCAAACCGCCGGGAGATCTCCTACTACGAGGAGGTTATCGTACTCCACTCAGGCAGCTTCAGCCAGTAGATAACATGGCTACTGCCGAAGATGACGGCGAGATAGACGAGGAAGTGCGTGAACGCGATGCTCAGCACAAGGCAGCATCCAAGGTGACTTTCGACGCAGCTCACCAAGCAAAATCCCGCACTTTGGTGCCTGGACAAGCAGTGTTTGTCAAGCAACCCTCTGGCTCAACTGAGAAAGCTACCATCGTCACAGCAACACCACATGATGCAGTCATTACGACCGAAGAGGGAGTGACTTTCCGCCGTCATCTTGACCGTCTGCAAGTGGATCCGACGGAGGTAGTAGCAACAGCTACTCCGCTAGATTCCACAGTTCCATCAGCTCCCGGCAGTCCAACGGCCGCAACACCTAGTACTGTTCCGCGAGCTGCTGGCCGTCCGCAGCGTACGACTCGAAAGCCAAGTCGTTATCAGTAGACCGCTGGTCTTTTCTAAGAAGGGAGGAAATGTGGTAGTCCCACTGAACTATGGCTGATAGTTGCATGACTCTTGTTGTAATGTATGTTTTGTCTCTGTCATTGATGCGCTTTCAGTAATCTGCTGATACTAGTATGCTAGAAGCATCCTAGACCTACCTGCACTGTGTTCCTTCTGTACGCATTCGCCACATACTTGGCATGCCCTATCCCTAGCGCTGGGTAGTACCATGCAGTCTACCAGCGACGTAGGTCGCACGTGATACTTGTTGTAGTGCTTGTACATATGGACGGATCCTGGCGCAAGGTCGAGGAGATCAAGAGAGAGAGCCCGAGAATGGCGGCCAGATCCTGAGTGTCCTAATTTATTATCCCGAACCGTTTTCCTTGTATTTATTCTTATTGCATGTATTGATTAATCCCATTGTTGGATTGAACCGTGTTGGCTGGTGTGAACTGAGTGACGAGTTGACTGAAACAGGCGTTATTTAGGGTGGGCTTATTTACGGAATTTTACGGTGCGGTGTTTGTTAGTGCACATGAGCTGGCCGGACAAACAAACCGAGTTTCTGGCGAGCGAGCTAACGAGTACCCGGTGAGATCGTTTCCACACTACTAGTGGTGAGGGTTGTTTTTTCGGGGTTTTAAGAGTGTGAAGCAGTGAGTTATTTTTCGAGCTTTATCTGGGTCTGTCGAGTTGCCGAACGAGAACAGTTGGAAAGCGGTTTCAAATGGCCGTGAAGTTGTGCACCGGTCATTTGTGTCTCAAAGTGTTACTAACTGGTGATGGAGGTCACATTCTACCTGCTATGCCTGTCTAAATATGAGCCGCAATCAGCGAAAACGACCCTTAGAGGTTTCGTAATTTTTTCATGAAAAAGGTCGATTTGTGACGTTCAACGGTTTTTTGATCGCGCTGCGAACAGTGCGGCGAGTTCTTCTTGAACTCCTTGCTTGAATTTATTTGAAGTTTGTTAGTTGAAGTGGTGTCGAGTGGCGACTTGAGTGTTCCTTGATCTTGTTGTGATGGCTGCGGACGCCAGAGCTGTTCGCAGAGCACACGCGGCAGTCATTGTGTACAGCTAGCTCGAGCCTGGTGGGGAGTGGATGCTGAAGTAGCCGCTGAAGGTCAGAGTGAGGATGAGACATTCTTTGGTTCCGACATCGATGTCGACAGCGAGGCGGAATCGCAGCCGTCATCTCCTGCTGCGTTGCGGCTCAAGGTGGTCGATGACTCGTCAGAGTCGGAAGATGAGGAGTCATCACCTGAGATAAATTGTGAGTCTGGGGCTAGTGACGGCAGCGACGTCGTGTTATCAGCTGCGGAGGAAGAAATGGAAGACCGTCATTGCGGAACGACTCCACGCAGGATGCAGCTGCAAATAAGTCGATCATGTCTCCGCACTCTTCAGCTATTCTTTGTCATTCTAGCTGCTTACTACACTCTTTCAAAGGTATTCAAGCTGCCTACCCATCTTAGAATGCTGAATATTTATTGTAAACATACATCGTATACATACATTGCACCAATTTGGAGTACTGTACAAGCAGAAATATTCGTCTGGAATTTAATTTCGTCTTTTTCGTCCAACGAGCTGTTGGACTAAATTAAATGCTGGACTAATATTAATTTGTCCAGCTTTTCAATACACTCCTATGATCCATGGACGAAATTTACAACCGGACGAACTCCCTTTCTTTGGAGTTGGACGAAATTATTGACCGACGAAATTTTCTGCTTGTACAGTACACCTTGTATATTGGTGTATACACTTGTTTTGAATCGGAATATTGAACTTTTTCTTGGCTGAGGTCCTTCAGTAGATGTGTTTCAACAAATTTCTAACCAAAAAGGAATTTTGAAAAATTCGACCCTAAGGGCTGTTTTCGCTGGTTGAGGCCCATATAGTGATCACTCTAGCACACAATTTCACGCTCACTATCCGTTTTTGCCGACAATGACGACTTGCGTAATAAAACTAACGTCTAAAATAGACCTTGAATTATCCTAGTTCCAAGCAAACACACAAACATGCTGGTCTATAATAATACCGGTAAATGGCACACTTTTTGCACCCGTTCTCTTCTATTTCCATTCCAGGTTGCAGAGTTAGATGTTCCGATGACATCAATGTTGAATCCTGTAATCACATGATGGGACAAGGCACTGTCAACTGTATTTGTAAACTAAACTATATATGGGCAGGGAGCAAGTGTGTGGGTAAGTGCCTTGTGCGCTATGCATCACACAACTTCACATTGATGTGTTGTGAATTGTGCCATGGTTCATGCTTGGGTGAGACAGAGACAGGCGCTGAACACTAATGTCACTGGCAATGTTTGAGTGCACACTCCTGTATGGCAAAACCTATGTGTACTTCACATGGGGATCACTAGTAGCTGCAATCTAGGTTTTCACTTGCTTCTTTCCATCTCTGCCTTTCTGTGTGTAACGCATATGCTTGTGTGTCGGTATATATGTGCGTGTATTTTGCTGTGTTCTATTTAGTAGTCTCTCCTACAAGTCCTGTTACCAGTGGTACGTTCGATTCTGTTTCTCCTTGCCTTGCACTTTCAGTGAGTGCATCAAGCACTGCAATGGGTTTTGAAAACACTGCATGACCACTGTGTTGCATCTACTGGTGCAGAAATGGCCATTAGAGCAGTGACAACAACTTTCTGCAACGTGTACTAGAAAGACTTGTGGCAGAATTGTTTCTAGCCGTGCAAAGATGTATGTGCAGTGGCGGATCCAGGGGGGGGGGGGGGGGCAGGGGGCATCCGGGACGGATACCTTGGGCCCCCTCTTCGGCCAAATCCTGGATCCGCCACTGATGTGTGTTTCATGGTAGGCTCGGTGTGTACTCCGTATACGACTAGCCGTGCTAAGATGTATGTGTCTTTCTTGGGAGTCTCAGTGTGTGCTCTGTATACAACTAGTGCGTCTGTATCACACCACAGAGCATGTCAGAAGTAATTAGTTGCTGCTCGACCCCTGGTACTAAATTCCTCGTTTTCGTTTATGTCCTTTTGTTACCCTAAATGCGCTGGTATCTATGTGTGTGTATTTTGCTGTGTTCTATTTAGTAGTCTCTCCTACAAGTCCTGTTACCAGTGGTACGTTCGATTCTGTTTCTCCTTGCCTTGCACTTTCAGTGAGTGCATCAAGCACTGCAATGGGTTTTGAAAACACTGCATGACCACTGTGTTGCATCTACTGGTGGAAAAATGGCCATTAGAGCAGTGACAACAACTTTCTGCAACGTGTACTAGAAAGACTTGTGGCAGAATTGTTTCTAGCCGTGCAAAGATGTATGTGCAGTGGCGGATCCAGGGGGGGGGGGGGGGGGCAGGGGGCATCCGGGACGGATACCTTGGGCCCCCTCTTCGGCCAAATCCTGGATCCGCCACTGATGTGTGTTTCATGGTAGGCTCGGTGTGTACTCCGTATACGACTAGCCGTGCTAAGATGTATGTGTCTTTCTTGGGAGTCTCGGTGTGTGCTCTGTATACAACTAGTACGTCTGTATCACACCACAGAGCATGTCAGAAGTAATTAGTTGCTGCTCGACCCCTGGTACTGAATTCCTCGTTTTCGTTTATGTCCTTTTGTTACCCTAAATGCGCTGGTATCTATGTGTGTGTATTTTGCTGTGTTCTATTTAGTAGTCTCTCCTACAAGTCCTATTACCAGTGGTACGTTCGATTCTGTTTCTCCTTGCCTTGCACTTTCAGTGAGTGGGGGGGGGGGGGGGGGCAGGGGGCATCCGGGACGGATACCTTGGGCCCCCTCTTCGGCCAAATCCTGGATCCGCCACTGATGTGTGTTTCATGGTAGGCTCGGTGTGTACTCCGTATACGACTAGCCGTGCTAAGATGTATGTGTCTTTCTTGGGAGTCTCGGTGTGTGCTCTGTATACAACTAGTGCGTCTGTATCACACCACAGAGCATGTTAGAAGTAATTAGTTGCTGCTCGACCCCTGGTACTGAATTCCTCGTTTTCGTTTATGTCCTTTTGTTACCCTAAATGCGCTGGTATCTATGTGTATGTATTTTGCTGTGTTCTATTTAGTAGTCTCTCCTACAAGTCCTGTTACCAGTGGTACGTTCGATTCTGTTTCTCCTTGCCTTGCACTTTCAGTGAGTGCATCAAGCACTGCAATGGGTTTTGAAAACATTGTATGTAGGGGTGAAAGTTGGCACTGAGATCCCGAGTTCGAGTACTCTGATTTTCTCCGATCGAATATTCGAGTATTTGAGTATTTTTCATCTCCTAAAAATTGCACACCAAGGGCTTTAAAATAACATGATACAACCCTGATTGAACCGAGTTACGGAGTAGCAGTCATTTTTCTCGGGTATATTGGTTTGTGGGTCATTTGGGCTCTCTCTACTCGTGAACAAATGTTCACCACACAGCCCGCACATCACCATCTGCTGACTGCTGCCCTGAAACTGCAGATTTCTGTAGTAAATGCATATACCATGTATGAACGAGTACTCTGATTTATTCCGAGTACGATTATTTTTGAAAAAACCGAGCGAGTACTCGAGTACTCGGTATAATTGTTTCACCCCTAATTGTATGATAGTGTTGAAACGATCCCACCGGATACTCGTTAGCTCGCTCGCCAAAAACCCGGCTCGTTTGTGCGGCCAGCTGGTTTGCACTAACGAACACCGTACACCGTACTCCGTACACATGACAGTACATGTTGACTGGGGAGTCGTAAAATAGTTTACGACTCCCTGGTCGATCGAGAGTCCAGTCCCGCGCAAAGTGAAAATCACTCGCAGTTACGGTGACTGTATGTCTGCACGACACTTGAGTTGTTTCAGTTGCCGTTGCAGCTTTGGTGGACTCTACTGATGTCTTGTTTCGCATCTGCTGACCTGTCGCAGGATATGCTTCGGTCACCTCTCCATTCGAGTGAAAGTTACGCTCAGTCGTTTGGAAATTTTCTCCCGCTAAGCAGCGAAGACCAGGGCTCTTTGCAATCTTTCCAAACAGTCTATTCTTACAAAGGCTACTCAACGACGGCGCTCAAAAGACATCTCGACACCAAACAGCAGAATGAAGTGAAGCAGCAGCAATCCCAAATGCCGGCGGTGATGATTTGAACCAGCTGAATAAAATCTAACTTCGAAAAAATATATTCAAAAAAACATATTTGCCACATCAATGAAACTCGTTAGCTCGCTCGATAGCTTGCTCGTTAGTGGAACCGATCGCTCGTTTGTTTTAGATACGCTCATTTCAACAATACTGTATGACCACTGTGTTGCATCTACTGGTGCAGAAATGGCCATTAGAGCAGTGACAACAACTTTCTGCAGCATGTACTAGAAAGACTTGTGGGAGAATTGTTTCTAGCCGCGCAAAGATGTATGTGTCTTTCATGGTAGGCTCAGTGTGTACTCTCTATACGACAAGTCGTGCAAAAATGTATGTGTTTTTCATGGTAGGCTCGTTGTGTACTCCGTATACGACTAGTCAGTGTCTGCTCCAGAGCCGGGTGAGCCGGGTAATCGACCCGGTTGGACGGCGCTTGGACCCGGTTGAAAATATAGTACCGGGTCACCTGTGACCCGGTTGGTACTTTACACGCTCGAACTTTGAAGGGATTGACTACATGGCTTGTATGTGTGACAGATCATGCAGAGGCGCGCATCGAAGTGAAAGTAGTCAGTATCCGGTGTGTGCAAGTTCTCAGTTTGAGCTTGATCGTTTGAGGTGTTGCTTTGAGCCTCCAGCGAAGAGGCGAATCCACAGACCTCGCATGTGACTCGGCTGGTGAGACAGCGCCAGGCACATGTGTACCCGGCTCCGACCCGGTTGAAGTGGTTGCGCCAGGAACACGTGTACCCGGCTGTCCTACAATCCTAGAGCAGACACTGCTAGTATGTCTGTACCACACCACAGAGCATGTCGGAAGTAACTAGTTGCTGCCGGACCTCTAGCTCTGGTCCTGAATTCCTCGTTTTCGTTTCTGTCCTTTTGCTACCCTAAAATCGCTGGTATCTGTGTGCGTGTATTTTGCTGTGTTCTATTCAGTAGTCTCTCCTACAATTCCTGTTACCAGTGGTACGTTCTATTCTGTTTCTCCTTGCCTTGCACTTTCAGTGAGTGCATCAAGCACTGCAGTGGGTTTTGAAAACACTTTATGACCACTGTGTTGCATCTACTGGTGCAGAAGTGACCATTAGAGCAGTGACAACAACTTTCTTCAGCATGTGCTAGAAAGACTTGTGGCAGAATTGTTTCTAGCCATGCAAAGATGTATGTGTCTTTCATGGTGGCTCGGTGTGCACGCTGTATACGTCTAGGCGAGCAAGAATGTATGTGTCTTTCATGGTAGGTTCGGTGTGTACTCTGTGTAGGCCCAGTATGCCTGTACCACACCACTCAGTGTGTCAGAAGTAACTAGTTGCTGCTCGACATCTCGTACTGAATGCCTCGTTTCTGTTTATGTCCTTTTGTGGCCCAAAATGTCACAACCTACGGTTCAACTACCACTTCATCGGCGCTTCTGCCCACGACGCCACGACTACTTCACACAAACTCGCTACCTCCTACATCTTAAAATCAGCTATGTCAAGTGGAACACGATCCTTGCATCCGCCTTCCACTGCCGATGATTCTACAAAGCAGCGTGTATCAACTGCAGCTATCGTTGGCATTGCTAGTGTAGTAAGCATCGTGACAGTGGCATGTGCCATCCTTCTCACCTTCAAGATGAAGAAGGTTCACAGGTAGGATCTTACTATAAATTTCTACTTTATACTGGTGTGGCGGCGGCTTGTGTACTGTTTGCTCTTGGTCTCTACTGTAAATTACCACCAGAGCACCCCACCTTGATTTCACAGCCAGGGAAAACACATAATCCTATGGCAGAGTGCAATAGATTGTGTGCGATGTGAGAGCCTTAGTGTACTAAAGTCACACTTAGGTTTTTGTGTGCAGCTCGTGTCCGCCAAAAGTTAACGTGTATACGGATTGACTGCACAACGTGCAATGTGTATAAACGGTTCGTGTGGTATGACCTACAGACAGGACCCCACGTCCACACTATGACCAGAAAAGGACGCGCCGTACTCGCTGTACTTTACACTACTTACGTGTATACGCTCATAGGATATGAAGCTATGTGGCTCTGGAATGGCTAGTGGCTCTGGAAATTACCTACATCCGAAGTGCCACCAGCAGTTACATGTTGCCCTGCCTTTACAATGAGAAAACCCTGTACGGTAGATAAATGCGCACAGGAACAATTTCGCCTGGTTGCATCATGTGTGAGCGAACAAGGTAGAAATGGAGAATTGGAATGTTACCTACATTTTGGCAAAAATCTGTTTTGCATGAAGGTCATCTACAACAATCTATTTTTTTCAGATTCCCAAGTTTCAGGTTGCTACTATCTATGAAGGAGTGTTTCAATCCTCTCCATTTTTCGGCACTAGCAATAGTCCAAGAAGATGGCTGCTACAAACGTTTGAACTTGCACTTCGTGCCAAGACGACTGACTCACGACTGCCGTGTGGAGCACATGAAAAGTACGTCAGGCGGTCCCCTCGTGAAGCCTGCAAGAAAGCACCACTCTCTGCTCAACACACAGTGTTTCGGGGAATTCCCCTCTCGTCATCACTGACTCATCGGCTGAACTGGAGCAGCCTCCTTCTTCTACAATAACTGCCCAAGTTTCAACATCTCACTTTGACAATAGTTCGATAGGATCAATTAAAACTGTGCAATTTTTGATCAACATCGATGTGTCCATTTTTATGTTCGGATTTGAGTACGATCCACCTCTGCATCGCATTTGCAATTGAAGGGCTCCGATTCAACACGATGTAAAACCGTTTTATGGAAAGTTCAGGAACTGCAGTTTTTCCTTTGTTCTTTTCGGTCTGCACTGCAGCAGCAATGACCTTTATCGTGTTTTGCAGAAGAACGCAAACTTTAGGCATCATTTTGACTGGGATGTATCTCAATTTGACCCGTAAAACCGACACACACAGACGTCCGTGGCGTGATGATGAATTCTTCCATTACAAAAAAACGCAAAAGCTCCGGTTTGGACATTATAGCGTTTTGAATTGGAGCCCTTCAATTGTGTTTAAGTTATGGATTCTCCACAGGCCTTAGCCTAAATCGATTGAGTCTCCGTCATTGCACATGCAAAAAGTATCTCGAAATAGAGAAAAAAGAAAAAAATATTGTATATAAACGCAGTTGCATTGATTTTCCAATGGTGGGGTATGGCATAATTGTATGTCTGTGCATAACACATTGATTTTCCAATGGTGGAGTATGGCATAGTGGTATGTCTGTGCATAAGACATTGATTTCTCAATGGTGGAGTATGGCAGAGTGGTATGTCTGTGCATATTACACATGCAATGATAACATCCTGATAAGAAGAAGGACAAAATGTTACGAGTTATGACTAACTGCCCACCAACGTAACCAGATCTTATACAGTCAGAGAGTGCGACAAAATGGTGGACAGTTATTCATAACTCGTAACATTTTGTCCTTCTTCTTTTCACAATAATTTAATTGGCTCACCATCCGAGTGAAATGATAACATCAACAATAATAACAGTTTTGGATAGTCTCCACAGGCCCAAGTCACCCCTTGTCAACAAACGTAGAAATCAATTTCACGGTCCGCTCAAGACTCAGTTAGACTGAATTTTCAGCATCCGTAGGAACTCCACCACCCTTCAAAGATTTAAAGTGCAGAAGCAGCTCCTAAAGCGGTGGGAGGCCCACTACCAAAGTGGTCCGAAACCGAAAAGCTCATTTGCTGCATTCATGTTTCCCTCGTGCCAGGCCACGAGTTTCCTATCGACTATGGGCCGCAGCACAGCTGGAACAAATCCTTCCGCTTCCTGGCAGGACTTGAACCTGGTACCATCTATTTCTCAATCATGGTCTTAGACAAACCCCCATGTCAACACCCTAGAATACTGCCGAATACTGGATTAACGATTTGATTATAGAGACGTAGTAGGCCGTCGAACTCTGACGTCACAGCTTCTTGACAACGCGTAGTTACTTGGCCAAGTGGTGCCAAACAAAAGTCGCGTCACCTGCACTTTTCGTGTTTCCAGTGGCAGCATTATGCAGTGACCACAGCTACAGCATCTTTTCGACTGAGGAGAGCGCCAGCGAGACTATTTATTTCAAATAAACTGCTACTTGTCGCCGATTTTCTATTTTTCGCCTTGTAGAGAAGGAGAAGCATTAGCTGATTTTTTTTGCTTGGCCACTGCTGTGCCTGTACTGTCGTTTGACTTTACATGTAGTCGCCGGCCAAGAAACAATGATCGGTGTCTCTGTTATTTCTATCGCCGCGATGGCTGATTTCTTTTGGTTCTGAGACCAACCAACTCTGGGCTGGTTTCCTTGTCCAGCGGCAAGTGAAAATCATAACTCCTATCTCTCAGGTGCTGGGTAACACTCAGCAGGTAAACACTGCACGATGGCTTGAGAGGCAAGGAGAAACTTGTTGAAGTAAAACAAATTTTGAAGTCGCAATCTGCACCAGCGCGCCCCAGTCAAAGTGATGCTGTGACCGTTGGAAACACGACAAGTGCAGGTGACGCGACTTTTGTTTGTTACTACTTGGGCTTGTAACTACATGTGACTACGAGTTTTCAGGCAGCGTGACGTAGGCACTTCGACAGCCTATAGTAGAATAGAAAAGAAGCACTGGCAAGAAAGTAAAGAAAAGACACGAAGTTTATCTGGTCAGTACAACACTGATGGCATGCTCATTACCACAATCTCCCAAACATAGCTGCACAAAACAATAAAACGAGAACATGGAGAAAGGGATCCATGTGGGCTCAAAACCCATGGCGAGTAGAAGTTACATAGAATAAATGATAGAGCAGAATGGTTTTATATGACGAGCGTCAGAATTAGAGTTCATTCTTTTAAAAATGCAAGT